>NC_053498.1:118663640-118983640 GCF_905171775.1 Rana temporaria | reverse complement strand
ACTGTTCTAGTGAGTCAGTTGCCACTCTGACTGCAGTGATCCAGAACTCTCTGCTGACCACTGCTGGCCACGCATGGCTGCCTGGTGACATTCCTATGCTCAGGCTCTGCTATGTAACCTTTTCCCACAAGAGACTGTGGGTGCATCCTATTTCCGTGTTCCATTTGTTTAATGCACAAGATAATTGCTTCCTTTAGATTTGGTTTGAACTTATATTCGCCCTGAAGCTCATCCCTGCTACTGATAGAATAGAAGGACTATTTCCCAACCATGGGGTTAGGTCATTGTCATAAAGGTTACAGGGGGTCCCACGGTTAGCTGGTGTGTCGGGCAATTCTCTCTATTGCTGGCCTTGGATGTGCCAGGTGTCTAATACCTCTTTCCTGAATCGGGGAAAGATCCATTCAATGACACAGAGCCATTGATGACCTTGGGAGGGTCAGAGGTCAGGTCAGTTTTTTAAAGGTCACTTAACAGGATGATCCTCATTGTCTCAGCATGGTGGCCATGAACCAGCCATCTGCTGTCCCTAAGCTCACTGTCCCCCCCCCCCCCCCCCCGGATTATACAGCAGGTGCTTTATATGAAAAAAAACGGCCAAATACTTTTTTCCTGCTAAAACCAGCAAAATCCATAGAAGACCCGACAGATCTCCATTTAAGAGACAGAATAGTCCAGACTGGAAGTGTCTGCACATGGTGATCTGTGTCTATAGAGACCATACACACTTTGATAAATGATCGATTTATTTTCTGACTCAATCTCTCCTGGTAGGAATAATCGATCTACAGTCAGTAATTCACCTATCAGTCACACATGAGGAAGTGGACTTCAATCAATAGTTGGAAGACACAATCATAAACTATCCATCATATATCTGGTGTCACTATTTAATCTCAGATTCGATTTATCAAAAATGCTGACATTTGATGCAACACAATCAATAAACGTTCTGCCCTCTTGAATTGTTTTTGATTTTATTGTTTTCATCAAATCACAGATTGATACAATAAAAAAAATGGAAACATGTATGGCCACCATAAGCCTTTGCCATACACATTACTAGCTAGATTCACGTAGGGCGGCGTATGTTTGAGCCGGCGTAGCGTATCGTATTTACGATACGCCGCTGTAAGTTAGAGAGGCAAGTGCTGTATTCACAAAGCACTTGCGTCCTAAGTTACGGCGGCGTAGCGTAAATGTGCCGGCCTAAGCGCGCCTAATTCAAATTGTGAAGAGGTGGGCGTGTTTTATGCAAATGAATCGTGACCCGACGTGATTTACGTTTTTTACGAACGCCGCATGCGCCGTCCGTGGACATATCCCAGTGCGCATGCTCCAAATTACGCCGCAAAGACTTATTGGTTTCGGCGTGAACGTAAATTACGGCCCCATTCACGGACGACTTACACAAACAACGTAAACATTTCAAAATTTGACGCGGGACCGACGTCCATACTTAACATTGGCTAGGCCAGCTTTTTGTTGGACAAAATTTACGCCTGAAAATGCCTTACGTAAACGGCGTATCTTTACTGCGACGGGCAAGCGTATGTTCGTGAATAGGCGTATTTCGCTGATTTACGCATTCTAGGTGTAAATCAGCGTTCACAACCCTAGCGTCCGGCCTAAATAGAAAGCTAAGATACGACGGCCCCATCATTAGTGGCAGTGTTGAAAGAATAGTGCCCCAAGGGCGGGATAGAGGCATGCAAAGGGCCACAATTTAGAAACTACTGCATTAGATACTTGTTGGTAGATCTAAAGGATATTGTGGAGAGCTTAAAGTGGATGCAAACCCTCGCATACAGTGCCTTGAAAAAGTAATCATACCCCTTGGAATTTTCAAAATGTTTTCATGTTACAACCAAAAACGTAAATTTATTTTATTGGGATTTTATGTGATAGACCAACACAAAATGGCACATAATTGTGAAGTGAAAGGAAAATGATAAATGGTTTTAAATTTTTTTTACAAATAAATATCTGAAAAGTGTGGATTGCATTTGTATTCATCCCCCTTTACTCTGATACCCCTAACTAAAATCGAATGGAACCAATTGCCTTCAGAAGTCAACTAATTAGTAAATAGAGTCCACCGGTGTGTAATTTAGTCTCAGTATAAATAAAGCTGTTCTGTGAAGCCCTCAGAGGTTTGTTAGAGAACCTTAGTGAACAAAGAGTATCACAAAGGCCAAAGAACACACCAGACAGGTCAGGGATAAAGTTGTGGAGAAGTTTAGGGTTAGGTTATAAAAAAATATCCCAAGCTTTGAACATCTCACGGAACACTACTCAATCCATCATCTAAAAATGGAGAGTATGGCACAACTGCAAACCTACCAAGACATGGCCGTCCACCTAAACTGACAGGCCGGGCAAGGTGAGCATTATTCAGAGAAGCAGCCAAGAGGCCCATGGTAACTCTGGAGGAGCTGCAGAGATCCACAGCTCAGGTGGGAGAATCTGTCCACAGGACAACTATTAGTCGTGCTCAACACAAATCTGGTCTTTGTACAAGAAGAAAACCTTTGTTGAAAGAAAGCGACAAAAAATCCAATTTGTAGTTTGTGAAAAGCCATGTGGGGGACACAGCAAACATGTGGAAGAAGGTGCTCTGGTGAGATGAGACCAAAATAAAACTATTTGGCCTAAAAGCCTAAAACCTGGGCCTGCACATCACCCTGAACACACCATCTCCACCGTGAAACATGGTGGTGGCAGTATCATGTTGTAGGGATGCTTTTCTTCAGCGGTGACAGGGAAGCTGGAGCAGAATGCAGAGCAATCTTAGAAGAAAACCTGTTAAAAGTCTGCAAAAGACTTGAGACTGGGCCGAAGGTTCACCTTCCAGCAGCATATTCATGTGTTAGAATGGCCCAGTCAATGTCCAGACCTAAATCCAGTTGAAAATCTGTGGCAGGACTTGAAAAAAGGTGGTTCTACAAAGTATTAACTCAGGGGGGCTGAATACAAATGCACACCACACTTTTCACATATTTATTTGTAAAAAAAAATTGAAAACCATTTATAATTGTCCTTCCACTTCACAATTATGTGCACTTTTGTGTTGGTTTATTACATAAAATCCAAATAAAATATATTTATGTTTTTGGTTGTAACATGACAAAATGTGGAAAATTACAAGGGGTATGAATACTTTTTTAAGGCACTGTATACATAGTGAAGTGAACAGCTTCAGACGATACACAGAGATTAAACAAATCTCCCTACATAAGGTTTACTTGTATATCTGTTGTCTTCAGCTTTCAAGATTCTTTAGAAAGTGCACATTGTGTTAGAATTTTTTTTCCTGTTGCAGCAGTGGGATGGGAGTCTGGGCATACACTGTGTGTAAGATGATTGGAGGAAAGGCACGCACCCCCCCCTCCCTCCACATAGGCAGAGGAACAAAGAAAATTGTAGAGCTGTGCTGTGAATAGACAAGCTCTCTGCTTATCTCTAAGGCCCTGTACACGCGATCAGTCCAAACTGATGAAAACGGACTGAAGTTCAGTTTCATCGGTTCACCGATGAAGCAGACTGATGGTCTGATGTGCGTACACACCATCAGTTCAAAAACCGATCGAGTCCAACGCGGTGAGGTAAAACACAACGACGAGCTGAAATAAACGAAGTTCAATGCTTCCAAGCATGCGTCGACTTGATTCTGAGCATACGTGGGTTTTGAACCGATGCTTTTGCGTACTAACCATCGGTTTTGACCGATCGTTCAGGCGTCCATCAGTCCGATTTTAAAGCAAGTTCTAAAACTTTGGTCTGAAGGACAAAAGTCCGATGGGGCATACACACGGTAGGTTTGGACTGATGAAACTGAACTTCAGTCCGTTTTCATCAGTTTGGACTGATCGTGTGTACAAGGCCTCAGTTACCTCCCTGACACAAATTTTCAGCTGCTTTTATCTCCTGTGTCGGAGAGCGCGTGAGAAGTTATATTGCTGATAACAGAGGAACAGAGCAGCAGAAAGACACAGCACTTAGGACTTTGGAGAGAGATAAGTAAACACTACAGATAGATGTGCCCAGGTCATATTTCATGAATGGGGTTTACATCCACTTTAAGGCAATTAAATAAAGCGCAGTAACCTATAACAGCCAACCAGCAGCCATTTCTATGTTGTGGAAATATGATTGGCTGCTATTAGCCACCGTGGACTGTCGTGTGTTGCTCATCAGCATATTTTATGAGAGGGTCATTCCACCGGAATGTGTTTTAGTTCTAGGTGGAGTCTGGTGGCCGGAGCAGAGGGGTTTCCCCTTCATAGTTCTGGGCTATGTTTATGCCCACCTTGGTGTGTTCCCAATCCTGAACCATCCCCGTTCAGTGTGATGCCTTGTAACTGCCGTAGTAGATTGGCGGAATTCACGATACCGATACCACAGACCCCGAGAAACGTGAGAAAGTCACTGATGTCTAAACTCTCCAGCATCTCATGAAAACTGACCTTTCAGCTTCGGGTGGAGTGACCCTTGAAAAAAAGCCCAATTGAGTGATTTCTGAAATCTTTATTCTGTGTGTTATAAAAAATGTGAAGATGCAGAAGGTCTCTATGGTTGGGAACCGATGTGCGACCTAAAAGTCAGAGTGTCAGCTTCAATCAGAGGATTCTGAGACAGGCAGTTGGCTCTGTGTCTCCTCCACATCAATGTAGATGTCCACATATAAGAAGTCACTTACTTTGGCAGTGTCTGTGCCAGCCGGTCAGGATCACACGAAGGAGCGCTTGCGTCTTCCGCTGGTGCCGGAATTGCGCTTCCCTCCTCTGGAAGAGTCGCCTTCTCCAGAGCTCTAAAGCCCAACGGCCACTTTGTACGAGGCCCCATCTCTTCACCAAGTCTGCCCGCTCTTTGGCTTGTCTTGTGTGCCCCAACCAAGCCGAGAACATTCTATAAATACACAAAAGAAAAGAAATCAAAACACAGAATCAAATGTTTTAAAGTGGATAAACCCAATCACTAAAGTCTCATATATACGCTAACCTCGTAATGTCCTTTCAGAAGTAATTTTTTTTTCAATTTTTAAATCGGCATCTTCCATTAAAATAATCCCCGGTAATCCTGCCATGAAGGTCCTTGTTCAGGTACCCCTCAGATTCCCCTGAGGAAGTCACGTGATTGGTAAAGAGAGTGACATCATCACGCACATAATAAAGCAGGAAGTAACCCCCAATACTGAATGGAAGCTGGACACTGAAGTCCTATTGCTCGGTTACACAATGCGCCGATACTTGGGTGCACTAGATAGATAGAGCACTATAATATATGGGTGGTTTTAAGTCTTTTAACCACTTAAGACCCGGACCTTTAGGCAACTAAAGGACCCAGGCAGGTTTTACGATTCGGCACTGCGTCGCTTTAACAGACAATTGCGTGGTCAAGCGACGTGGCTCCCAAACTAAATTGGCGTCCTTTTTTCCCCCACAAATAGAGCTTTCTTTTGGTGCTATTTGATCACCTCTGCGGTTTTTATTTTTTGCGCTATAAACAAAAATAGAGCGACAATTTTGAAAAAAATTCAATATTTTTTACTTTTTGCTATAATAAATATCCCCCAAAAATATATAAAAAAACTTTTTTTTTCTCAGTTTAGGCCGATACGTATTCTTCTTCCTATTTTTGGTAAAAAAAAACGCAATAAGCGTTTATCGGTTGATTAGCGCAAAATTTATAGCGTTTACAAAATGGGGGATAGTTTTATTGCATTTTTATTAATTTTTTTTTTTTTTACTACTAATGGCGGCGATCAGGGATTTTTTTCATGACTGCGACATTATGGTGGACACTTCGGACAATTTTGACACATTTTTGGGACCATTGCCATTTTCACAGCAAAAAATGCATTTAAAATGCATTGTTTACTGTGAAAATGACAATTGCAGTTTGGGAGTTAACCACAGGGGGCGCTGAAGGGGTTATGTATGACCTAATATGTGTTTCTAACTGTAGGGGGGTGTGGCTGTTGTGTGATGTCATCGATTGTGTATCCCTATAAAAGGGGTAACACGATTGATGAAGCCGCCACAGTAAAGAACGGGGAAGCTGTGTTTACACACAGCTCTCCCAGTTCTTCAGCTCCGGGGACCGATCGCGGGACTCCAGCGGCGATCGGGTTCGCGGGTCCCGCGGTCCCGGTCACAGAGCTTCGGACCGGGTCACGGGCGCGCGCCCACGACCCACGGCTGGGCACTAGCACAGGACGTACCTGTACGTGCATGTGCCCAGCCGTGCCATTCTGCCGACGTAAATGTGCACGAGTCGGTCCTTAAAGCGAAGGTTCACCCGGAATTTTTTTTTTAACATTAGATTGAGGCTAATTACGGGAAGTAGAATCGGGTATTTTTTTTAAAATCAATGCAGTACTTACAGTTTTAGAGATAGATGTTCTCCGCCGCTTCCGGGTATGGGTCTTCGGGACTGGGCATTCCTATTTGATTGACAGCCTTCCGATGGTCGCATACAGCGCGTCACGAGTTGCCGAACGTCGGTGCGGCTCTATACGGCGCCTGCGCACCGACGTTCGGCTACTTTCGGAAACTTGTGACGCGCTGTATGCGACGGTCGGAAGGCTGTCAATCAAATAGGAACGCCCAGTCCCGCAGAGATACTCGGAAGCGGCGGAGAACATCTCTCTAAAACGGTAAGTACTGCATTGATTTAAAAAAAAACACCCGATTGTGCTTCCCGTAATTAGCCTCAATCTAATGCTAAAAATAGATTTTTTGGGTGAACCTCCACTTTAAGTGGTTAAAATGGTAAAGTACCGTATTTATCGGGGTATTGCACGCTCCGGCGTATAGCGAGCACCCCTAGTGGACCCGACATTCCTGTAAAAAAAGATTTTAGTACTTACAGTTTTGGTGTCTTGCTCGGCGTCCATTGGCGGCCTCGTCGGGTCCGGCGTCCGTCTGCGGCTTCGGGTGTCCTCTTCGTCGGGTCCGGCGTCCTTCTGCGGCGTCCTCCCCGCTCGATCCCCGCTTTCCCACGCCGAGTTTGAATACTGCGCCGGCATATACTAAGCGCAGTACACTCGTGTATAGTCGGGCAGGCTCGGCTACTCTCGCGCTCACGTCCTGGACGTACAGGACGTGAGCGCGAGAGGAGCCGAGCCTGCCCGACTATACACGCGTGTACTGCGCTCGGTATATGCCAGGACAGTATTCAAACTCGGCGCGGGAAAGCGGGTATCGGCGTATACCGCGCACCCACGATTTTGCCCTGATTTTCAGGGCAAAAAAGTGCGTGGTATACGCCGATAAATACGGTACTATGTAGAGTTTTTTTTTTTTTCATCTCGTTTATATTTTATGTTTTTATATGGAGTAGTGCTTCCCTGTTTTTAATTAATCTGTAAACATATGCATGAGTGTGGCATAAGGTGTGAGCAACAACTCATAGTAGGGAGGTGAATGTCATTGGCGATGGCAGCGCAAGGATTTAATTTGATTAAGTAAATACAAAAAACAAACTATCAAATCAAATGTTTTAAAATAGATCTAAACCCAATCAATTAAAATCTCATATACAGTATCTCACAAAAGTGAGTACACCCCTCACATTTTTGTAAATATTTTATTCTATTTTTTTTATGTGACAACACTGAAGAAATGACACTTTGCTACAATTTGCTGTCCTCTCAAAATAACTCAACACACAGCCATTAATGTCTAAACCCCTGGCAACAAAAGTGAGTACACCCCTAAGTGAAACTGTCCAAATTGGGCCCCATTAGCCACTTTCCCTCCCTGGTGTCATGTGACTCGTTAGTGTTACAAGGTCTCAGGTGTGAATGGGGAGCAGGTGTGTTACATTTGGTGTTATCACTCTCACTCTCTCATACTGGTCACCTCATGGCAAAGAACCCTCTGAGGATCTGAACAAAATTATTGTTGTGCTACATAAAGATGGCCTAGGCCAGTGATGGCGAACCTTGGCACCCCAGATGTTTTGGAACTACATTTCCCATGATGCTCACCTACACTGCAGAGTTCATGAGCATCATGGGAAATGTAGTCCCAAAACATCTGGGGTGCCAAGGTTTGCCATCACATCAGATTGCCAAGACCCTGAAAATGAGCTGCAGCACGTCCGCCAAGACCATCCAGCCATAGGTGTGCGCAGACCATGGCATTAGGGTGTGCACCCAAAGCTCAAACACACGTGTGTATGTGTGTGTGTGTGTGTGTGTGTGTGTGTGTGTGTGTGTGTGTGTGTGTGTGTGTGTGTGTGTATATATATATATAATCTCAGTGGATGGTGTCAGTAGGGAAGAAATTGATGTCAGTAGTTTATTTTTTTATCATAACTTTTTTTTACTATTTTTCACAATTTTTTTTTAATAATATATTATTATTATTTTTTTTATGTACAATTTTTTAGAAGCTCCATGTGGGGGCTTTGGTCAGATATCAGAGGTCTAAACAGACCCCTGATGTCTCACTTTTAAGACAGAGAATCTGTGCAGCACAGTGTGATTAGGGTGTGCCCAGGCACACCTGGCACACCCTGTGCGCACGCCTATGCATACAGCGGTTTAACAGGAAGGACTCCACTCAGAATGAGCTGAGCTCTGAGGGTGTGGGATTAATTATGCTGGCTATCAGACTGGGGACATCTAGTGACAGAAAATAGTAATGCAGGTGAAATCTCTGTATTGAAGGTGACTATTGCAGCTAAAGCCAGATTTGTTATTTTATCTGTTGCTAGGCTATTCATTTTTTACCTTGCTATTTTGGGCTAGAGTTCTGCTTTAAACTCATGTCAAAATAAAAATACATTTCAAAAAGGAATCAGAGTTAATGGGTTGAGTTTTTAAGGTTTTATATTCTAGCAGAGGTGGTGGATGATCTATGGACTTGTATAAATTGGATACCTTCTCTGGAGGGTCATTCTATGCAGCGTTTGCGCACTTTGGATGTTTCTAGAATGTCTCATCCATCTCATGAAACATCTTCTCAGCAGATTTTTCTCTACCTCCGTCTGGAGACAAACCTCCAACTCTCCGGACCCCTGTGAAATAATGAAGCGTGAGTATTTAAGTGCGCACAATGCTGACAACAAGCACAGAAATCCGCTCGGGATAAACTCTCCGACCCAGAATTCCTTCTTCTAATTGACAGTTCGGGAGGAGAGAGAGACGCTATTGTGCTCCTGGTGCCTTTTGTACGCCGGTAATTTCAGCTCCTCCGCCCGAGAATCAGGCCCGAGTCAAAAGTTTAAGTTAACATCAACATTTTGCGGCTTGGATTTCAGCGATTGTTCTTGCCCATAGCTTAACGGGTAACACGAGTCCGGCGTAACCTAATAACAAGCCGCCAGGCTCTTTCCTCCGAGCCGGAGATGGTGTCTATGATCTATATTTTCTGACCATGGGTGTCTGTTTCTCATGGTGGCCTTCTTGGGTCAGGAGCAAGTAGTGTACACAAGATTCTTTGAGGGGGGGGGGGGGGTGTTCTATGCCATGGCATTAAACAACTATTGGTCAATCCACCACATGGAGGTATAACAAACTGTGAAAAAAAGGAGATGGAACATGGCGTCTCTAAAGCCTCGTACACACGATCAGTCCGCGTCTACACACCATCGGTTAATTAACCGATCGTGTCAGAACGCGGTGACGTAAAACACAACGACGTGCTGAAAAAAACAAAGTTCAATGCTTCCAAGCATGCGTCGACTTGATTCTGAGCATGCGCAGGTTTATAACCGATGCTTTTGCATACTAACGATCGGTTTTGACCCATCGGTTCAATTTTAACATTTTAACCACTTTTTACTGGGCACTTAAACCCCCTTCGTGTCCAGACCAATTTTTAGCTTTCAGCGCTGACGCATTTTGAATGACAATTGCGCGGTCATACAATACTTTACCCAAATTATATTTTTATTATTTTTTCCCCACAAATAGAGCTTTCTTTTGATGGTATTTGATCACCTCTGCTATTTTTATTTTTTGCGCTATAAACATTAAAAAACAGAACATTTTGAAAAAAAACACAATGGGCCAGATTCACGTAGCCCGGGCGCAGCGTAACGTAACCGATTTAGGTTACACGGCCGCAAATTTTCTGTCTAAGTGCCCGATCCACAAAGCACTTACCTGGAAATTTGCGGCGGTGTATCCTAAATCCGTCCGGCGCAAGGCGGCTAATTCAAATGGGGCAGGTACCATTTAATTTAGGCGCGCTCCCGCGCCGGACGTACTGCGCATGATCCCGACGCAAATTTCCCGACGTGCTTTGCGCGAAATTACAACGCGCCAACGTTTTGTGAATCGCGACGTGAAAAAAAGACTTGCGCCGGGAATTTTATTTAAAAAAAAAAAAAATTCAAAAGCGACGCGGGAAAGACGGGTATACTTTTACATGGTGTAGTAATTTTACACTTTGTAAAAGGTGCCCTATCTTTGCGACGGCAAACTAACACTTGCGGCGACCTAACGACGGGAAAAAGTTTTGTGGATGACCGTAACTGCTAATTTGCATACCCGACGCTGGTTTAAGACGCAAACTCCCCCCAGCGGCGGCCGCGGTACTGCATCCTAAGATCCGACAGTGTAAAACTATTACACCTGTCGGATCTTAGGGATATCTATGCGTAACTAATTCTATGAATCAGTCGCATAGATAGAAACAGGGATACGACGGCGTATCAGCAGATACGCCGTCGTATCCCTTTTGTGGATCTGGCCCATTATTTTTTACTTTTTGTTATAATAATATCCCAATTTTTAAAAAAAATATATAAAAATGTTCCTCGGTTTAGGCCGATACGTATTCTTCTACATATTTTTGTTAAAAAAAAAAAATCGCAATAAGCGTATATTGATTGGTTTGCGCAAAAGTTATGGCGCCTACAAAATAGGGAAAAGATTTATGATTTTTTTTTTTTACTAGTAATGGCGGCGATCTGCGATTTTTTTGTCAGGCCTGCGATATTGCGGCGGACGTATCGGACACTTTTGACACAATTTTGGGACCATTCACATTTATACAGCGATCAGTGCTATAAAAATGCACTAATTACTGTATAAATGTGACTGGCAGGGAAGGGGTTAACACTAGGGGGTGAGGAAAGGGTTAAATGTATTCCCTGGGTGTGTTCTTACTGTGTGGGGGGGGGGGGGTGGGACTGACTGGGGGAGGTGACCGATGCTGTGTCCCTATGTAAAGGGACACAGATCGGTCTCCTCTCTCCCTGACAGGACGTGGAGCTCTGTGTTTACACACAGAGCTCCACGTCCCTGCTGTCACCGACGATCGCGGGTGTCTGGCGGACATCACGGCCGCCAGGCACACGCATCGGCTCCCGAGCGATGCGCCGGGCACGTGCGGCGCGCACAGGGAATGACAACAAAAGGACGTCTACTTGGCACTTGAGAGCCGCGCTGTGGACGTCTTTCGTCCATAGCGTGGATCCCAAGTGGTTAAAGCAAGTTCTCATTTTTTTGACCGAAGTTTAAATAACCTATGGGGCCTACACACGATCGGTTTGGACTGATGAAAACGGTCCTTCAGACCGTTCTCCTCTGGCGATCCTATTGTGTGTACGAGGCCTAAGTGTATTTGTATAATCGCATTAAATTCCAGGTAAAACAATGTCCACTTACCTTCTATTGTGGCTGCAACTGCACTGAAAGTGAACGTACTGAACATGGCTTTCCCTGGAATTGAATGCAGTTTTCGGATACTCTAAAGCTGGCCATACACTAGTAGATTTTTAAATGAATATTCATACATACGTTCGTACAGAAACTCTTAATACATTCAATGACTCTACCATGTCATTCAAAAGTGCTTCAAAATTTTGTGTATGTAGCACTACCCCTATAGGAGCCTCTAGATTTACTGGTTATTTCCCAAAATGAGTCCAGAGGCAGCCTGGCACACAGCAACAGTTCAATCCCTCTGGCTCATTAGTCAGTCTAGGGCAGGGGTGGGCAAACTTTTTGACTCAAGGGCCGCAATGGGTTCATATATTGGACCCGGGGGCCGGACCAAGAGTAGATGGACGGTGTGTATGTGTGAATTAATATAAATTAAATCAAATGCAGCCACTGTGCCATGCCATCAAACGCAGCCACTGTGCCATGCCATCAAACGCAACCACTGTGCCATTCCATCAAATGTAGTCACTGTGCCATGCCATCAAACGCAGCCACTGTGCCATCAATTGTCACCACTGTGCCATGCCATCAATTGTCACCACTTTGCCATCAATTGCCACCACTATGCCATGCCATCAATTGTCACCACTGTGCCCATCATTTGTCACCACTGTGCCATCAATTGTAGCCACTGTCCCATCAATTGTAGCCACTGTGCCCCGCAATTGTCGCCACTGTGCCCCGCAATTGTCGCCACTGTGCCCCGCAATTGTCGCCACTGTGCCCCGCAATTGTCGCCACTGTGCTCCGCAATTGTCGCCACTGTGCTCCGCAATTGTCGCCACTGTGCCTCGCAATTGTCGCCACTGTGCCCAGCAATTGTAGCCACTGTGCCCCGCAATTGTCGCCACTGTGCCCATAAAAATGCTGCCACTGTGACCTGTAAAATGCCCCCCCCCTGGCACTTACCTTTCTGGGGTCAGCCGTGCTTCTACTGTCCCTCGATTTCCCTCATCCAGTCCCTCGTCACACCCTCGATGACGCTTCAGCCAATCAGGTTACCGATTACCAGAATCAGATTACCTGATTGGCTGAGATGCCTGTCAGTCTTATCCAAGGAACGCACCGCCGGTACGTCCCGAGGATAAGCATTCAGGAAGCCGACTACAGCCTCAGGGCTGTACTCGGAAAGCCTATCAGAGCCGCTGGCTCTGATAGGCACTTCCACACAGCCAACCAGCTGCCGTTATTCAGCTGGCTGGCGCTCAACATCCGGCCAGCTGAATAGTGGGCGGCAGCGGCGAAAATAGATTCATACAATGCATGAATCTATATATTTTAGTGGCTGTACGAGAGCCAGAGGGGCGGAGCTCCGGCGCCCTCTATGGGCGCTTCCGACACAGACACACAGCGGCGGTGGTAAAAAAAAAACACCTCAGTCAGTTTTCCGCCCTGCTCCGCGGGCCAGATTAAAAGGCCGTAGTTTACCCATTCCTGGTCTAGGGGATGTCTTTTATGATTTTTATTGCTGAAGAACTTTAAAGAGGTAGTAAACCCTGCATTGCATAGTAGCCCACTATGTGACACTTACCTGCAGGAGAAGCCTGCGATGTCCCCGTCTTCCTTGCCGTCAGTGACCGTACATTCTTCACCCCTCTTCTTTCTGGGGCCCGCAAAACTCCGGCTCTGTGACTGGCCGGAGTCGCGTGGGCGCCGCCAGTCGCGGCATGACCCCAGCTTGAAACGGCACAGCGTGCCCTTTCAAGATGGCGAATGCGCAGTAGAAGGCATTGTTCAGGGACATTGTAAATATCTCCTAGACCGTGTACCAAAGACCGTAGATCGTTTTGCCTTTTGGCCAGCAAACACGAACTGACGTGTTTTTCCGGCTCTTTAGCGCCACCCTTTGGACACCTTCTGCTAATGTTGTGTTTGGTGAGCATTGCTTCTGAGCATGCGTGTTTGTACTTTGGATTTTTGTCCGATGGACTTGTGTACACACGATCGGAAAATCCGTCGACAGACAAATGTTTGTGGAAAAGTTTTACAGCTTGCTATCCCACATTTGTCTGCGGAAAACCTGACAACAATTGTCCGATGGAGCATACAGACCAGGGGCGGCCTTTGGGGTGTGCGAGCTGTGCGGCTGCACAGGGCGCCATGGGCAACAGGGGGCGCTGTGTGGCACGCACAGCTCACAGAATGTGAGTCACATGAGGAGCGATCCTAGATGGGGTGCAGTTCACCCAGGCGCCACAGAGGTGGGGGCGCTCAAGCCCCAGCCTGCCCTATACCACCCCAGCATGCCCTATACCACCCCAGCATGCCCTATACCACCCCAGCATGCCCTATACCACCCCAACCTGCCCTATGCCACCGCAACCTGCCCTATGCCACTGCAACCTGACCTATGCCACCACACCCTGCTCTATACCACCCCATCCTGCCCTATGCCACCCCAGTCTGCCCTATATCACCCCAACCTGCCTCATATTACCCCAACCTGCCCTATATTGCCCCAGCGGTCCCAATACCACCCTGTACTTTGATTTACAGGGGCCATTTTGGGGGGGGGCACCACAGGATTATCTCGCACAGGGCGCCTGAACACCTAAGGCCGGCCCTGATACAGACGGTCAGATTTTCCGCCAACAACCTGTCATCCCACAATTCCCATCGGAAAATCCGATCGTCATAGGCGTGCGCACAGGGTGTGCCAGGTGTGCCCAGGCACACCCTAATCACCCTGTACAGCACAGATTCTCTCTACTGCCCTGGAACCCCCCCTTCCCCCCCACAGTGCTTCCGGCTGCCCTCCTCTCCTTTCCCACCAGCTGCTGCTGCGGGCACACACAGGGGGATGTTTTAGGATGAGTGGGGAAGGGGCCAGTAAATATGTGATTTACTGGCCCCTTCCCTTTATGAGTGAACACAGTGAGTGATTAGTAGCGTGTGTTTGAGCTTTGGGGTGCACACCCTAATCCAATAGGCTGCGCACACCTATGCCGATCGTGTGTACGAGGCTTAAGAATCCATATTGTCTGTGAAATCTGAATATTTCAGGCTTACATTACATTACAGGATATTTTTCATGTTATTGATCTTTATGTCCAGACTTACATACTTATCGGCAGCACGCCTGCACTTCCCTTGTAGAACTCGCGCTCTGCTGTCTTGTAGGATGACGACCCATGCCAGAGCTCGGAGCCCTTTCCGCAATAAGTGGCACTCATAGAGCTTCTGGGCGCACTCATATTTCTCCGTGATCAGCTTATTCCAGGCTCGCAGGCAGCAGGAGAGGAGTTGTCTGTCTGCAAAACTCAGATACCTGTGTGCAGGGACAAGGATAAGGTCATAATGAACCAAAGTTCAATATAAAATGAACACACAAGGCTCAAGTCACAAAGGTTAAGCATCAAGAAAAATATACTTATTTTCAGAAAAGTGACAGTTATTTTCAACCAATCAAAGTGGTAGTAAACATATAGCCAGATTCATGTAGGCGGGCGCAACGTTAGGCAGGCGTAGCGTATGGCATATACGCTACGCCGCAGTAAGTTAGAGAGGCAAGTGCTGTATTCACAAAGCACTTGCCTCCTAAGTTACGGCGGCGTAAGGTAAATGGGGCCGGCGTAAGCGCGCCAAATGAGGATGAGGGGCATGCGCCATCCGTGGACATATCCCAGTGTGCATTGCTCCAAAGTACGCCGCAAGGACGTATTGGTTTCGACGTGAACGTAAATGATGTCCAGTCCCGTTCACGGACGACTTACGCAAACGACGTAAAATTTTCAAATTTCGACGCGGGAACGACGGCCATACTTAACATTGACTAGGCCAGCTATTTGTTCGACTAACTTTACGCCGGAAAAAGCCATACGTAAACGACGTAAAAAAAATGCGCCGGGCGCACGTACGTTCGTGAATCGGCGTATCTAGTCATTTACATATTCTACGCCGAACTCAACGGAAGCGCCACCTAGCGGCCAGCGGAAAAATTGTACCCTAAGATACGACGGCGTAGGAGACTTACGCCGCTCGTATCTTAGCCTAATTTAAGCGTATCTGGTTTCCAGAAGTAAGGGTGGGAAAAAAATGCCATTTGGACACAGAAGACAGCAGTTACAAACGAGCAGGAGCAGGACCCGTGGTGTTCCGGGTCTTCTGGTGTTGCTGAGCTCACTTGTGCGTTCTTTCTTTTTAAGGATGTTCCAAACAGTTGATTTGGCCACACCTAATGTTTTTGCTATCTCTCTGATGGGTTTGTTTTGTTTTTTTTCAGCCTAATGATGGCTTGCTTCACTGATAGTGACAGCTCTTTGGATCTCATATTGAGCGTTGACAGCAACAGATTCCAAATGCAAATAGCACACTTGAAATTAACTCTGGACCTTTTATCTGCTCCTTGTAAATGGGATAATGAGGGAATAACACACACCTGGCCATGGAACAGCTGAGCAGCCAATTGTCCCATTACTTTTGGTCCCTTAAAAAGTGGGAGGAACTAGGGAATAGGAAATATATATTCTATCTAACTTTTCCTCTCTCTCCCCTCTCGCCTCCCTTTAGTAGGGACTCCCGCAGTGTTTTGGTATATGTTTTGATATGTAATGTGTTTCTTATATTCAGTGGCTTAAAGTTTTTGGGGGGCGCAAACGATAAAAAAAAAAAAATTGCAGCCTCACTGTGCCCATCAAATGCAGCCACTGTGCCATCAATTGTCACCACTGTGCCATGCCATCAAATGCAGTCACTGTGCCATGCCATCAAACGCAGCCACTGTGCCATCAATTCGCACCACTGTGCCATGCCATCAAACGCAGCCACTGTGCCATCAATTCGCACCACTGTGCCATGCTATCAAACGCAGCCACTGTGCCATGCCATCAAATGCAGCCACTGTGCCATCAATTCGCACCACTGTGCCATGCCATCAAACGTAGCCACTGTGCCATTAATTGTCACCACTCTGCCATGCCAAACGCAGCCATTGTGCCCATCAATTGTCGCCACTGTGCCAATTGTCACCACTGTGCCCTTTAATTGTCGACACTGTGCCCATTGTCCCCACTTTGCCAATTGTCCCCACTGTGCCAATTGCCCTCACTGTGCCCATTGTCACCACTGTGCCCTCTATAGACGCACCGCCACTGCTTATATTACTATTATTATAATGTGGTATGTTCTTTATCATTACCTATAGGATGTGGACAATGCTTCTTTTGTTGTTATGTCATTTAAATCGAAATAAAATTAGAGTTGGAAAAAAAAAGTGGGAGGCACATATACAAACTGTTGTAATTCCCACACCGTTCACCTGATTTGGATGTAAATACCCTCAAATTAAAGCTGAAAGTCTGAAGTTAACGGACATCTTGTTTGTTTCATTTCAAATCCATTGTGGTGGTGTATAGAGCCAAAAAGATTAGAATTGTGTCGATATCCCCATGCACCCACCCAGGATCGGCCGTGCCTCTGGAGGACTCTATCAGTTAACCAAGCCAACTGGTCTGCAGTGAAGGTGAATAAAATTGATTGAAAGCCATCAAATTGTCTTGTGTATGACCAGCTTTCCTATTAATGCAGACACAAATGCCATTGACAGTATGTAATCTGAAAGCAAGGGTTTGATGTTTGTAAGAAGTATTCTCATGTGACCTGCACCATTTTTGCAGCTCTGCAATTTATGATGTGAACACAGTTTAGTGAAGGGGACTGTCATGCGCAATGTACGCAGCAAGAGACGTGAAAGTGAGAACAGGAAATTAAATCTCTCTCTGAGGAAGTGTGTGTCATTCTGGGCCCCATAATCTGTGGGATGTCTCCATCCCCGGCTGCCTGATCACCCACACAGATACATGTGGTTGAGCAAATTTCTGAAAATATTGTGCGTGACTTCTCGGTTCTTCCCCTATCGAATCACGCGGATCTGTGTCCATGTGAGGGATGGCAATGCTTGCCACCTGCAATGTCCAGCTGTGGCCAAAAGTTTGGAGAACAACACAAATATTAATTTTCACAAAGTCTGCTGCCTCAGTTTTTAAGGCTTCATTTCCATGGACGTTTTTACAGCCACTTTTCTGAGAGTTTTTTGCAGCTTAAAAACGGCTCTCCATGTTAGTCTATGGCCTCATGCCCACCATGACGTTTTTGAGCTGTAGATGGTTGAGCCGTTTTTAAAGGGGTTGTAAAGGAAAACATTTTTTTCCCTAGATAGTTTCCTTTACCTTAGTGCAGTCCTCCTTCACTTACCTCATCCTTCAATTTTGCTTTTAAATGTCCTTATTTCTTCTGAGAAATCCTCACTTCCTGTTCTTCTGTCTGTAACTCACCACCGTAATGCAAGGCTTTCTTCCTGGTGTGGAAAAAGCCTCTTGAGGGGGAGGGGGCGAGCAGGAGTGTCAGGACGCCCACTAACACACAGCTCCTTTCTCTATCTGCAAAGTAGAGAGTGTCCTGACTTGCCTGCTCGCCCCCTCCCCCCTCAAGAGGCTTTCTCCACACCAGGAAGAAAGCTTTGCAATTACGGTGGTGAGTTACAGACAGAAGAACAGGAAGTGAGGATTTCTCAGAAGAAATAAGGACATTTAAAAGCAAAATTGAAGGATGAGGTAAGTGAAGGAGGACTGTACTAAGGTAAAGGAAGCTATTTAGGGAAAAAATAAAATTCCTTTACAACCCCTTTAAGCTGCAAAAAAAACCAGGACCAGTGCGTTCTGAAGCTCCAGAGTTAGAGCTGTAAAAACGGCAGACGTTAAAAAACGCTCAAAAACGCGCAAAAACGCTACCGCAGCGTTTTTGAGCTCCAGCTCAAAGAAAAAAAAAAAAAAAACATGGACAGGCGTTTTTAAGCTGTAAAAAAGGCTAAAAAAAAGTGGCTGTAAAAACATCCATGGAAATGAAGCCTTATGATGGCAATTTGCCTATACTGCAGAATGTTATGAAGAGTGATCAGATGAAATGCAAATTAATTGCAAAGTCCCTCTTTGCCATGAAAATTAATTTAATCCCATTAAAAAAAACATTTCCACTGCATTTGTGAAGAAGGCTTCAGGGTGCCCAAGAAAGTCCAGCAAGTGCCAGGACGTCTCCTACAGTTGATTCGGCTGCGGAATCGGGGCACCACCAGTGCCGAGCTTGCTCAGGAATGGAAGCAGGCAGATGTGAGTACATCTACAAGCACAGTGAGGAGAAGACTTGGAGGATGACCTGGTGTCAAGAAGGGCAGCAAAGAAGCCACTTCTCTCCAGGAAATCCATCAGGGACAGACTGATAATTCTGAAAAAGGTACAGGGATTGACTGCTTAGGAAGCGGGATTCCACCCGCAAATTTTTTTTTTTAAAAGTCAGCAGCTACTAACAGTGTAGCTGCTGACTTTTAATAAGGACACTTACCTGTCCTACTTGCCCGTGCTGATGGCCCCCCCCCGATGCCGATCCCACAATCGATGCAGGTCCCGCGCCGCTTTTCACACTAGGGGAAACAGGCAGTAAAGCCTTACAGCTTCACTGCCCATTTCCTACTGCGCATGCGCGAGTCTCGCGCCGACTTGCGAATGGGCGGCTGCTCTCTGAGAACACACACAGTTCCCAGAAAGCAGCGCGCCTCATTCACTAGGAGAAGATGAAGAAGACAGACCGCGGCCACGGAAGAGGCAGATTACGAACTTCCGCATAGCAACAGGTATTTCGGGTGAGTATAAAAAAAAAATTTCACTTTTTTTTTTTCAATTTTTTTTTTATGATTTTTGGGCAAATGTTTTTTTCCTGGGTGGAACTCCACTTTAGGACTGGGGGAAAGTCATTTTCTCTAATAAATCCCCTTTCCAATTGTTTGGGAAAACTGGGAAAAACCTTGTCCAGGGAAGAAAAGGTGAGCGCCACCATCAGTCAGTCCTGTGTCATGCCAACAGTAATGCCTTATACACACATTGGAAATTCTGATCGTCTGTGTGGAACAAGTCGACGCATGCTTGGAAGCATTGAACTTCATTTTTCTCGGCTCGTCGTAGTGTTTTATGTCACCGCATTTTGGACGGTCAGAATTTGGTCTGACAGTGTGTATGCAAGACAGCTTGAACGGAATTCCGACGGAAAATTCCATCGGATTTTATCCCATCGGAAATCCCGAACGTCTGTACAGGGCATTAAGCATCCCGAGACCATTCATGTGTGGGGTTGCTTCTCAGCCAAGGGAGTGGGCTCATTTACAATTCTGCATAAGCACACATCCATGAATAAAGAAATCCTCTGAGAGCAACTTCTTCCAACTATCCAAGAACAGTTTGGTGAACAATGCCTTTTCCAGCATGATGGAGCACCTTGTCATAAGGCAAAAGTGATAACAAAGTGGCTTGGGGAACAAAACATGGACTTTTTGGGTCCATGGCCAGGAAACTCCCCAGACCTTAATCCCATTGAGAACTTGTGGTCAAATCTCAAGAGACAGTGTACAAAAAAACATAATAAAATTCTGATAAACTCTAAGCATTGATTATGCAAGAATGGGCTGCCATCAGTCAGTGTGGGCCCAGAAGTTGATTGACACCATGCCAAGGTGCATTGCAGAGGTCTTGAAAAAGGAATGTCAACACTGAAAATATTGACTCTGCATACATTTTATGTAATTGTCAATACAAGCCTTTGACACTTATGAAATGCCTGTAATTATACTTCAGTATACCATAGGAACATCTGACAAAAAGATCTAAAAACACTGAGGCAGCAGAGTTTGTGAAAATTAATATGTGTGTTATTCTCAAAACTTTTGGCCAAAGCTGTACATGTAACTAGCCCAGGGAAAATGAGATTTAAAAGAGAGCCCCAGCCAGAGAGAAAGAGAGAGTGGGGAGGGAATGGAAGAGAAAGGGGGAGAGAGAGAGGGAGACAGAGATAGAAAGGGGGAGAAAGAAAGGGGGAAGGGAAGAGAGAAAAGGGGGGAGGGGCAGAGGGGATGGGAGAGAGAAAAAGAGGGGGGGGGAGAGTGGGGAGGAAGGGTGAGGGGGGAGAGAGAGAGAGAGAGAGAGAGAAGAAGAAGGGACAGAATGATAAGGAGAGGGGAATGGAATGGGAGAGAGAGAGGGGGAGGAGAGAATGGGGATTAAGGTTGGGGGGGGGGGGGGAGAGAGAGGGAGAGAGAGGGGGGGGGGGAAAGTAAGGGAAAGAGGGGAGGAGAATGAGAGAGAGATAGAGGAAGGGAGAGGGAGAGAGAGGGGGAGAGAGAGAGAGAGAGAGAGAGAGAGAGAAGGGTAGTAAGGTTGGGAGAGAAAGGGAGGGAGAGGGAGACAGAATGGGAGAGAGAGGGAAGTGGAGAGAGAATGGGAGGGGGAGAGTGGGGAGTAAGGGTGGGGGAGAGAGAAAGAGATGGAGGCAGAAAGGAAGGGAAAGAGGTGGAAAAGAGAATGGGAGAGAGAGAGAGAGAGAGAGAGAGAGAGAGAGAGAGAGAGCAAGAAAGGTTGAGCGAGAAAGGGAGGGGGAGGAAGGGAGATAGAGAGGGAGTTAATGATGAAAGGGAGAGTGAAGGGGCGAGGGGGGAGAGGTTGAGCAAAAGGTGCAGAGAGAGAGAGAGAGAGAGAGAGAGAGAGAGAGAGAGAGAGAGAGAGAGAGAGAGAGAGTCAGGAAGAAATTGAGAAAGGGAAGAGGGTGGGAGAAAGGTAAAGGGAGGGAGCAATAAGAGACAGAGGAAGAGAGAGTTGGGAGAAAGGGTGGGAGTGAGGGGGGAGAGGGAGAAAGACAGAATAGGAGGGAGAGGGGGAGAGAGAGCGAGCAAGCAAGTAAATAAATGGTGGGTGAGAAAGGGAGGGGGAAGGGCGATAGAGAGGGAGGTAATGAAGAAAGGGAGAGTGAAGGGAGGGGAGATTGAGCAAGCGGGGCAGAGAGAGAGAGAGAGATAGATGGGGGAGAAATTGAGAAAGGGAAGGACAGGTGGGAGAAAGGAAAAGAGAGGGAGGAAGGAAGAAAGGTGGGGCGAGGGAGGAGAAAACGAGAGGGAGAGAGAGAGGGAGGTAGTAAGAAAAGGGGGGGGGGTATGAGCAAGCGGGCAGAGAGAGAGAGAGAGAGATGGGGGGACGGTTTGAGAAAGGGAGGGAGAGAGGGGGAGAGAAAGGCAGAAGGAGGGAGCAAGAAAAAAAGTAGACGGAGGGAGGGGGAGAGAGAAAGAAAGAGAGAAGGGGCGAGGGGGGAGTGTCAATATGTTCTGTACAGCTATGGAAACCTTTTTTAATACAGATAACACAGGTTACTTTAAGGCTGGATTCCCACTTATGCATTTTTAGTACTTTTTGCATTTTGCAGATTTGCACCACAGAACCTGTCTAACAGAAAACCATGTTAAATGAACTGTAGTGCAAATCTGCAAAATGCATAGGTCTTAATCAGGCCTTACAGATCCCTTATAATGTACCGAATTATGAATACTTGTAAAGTCTGTATGAAAAATGCAAATAGCAAAGCAAGGTGACTATTTTACCTGGAAGGTGGAATTTTCTCTGGGGTTTCAAGAAGTGTCTCAATCTAAAAATATAAATAAAATTACAAATATTACATTTTCAGAGCCTATTATTTTATTTTAAATCTACATGTATGTCTATCTATATCTACATATATATATATATATATATATATATATATATACACACACACACACACATATAATTTATATATCTACACACAGGGAGGGGGTTGGGGTCAGTGATATTTTGCAGGCCTGTGTTCTGCTCATCAGTGGTACATAGTGATTGTACTATATTGTACCCCTATCTCAGTACAAGTCTAGGGATCAGGTATGTAGGGTGACCACATTTCCAAACTACCATTCAGGGACCCCCCTCCCTTCCCAAAAATCAGCTTGTGCTGTAATGAATCACAGCACAGTGATTGAACACAAGAGGCGGGATTTATGATTTCTCCCATCACAAGTAGGGGGCGGGGATTGTGCTCCTCCAGGCATTCCCGGCCAGGACCAGTACTGTCAGTGAGTCAGATTGGCCTGGGGGGGGGGGGGGTGGCTGCATCAGTTTAATCCCGGGACACTGTATTGTCCTGGAATGAAGGTGCCCGGGACAGACCTGCAAAATGCGGGACTGTCCCGGGCAATCCGGGACACGTGGTCACCCTACAGGTATGACCTGATAGAAAATTATAGTCTCAGTAAAGGTAGTTATGAAATATCAGTCTGTGCTTCTAAGCCTTGCCTATAGGAATTTAAGCAGGTCTCATAAATCTGATCTTTTCAGCCCCCGTGTGAAATGATCTAGATGTTTAGCTAATCCAAATGCAGACCTTTCAACTTTCTGAGGTGGGAATGAGGGGCACCTATTGGCAAAAATATGTAGGCATAGGAAACGCCCCCTTAAAGCGGGAGTTCACCCGAAAAAATTTTTTTAACATTAGATTGAGGCTCATTTTGTCAAGGGGAATTGGGTATTTTTTTTTAAATCAAAGCAGTACTTACCGTTTTAGAGAGCGATCTTCTCCGCCGCTTCCGGGTATGGTCTTCGGGACTGGGCGTTCCTATTTGATTGACAGGCTTCCGACGGTCGCATACATCGCGTCACGAGTAGCGGAAAGAAGCAGAACGTCGGTGCGGCTCTATACGGCGCCTGTGCACCAACGTTCGGCTACTTTCGGAAAATCGTGATGCGATGTATGCGACCGTCGGAAGCCTGTCGGAAGCCTGTCAATCAAATAGGAACGCCCAGTCCCGCAGCCCATACCCGGAAGCAGCGAAGAAGATCGCTCTCTAAAATGGTAAGTACTGCTTCGATTTAAAAAAAAACACCCAATTCCCCTTCACAAAATGAGCATCAATCTAATGTTAAAAATTAAGTTTTTGGGTGAACCTCCACTTTAAAGGCAAGTTATGTGAAAAAAAATATTAGTTAAACCCACAAGTGCTTTTTTTTTTACCACTACTATTCCTTTATATTGGCTTTTGGAATTTACAAATGCAGCAATTTAAAAATTGGATGAAAGGGAAACACGTTTTGATAGATAAGTAGTGCATTTTATATACAACTATACAGATCAGACCAATGACGAGGAAAGAGGGACATTTTTCCAAATCAGGCACAGCCCCCCTGAAATCAGGGACAGCTGGGAGCAATGCAAATTTGCTTATTCTTAAAAAAAATAAACCTCTGATGTAACAGGGGCTGAAGGCCAGAAATACATTGCCAATTCTACTAGTGTATACCCAACTTTACTCTTAAATCCCAGTACACACTGCAAGTTTTTTTTCGTTCAACTCAGTAGGTTGAAAAAAAAAAAAAAGACATATCATCGTATTAACACTATATTCCTCTGTCAGAATACACTGATCAGCGCTTGCAGCCATTGGCTGCGAGTGCTGATCGGATGCTGGTTTTCCAGCATGTCCCTTCAGCAAAAGAGACATTCTGTGGCACGTATTCACTATGCCATATGAGAAGGCACTGCTGTGTCACAGAGTTCAAAGAGCCTGTGTTTTATCAGAGGTGCTGAGACTGGAGTAGGAGTGTTAGGAGGCAGATTCAATACAGGAATCACTGCTTGTAGGCAGCAAGATACCATGGGATATGTAGTCTTTAGAAATTGAGATTAAACAGTGGAAAAGAAGCTGCAAAACATGCAGGGAATCCATGAAGTTGGGGAAATCGATAGCCAACAGACAGGTAGGACTCACAAAATGAAAGAAGATTTTTCAAGTAAGCTTACTGCATATTGAATTTTAAAAAATAAGTATAATTTCCATCGTAATTACAATGCTTAAATTATAAAATGAAAGTGGCCATAGATTACCTTTAAGAGTAGTAAAGTACAACCACGTAAATGTGCACATACGTCATTTATAACCCACAGCTGCATGCAGTCGTTTTTCTCATGCCGCGTAGACACGATCGGATTTTCCGTCGGAAAAACCTTGGATGGTTTTTCCGACAGAATTCCGCTCAGGCTTGGCTTGTATATACACGGTCACACAAAAGTTCTCTGAACTTTCGACCATCAAGAACGCGGTGACGTACAACACTACGACGAGCCAAGAAAATTAAGTTCAATGCTTCCGAGCATGCGTCTAATTGTTTCCAAGCATGCGTGTCGGAATTGCTACAGACGATCGGATTTTCCGATATTTTTTTTCCGTCGAAAAATTTGAGAATCAGCTTTCTTTTTTTTGGGGGGAAATTCCGACAACAAAAGTCCTAAAGAAGCATACACACGGTCAAAATTTCCGTTTAAAAGCTCACATCGGGCTTTTGCTGTCGGAATTTCCAATCGTGTGTATTGGGCATAAGCTCAGCTGTCTATGTACTAAAAAACTTACATTATTTTGAAATCTCTGAAGCTCCGCATCACGTTTCTTCAATGAAGTCCCACCAAACTCTTCTTTCCAATCAACCAACCTTTCATGGAAGACATCCCCATCATCTTGAGATGGCAGAAATGGGTTACGTCCAGTAAACTGGCTTCCACTATACTGTCCAAAGACAAAATCTCCAGGTAGGTTTGTAGAAGTTCTAAAAATTACATTTTCGGAAGGAATTTTCGGCCCATCCAACAATTCATAGTCAAAACTGGAAAAAAAAGTTTGAAGCTGTTTCTCTGGGTAGTCCAAAGAAAGGTCAGAATATGGGCTGGTTTCTCCATTCTGATTGGACACAATACAATCAGGCTTTTGAATTTTTGTATGCCAAACATTTGGTGGATGTTTAATATTTGGACAAAAACCTAAATGATTAACTTCATGGACACTGTCAGAAGCCAATTCCAAATGTGAATATGATGGTGGAACTTTTGCATATGAAGACGTTCTGGTGGGTTCCATACAAGAATTTTCCAAAGAATCTAGATCTTGGAAGAATTCTGTTCCAAACCAGGGATGGGACTTACCAGAGACAAGATTTGAGGTGGTCTGACAACATTTCTTTCCATCTGTAAAAGATAAGTTGAGATCTTCTGGTAATTGGACAAATTCCTCTCCCGCGGCTGTTGGACAAGTCAGTACAGGAGGTTTCATGAATAAATTATCCAGCTCATAACTTGTAGTGGGATGAATTGTGATATTGATATAAGGATTGATTTGATTTATTACTTCAGAACCTGTATGGTTTCCTCCATCTTTGGGGCATGAAACAGCCTGGAAACCTCCAATGGGCCTCTTTTCTAATGAATGCAGACCACACTGCTTTATTTTACGGCAGCACGGTGGTGACGTTTCCCTCAAAGTCTTTTGAGTCGATCTCTTACTTTGAACACATTTACTATATCTGACAGCCGCTCCTGGAGGAGAAAGGTTATTTTGCTGCTTTTGAACATTGATTGGCCTTTTGTGAGTTGGGGCTTCCCCTTGATGTTGTGAACAATTGTATATATTGTCTTGCACCAAGCGTGGTTCATTGCTTGGTTGACCTTTGACATGTAGATGTGAGTTGCTCTTTCTGTAAGGCTGCCTGCTCGATACTGTCACAGGAGTAATAATCTCATGTGTTTCCGTTATAGACTTAGACTTGACACTCCTGTCAACGTTGACCTTTGTCTTTTGTTTCATGTTCAGGGCGTCTACAGAAAAAAAAAAAAAAGATATAATTACAGTAAATGTGGATGTCACGGAATGCTTTTTCCATAGAGAAGATGGTGCTTTATAGCAAATGTTGGTGCGCAGGCCAGTAGGCAGCCATGTAGGTGGGATGGGGACGCCTGCCTTTACACGGACATGAACTTTAATAGCATCCCAGTCTTAGTCCATAGGGTTCAATATTGAGTTGGCCCACCCTTTGGAGTTGTAACAGCTTCAACTCTTCTGGGAAGGCTGTCCACAAGGTTTAGGAGTGTGTCTATGGGAATGTTTGACCATTCTTCCAGAAGAGCATTTGTGAGGTCAGGCAACTGATGTTGGAGAGAAGGCCTGGATCACAGTATCCACTCTAATTTATCCCAAAGGTGTTTTATCGGGTTGAGGTCAGGACTCTGTGTAGGCCAGTCAAGCTATTCTACCCCAATCTCACTCATCCATGTCTTTATGGACCTTGCTTTGTGCACTGGTGTGCAGTCATGTTGGAACAGGAAGGGGCCATCCCCAAACTGTTCTCACAACATTGGGAGCATGAAATTGTCTGAAATGTCTTGGTATACCAATTCCTTAAAGGGGTTGTAAAAATTCATGTTTTATCACCTTAATGCACCTGGCAAGCACCGAAAGCATCCCGTTTTACTTACCAGAGCCAGTTCACCTGCTTGGCGTGTCCCCGGCGTCCTCTTCTCCATGGAGTCTCCACGTTGATTGGATAGATTCATAGCAGCGCAGCCAATGGCTCCCGCTGCTGTAAATCAAATCCAATGACGCGGCCGCTGGGGGGCGGGACCGAGTCATACACTTGGTGGCTATGGACGCCAAGTAGATGACACGGGAGCGTGCCCGCAAGGTAACCCCCTCGGGAGAGAGCTTCCCAGAGAGGGTTAGCTATTGCGGGGAGGAGCTGAAAGATCCACTGCGGGACCCCAGAACAGGAGGATCGGGGCCACTCTGTGCAAAACAAACTGCACAGTGGAGGTAAGTATGGCATGTTTGTTATTTAAAAAAATATATATATAAACCTTTACAAGCACTTTAAGTGTTCCCTTCACTGGAACTAAGGGGCCAATCCCAACTGAGAAAAAAAACCACACCATAATCTCCTCCACCAAATGATTTGGACCAGTGCACAAAGCAAGGTCCATAAAGACATGGACGAGCGAGTTTGGGGTGGAGGAACTTGACTGGCCTGCACAGTCCCGATCTCAACCCAATAAAACACTTTTGGGATGAATTAGAGCACAGACTGTGATCCAGGCCTTCTTGTACACATCAGTGCCTGACCTCACAAACGCGCTTCTGGAAGAATGGTCAAACATTCCCATAAAGACACTCATAAACCTTGTGGACAGCCTTTCCAGAAGAATTGAAGCTGTTATAGTTGCAAAGGGTTGGCCAACTCAATATTGAACCCTACGGACTAAGACTGGGATGCCATTAAATTTCTTGTGTGTGTACAGGCAGGCGTCCCAATACTTTTGATAATATAGTGTCAATTTACAGTAGTTTGTGACAGACTTTGCTGCAAGACATATGGATAGGGTTTTCTGTCTGCAAAGGGAAAACATGAGTCGTTAAAAAAAAAAAAAAAAAAAAAAGTTGAAATGTGCATTGGACCCAATCTGGACTTCCCCGCTGATGCTTTTCAGGATTTGGCGATGGCAGCTGAAGAGAAAGGAGGATCACTGGGGTTTACTAAACACAAGGAGAATCCCTATTAATAAGGAACAATTCTAGCACAGATACCCCAGTGTCCCTTTCATTTTAATTCAGGGGCAGGAATACCTTATCAGCAATAGGTCATCTTCTAATTACAGAAAGGTCCCGGTTCTTTACTTACCACGGTTGGACCTCAGGTGTCTGCGCCTTTCTTCAGCCATAGCGTGTCCTGGGAGAGATGGCTGCCGGCAGGTCTCTCAGGAGCGTCTAAGCTGCTTATTCCTGCCGATTAGTCCGATACGCAGGCCTTGCAATCTGTCGCAGTATAAGACAATAGACACACTGACCCCCGTCTAATGAGGGCCTCGTCAATAAATGAGCACAATCAGGCAAGCGTTGAATACAAGGCCTTCATCACCATATAGAACACTGCATTGAAATCACATAGCAAAATACACAAACTGATGGGTCTACTTTATCTGTAACCACCTTAAAGTAGGTATAAACTTCAATAAAACAGTGGGGTAGATTCAGGTAGGGCTGCGCACTCTTACGGAGGCGCAGCGTACCGTTTTAACGCTACGCCTCCGTAAATTACTTGCGCTACGCTTCATTCACGAAGCAGTAGCTCCGTAATTTGCGCGGGCGCTCTGTAAAACTGGCCGGCGTAAGCGCGCGTAATTTAAATGATCCCGTAGGGGGCGTGGATCATTTAAATTAGGCGCGTTCCCGCGCCGAACGTAGTGCGCATGCTCCGTCTGGAAACTTTCCCGACGTGCATTGCGGTAAATGACGTCGCAAGGACGTAATTTGCTTCAACGTGAACGTAAATGGCGTCCAGCGCCATTCACGATTCACTTACGCAAACGACGTAATTTTTAAAAATCGCGACGCGGGAACGACGGGTATACTTAGCATTGGCTGCCCCTGCTAATAGCATGAGCAGCCTTACGCAGAAACCGACGAACGCAAACGACGTAAAATGCAAACGCAGGGCGCGCGTACGGTTGTGAATCGGCGTGAGTATGCAATTTGCATACTTTACGCTGACCACTACCGGAACGCCACCTAGCGGCCATCGTAAGAATGCAGTCTACGATACGACGGCATAAGAGCCTTATGCCAGTCATATCTTAGGCTGCAGTCGGCGTATCGAGCTTTCTGAATAGAGAAAAGTCGATATGCCGGCGCAAATTAGCAATTACGCTGCGTATCTATGGATACGCAGACGCAATTGCTTTCTGAATCTACCCCAGTGGATCTATTACCCATTACTGGTTTCATATCGGCTTCAACAGGTCATGTCAAAAGTTATTTTTAATCTGCAACTTTAAAAGGTGGAGCTCCAGCCAAAAGCAACAAGATAAAAATAAAAAGCCTATTAAATGTTAAAAGAGCAAAACCCGTTTTTGCAGCAAAATTCACTTTTAATTCAGAGATTTCCTCTGCAGTACTTCTTTTTTGTCACTAGATGTCGTCAGTCTGATGGCCAGCATCATTTAATCCATTTTCTCCGAGCCCAGGTCTTCTTGGATCTGTCTCCAGCCTGTGACTAGACAGTGAAAGGAGGAGCACAATGGTGAGCTCATCTCTCTGTCACTTGCTTTGTTGCACCTTGCTTTGTGCACTGGTGTGCAGTCATGTTGGAACAGGAAGGGGCCATCCCCCAAACTGTTCCCATAAAGTTGGAAGCATGAAATAGTCCAAAATGTCTTGATATCCTGACGCCTTAAGAGTTCCCTTCACTGGAACTAAGGGACCAAGCCCAACCCCTGAAAAACAACCCCACACTATAATCCCCCCCCCCCCCCCCGTCAAATGATTTGGACCAGTGCACAAAGCAAGGTCCATAAAGACATGGATGAGCGAGTTTGGGGTGGAGGAACTTGATTGGCCTGCACAGATTCTTGACCTCAACGTGATAGAACTTTGTGGGAATGATTTAGAGCGTAAATGAAACAAGGAGAGGGGTGCCTCCGAGTATGTATCATAAAAACTTTTTTTAAACAACAATATCCACTCACATGGAGGAACGTAGAGTTGAGTTCAGATCCGTAGCCGGGCTGAAGAGATAGGATGGGACTGCAAGTCACAGCAGGTCCATTATGCTGGCACCACATCAGATCCAGGCAGGAAAGGGTGGGATGGCAGAGCACAGCACAGTCTTCTTCAGGGGCCCAGGTTTGGCATATCACAGTCAGGAGGGGTCCATCTGGCACGTATATGGGTTCCAAATAAAGATAAGTGAGGGGGGGCAGAAGGGTGGGCCAACTCAATATTGAACCCTAGGGACTAAGGCTGGAATGACATTAAAGTTCATGTGTGTGTAAAGGAAGGCGTCCCAATACTTTCAGTAATATAGTGTATATTTGATGATGTATAAATGATTACAAACCTGCATTAGAGTTCACCATTAACGTGATATCTGCCATTAAGGACCTTGTTCAAGCATTTCCTGCAATCTGTCCAAGACTCACAATTGAGCTCCTGAGTTGTCACCCTGTCAGAGACTACAAGTGGCCCTCCCGATATGTTGCGTAGACATGGTCAAACGTTTTCTCTGTCAGATTGTTGGCCCAGGCCAATGATGTGCAACCTGTTGCAGGAAGTGATTTAACGAGACTGGAGGAGATCAGCAGTACTGAGATGGAAATTAAAAAAAAAAAGGTGACATTGCGTGCTTTTATTTATAATAATCAAAATGTGTATAGGACACCGCGTGCGGAGCAAACTAATGCCGCGTACACACGATCATTTTTCAGCATGGAAAAAAAAAAACATATTTTTTCAGCATGTCCAAAAAACAAAGTTTTCCCAACTTCATCATTAAAACGACGTTGCCCACACACCATCGTTTTTAAAAAATGATCTTGCAAAGCGCGGTGACGTACAACACGTACGATGGCACTATAAAGGGGAAGTTCCATTCGCCTTTGGGCTGCTTTAGCTGATTCCTTGTTAGTAAAAGACGATTCACGCTTTTCTGTCTGTTACAGCGTGATGAATGTGCTTACTCCATTATGAACGGTAGTTTTACCAGAACGAGCGCTCCCATCTCATAACTTGCTTCTGAGCATGCACAGGTTTTTTACGTCGTTTTAGGACACACATGATCATTTTTTACAACCCGAAAAACTACATTGTTTAAAACGTTAAAAAATGCAGCATGTTCAAAAAAAATTTTTTTTGTTGTTTTTCAGAACCTGAAAAATGATGTGTAGCCCACACATGATCATTTTAAATGACGTTTTTGAAAAACGTCATCCAAAAGATGTCATCCACATCTCCTTCCATTGCAATGTTGTCAGTGAACTAAAGCAAATCAGGGATGGCTAACAAGCTATCCATAAAAACACTATGGCCCGGATTCACGTATCCTATTTACGTTACGTCTCCGCAACTTTTACAGGCAAGTGCCGTATTCTCAAAAGAAAGTTGCGGCGGCCAGTGCCGATCCTGACCTCCCTGGGGCCCTAAGCAAAATGACATGGCACATTAAAAATGAGAAGCAGTGGGCGCCGACGACAGTGACATGTCACATTAAAGAAAGTTGAGAAGTGTGGGGAGGGGGTGTTCTGCTGTCGGAAATGACTCAGCCAGCGAGTTTAGAAGCGGGGTGAGGGGGCGAAAATGACTTCTCACCAGGCTGGGCCTCTAGAAATTTGAGGGGCCCTTTGCAGCTTTGCAGGGCCCTAAGCGGCTTGCATAGTGAGCCTATAGGGAGGATCGGCCCTGGCGGCGGCGTAGCGTAAATAGGCCGGCGTAAGCCCGCCTAATTCAAATGTGGTAGATGTGGGCGTGTGTTATGTAAATTTTAGGTAACCCCACATAAATGACGCTTTTTACGAACGGCGCATGCGCCGTCCGTAAAAAGTATCCCAGTGCGCATGCTCCAAATTAACCCGCAAAAAGCCAATGCTTTCGACGTGAACGTAAATGACGCCCAGCCCTATTCGCGAACGACTTACGCAAACGACTTAAAATGTTCAAAATTCAAAGTGGGAACGACGTCCATACTTAACATTGGTACGCTGCATGTACGCCTCATATAGCAGGGGTTACCTTTCCCCCGGGAAAAGCCTAAGGTAAACAGCGTATCTGTACTGCGTCGGCCCGGCGTACATTCGGGAATCCGCGTATCTAGCTGATTTACATATTTCTAGGCGTAAATCAGCGTACACGCCCCTATCGGCCAGTGTAAATATGCAGTTAAGATCCGACGGCGTAAGAGACTTACGCCGGTCGGATCTAATACAAATCTATGCGTAACTCTCTTCTAAGAGACTCAGAGATACGATGGCGTATCTCCTTTGAGATTCTGGGCCTGAGACTGTGGAACACCAATGTCCGCTGGACGGTGGAGTGACACTCTGTCGTGGAAGGAGACTCTCCTGGAGTCTTGACAATCCTCACACAAGCAGATCTGTCACTGCTCTTGATTAATGTCCCAAGCCAAATCCTTATCAGTCATCGGTGGCCTTGAAGGTGATGGCGATCGTTGTGGCGGGATTAGCCAGCTGCATGTGTGCCATCTTTAGATGTAATGAACGTGGCTGATGTGATGAGTCTGCAGATCTCCGTTGTATATGAAGTGAAGGATGAAAGCTTACCCAGCGCAGACCCCCCCCCCCTCCCCAACACATGGACCCTGCAAACATGCTGACTTCACCAGACTGTCAGCTAAACTACAAGCAAAGCAATATTCTACCTTCCTGAAGTGGGGACTCCCTGTGAATTATTCATGGGAATTGTAATTTTATCACCAGGCTAAAAAATCGGTTAACATCGACGCCTGAACTTTTTCTTTAAGGAAATAACAGTCCTTTCAAGGTAAACTACACAAATCAAAAGCATTTTGTTCGTTTTGTCGCCTAACCTGTCTCTGTTCTGTAGCTTTGGAGATAGAACTCCTTTTGGAGATTTCAGCGAGTCCACTGCGTCCACTTGCCGACCGCCTAACGTACATGTACTGCGGCAGGCCGTCTCTATTGTGTGAAATCACGTACCTGTACATCATTTCGTGCAATTGCCAGTAGGGGGCGTGTGCGCCGCTGGAGGCACGATCGCACGCTACAGAGGGGGAGCCAATCAGCCTTTCCAGCAGACCCGCTTATCCACCCACAATGGTTCCCGAGAGAGGCAGAACGGCGGTCTGCCTAAGTAAACAAGATAACAATAAGAAGCATATGTAAACAAGGCAGATCGACGTTCTGACAGGGGAGAAGATAGATGATGAAACTTGTGTTTTTACATTTTATTTATTGGGTACGTTTTATAGCAGAAAGTAAAAAATATTGGTTTTGTTTTTTCAGAATTGTCAGGTTTTTTTTTGTTTATAGCGCAAAAAATAAGGTGATCAAATATAATCAAAACAATGCTCTAACTGTGAGAGAAAAAAAAAAAAAAGGACAACAATTGTATTCACGTGCAAATGTCAGGTAAAGTAACGCAGTACCGTATTGCAAAAAATGGCTGACTATCTCTGCTGGAAGTCTTTTGGCATCAAGTACTCTTTTCGGTAAAATAATACTTTATAAGAATCAGGATAGCCTTCATCCTGCTGGGGACCCCTCTAGTGATAACTAAAGATCTATAAAAAGGAATCAGGACCTCTTTCCTCCTGCTGGGGCCCCCCTACCCCAGAATCCTACTCACCACTGCCAGACCACAGTTTCATCTGACAAACATTCCTAAATATTTTTCCTCTGCAAACCCCCAATATTGTCCACTATTTGAGGAATCATTAAAGTGTTTGTTACTCCAACATTTCGTATTCCCGATACCAGCCTGCTATACCATGTACTTGTTTGAGAAAGGATCCTGTTCTCTTTGTATTGCTTCTTTTATGTGAAATCCCTGGTGTTCCTGCCATGCCCTCTGCTTTCCTATTAAAAAATTACCACACTAAGCAGAAGAGCACATCGTGGTCAGTTCTCTAGCTGTGCTGGGAACTCGTGCCTGACAGGACCCACTGCACAGCCATTCCATTCACTGGGAAGCTCAGTGTGCTGCTGCTCCTTCCCCAGCTCTTATGCAGCTGAGAACAGAGGGAATGCGATCACTTTTAAAAAAAAAAAGATAATATAAAAAAAAAAAATATATATATATATATATATATATATATATATATATATCTGTACGAATGGGTTGTTGAACAAGATGATCATTTAGGCCCCTTTCACACTGGGGCGGGAGGTGCGCTGACGGTATAGCGGCGCTATACCGTCAGGATTGCGGCGGTATTCGGCCGCTAGCGGTGTAGTTTTTAACCCCCGCTAGCGGGCGAAAAAGGGTTAATACCGCCCGCAATGCCCCTGTGAAGAGGCGCATTACAGGCGGTATAGCCGCAGTGTCCCATTGTTTTCAATGGGAAGGAGTGGTGGAGGAGCGGTAAGCACGCCGCTAAAAAGATGCCCTTGGACTTTCACACCGAGACTGCAGGGCAGGAGTTTTTCAGGCGGTATTTAGGCGCTATTTTTAGCGCTAAACTGAAAAACTCCTCAGTGTGAAATCCTTTTAAGTGTGAATTTATTTTCCTTTTTTTTTATTTTCACATCTACTGGAACCAAGTCACAAACATCTACTACGCTTTTGGTAAAATAGTACTAGGGGTACTCTCGAACGTTCATCAGGCTAGCCTGGATATGTCTCAGTGTTCCTGAACTCAGTTAATTTCAGTTATATATATATAAATATATAATTTTTATATTGTATGTGTGTATATCTCAGCTTTCTGAGGTGTAAAAAAAAAAGTTGATTAGGCTCCAGCCTGTGACATACAATTTGCCTTTCAACACTAATAATCCTTTCCCTTTCGGTCCCTTGCTGTTCTGTTTCATCACATTCCGCACATTAGCCTACCAGGAAGGGGTGTAATGAGCGCACGTTATGCCGGATCTTTCGGACATTATGACAGTTGCCGGTGGGAAGCAGTCGCGAGCGACCTTATTATTTTACCTTTTCCTGGTCTGAGACGAGATGAAATTTCCTCCAGAACAGAACCAGCTCCAGACGAGGCAATTAGCACTCGACAAGCGGCTGAGCAAAGGATACGGATTTCAGTGGTCGGGGGGAGAAAGATCCTCAGACAGCTCAAAAAATTGCTTATCAATGCAAAGTTTTTACCAAAATGCAACATAAAACTCTCATCAAATATTTACACAGCGAGAAACAAAATATTGCGGTTTCAGATTTGATACTCTGTTTTTCTGCAGCCTGCAATTCAGCAATATTTCTCAAACTGATCGAAGAAGAGAGGAGACTAGAGAATACTTTTCATTACTTCCAAAGAATTACATTTAGATCATTTACATTTTAGGACAACAGAAAAAAATGGACAATAGACTTGTATATAGTATGTATAACGAACTAGTACCTAAATAATTCAATCCAAGTCCGAAAACATACTTATGTTGATATCAATTCAATGCTAATATCCCATGAAAGAGAAGTATGGGTGCGTCAGACTCACCAGAGACGTTTTGTTACAATGGGTTTTTAATTTTATTTACCCATTATACTTACCTAGATAGATGGGTCCGATGCTACATCTGTCCCCTGGCGCCTTCTACACTGAGAACCGAGCGATCGAACACCGCCGATGGCTCAGTTCTCATAGATCCCTGAGCGGAGAGCTGTAGACTGTCAATCAGCAGCTCCCCGCTCTGCTTCTCCACGCTCACTGGAGCGCTGAGCTGTGGAGGGGGCGGGGAGCGGCCGTCTCAGGCTCTTAGCGGGGAACCGAGAGGCTGAGCCAATAGAAAGAAGGAACCGCCGCTCCAGATGATGTACCTCAGTGGTAAATAAAATAGCCCAAAATCCAGTGGGTGCAGGCAATGCACAGAGCATAAATGGGAGAAAAGAAATTTTGGACAGCCACACTCCAATAAAAGGTAAAAAGGTGGTGCCTTTTATTCTGGTAAAAAATACTACAAAAGCAAGAAAAAAACAGCAAACCGTGGGGTAATAGAGCCAACTAGTTTCACATTGATAACCAATTGGAGTGCGGCTGTCCAAAATTTATTTTCTCCCATGAGAGGCTGAGCCAGGCAGCGGTCCAGGCACCGCGTCATCCCGACAATGGAAGTCTGGATCCGCCAGGTGCCTGGAATGATTCGAGAGACAGCGGACTTCAGACCTCTCTCTGCTGAAAACGGGTCACAGGAGTGCAAAACGAATTGCACTAATGTGACTTGTAGGAGAAGCCCAGCCAAAACGAGCTCAGACTGGACTTCTCCTTTAAGAGTAGCTATTTTCAGCAATGCAAGCATTTGAGAGTTGCAACCAATCAGATCTGACCACAGTGACTGTAGATCCAGTGGCTCTTCACGGTTATCATACTTAATAAAACAAAGTATTGACACCCATCTACAGTCATCACATTACAGAAAAAAAGACCAATAACCGATTTTATTTTAAAGATCTTTATTTTCTTCAAATCTTTCTAAGGAACCCAGTATATATATTATTGTTTACCACAAACAAATACATTTTTATATAATACAAAACAGTTCACAATTTGTTGCTCAAAGGGAGTTGCTGAAAGAATGTATACACACGAGTAAGGCACAGAGACAAAAAGATTATTCCTGAGAAAAATATATTTCGAAGCAAAAGAGATTGTTAGATAGATTGCTGTTTTGTTGGCTGGAACCATACTGAATGGGAATCCATTGACCACGTAACGATGACATCACTTAGAAAGCAGCCTATCCGTTCACCAGAGACTGGTGACATCAGTGAGGATTCAGTCTATCAATTCATTACAGTTTAATTACATCACTGAAGATGAAGGCTATCCATTCATTACAGATCAGTGAGGATGAAGGCTATCCATTCATTACAGATCAGTGAGGATGCAGGCTATCCATTCATTACAGATCAGTGAGGATGAAGACTATCCATTCACTACAGATCAGTGATGATGCAGCATATCTATTCACTACAGATCAGTGACATCACTGAGAATGCCACCTTCCATTCACTACAGATTGGTGACATCAGATGCAGCCTATCCATCCATTCATTACAGTACAATTACATCACTGAGAATGAAGGGGATCCATTCATTACAGATCAGTGATGATGCAGCCTATCCATTCTCTAAAGACTGGTGACATCAGTGAGGATGCAGCCGATCCATTCATTATAGATCAGTGACGATACCACTGATTTCTAGTGAATATATATGCTGTATCAGTAAAAATGCCACCAATTTATTCAATAGAGATGGGCGACATTGGTGGGGTTGCAGCCGATCTGTATTGAATAAATTGGTGGCATTCTTACTGATACCACTGATTTCTAGTGAATAGATATGCTGTATCGTCCCTGATCTATAAAGAATGGATCGGCTGCATCCTCACTCATTTTCACCGATCTGTAGTGAATGGATAGGCTGCAACCCCACCAATACCTATCTTATCCATTCACTACAGATCGATGACATCACCAAGGATGCAGCCTATCCATTCACTAAAGATCAGTGACATCACTGAAGATGCGGCCCATCCATTCACTACAGATCAGTGACATTACGGAGAATGCAGTCTACCCATACACTACAGTTGAATGACATCACTGAGAATACATTCTATCCATTCACTGACATCAGTGACATCACTTACAACGCAGCCTACCCATGCACTACAGATCAGTTACATCACTGCGAGTGCAGCCTAATACTGGTACGTCAAAGGTTAAAACCACCCCCCGGATAAAAATATGGATGGATGTAATGCACATAAACGCATCAAAACCTTGAGCGAACACTCATGCCAAGTATAAATGGGCCTTTAAACCGAACTGCGCCTTTATAAAATGTTAATGTATCCATTTACTTGTAAACATATATTCTCCGCTACGAATTACAAGAAGGGAGGCGGGCTCCTATTTGCACTGCTCATTAGTCACTGGCCAACACAAATGCCACCCTGCACCTGCGTAGTGGGCATTGCAAGGGGTGAACAAAGTCGTTGGGATGCTGCTCTGACCTATTGTACAAACATCTGTTGCTTTACATCTACTTCGGCTATAAAACTCTCCGGAACATACAAGCGTTAGAGAAAAAAAAGCCACCAAGAAGCACTTGGAACAAAACACCTCTCAAAACTTGGCAAGTTTCCCATAGTAAATAGCACTAGCGGTCCTTCATTATACCCAGGGAAAGCCATTTACGCTTTGTCTACGAAAACATTTCAAAGTCACAAGAATTTCAATCAATTTCAATTCATTCAAAAAATAAATGAACAACTAATCTGCAAAAGAAGTGCAAAAAAAAAGCAAAGTGCACATATTCTTTAAGGGCCAAATCACCCTAAAAAAGGATTTTCTTTTGGAATGTAGGTCCAACCACTAGGGGCCTCACGTATCAATATATTCTTACTAGGAATGGAGGAGTTGGCCTTTAACACTGTCCAGTGGGAACAAGGAATACTTTATGAACCTGTATATACACACACATTGAAGAAGTATAAAACACTATTCAAAACAGAAAAGCTTGCGCTTTTAAGGACAATCATACTTTAAAGGCAGTGATGGTGAACCTTGGCACCCCAGATGTTTTGGAACTACATTTCCCATGATGCACTTGCACTCGGCAGTGTAGTTGAGCATCATGGGAAATGTCGTTCCATCTGGGGTGCCAAGGTTCAGCATCACTACTTTAAGGCCTTGTTCGTATAGGCGCACTTACAACGTACACCAGCGTAAGGACCACACGGGATGCACAAGGCCCCGTACACACGAGAGGATCGATCCGCGGAAACGGTCCTCCGGACCGTTTCCGCGGATAAATCCTCTGGCGGATTTTGATCTCATGGTTGTACTAACCATGAGATCAAAATCCCCGCGGACGTGTCGCCGCGATGATGACGCGGCGACGTGCGCGACGCTGTCATATAAGGACTTCCACACATGCGTTGAATCATTACGACGCATGCGATGGATGGAATCGGACGGATTGATCCGCTGAGTCTGTACAGACCAGCGGATCAATCCACTGGACTGGATTCCAGCGGATAGATTTCTTAGCATGCTAAGAAATCTTGATCCGCTGGAAATCCATCCCCGGGGAAAAAAATCCGCGGAAAAATATCCGCTGGATCGTACACACTAGGGGATCTATTCACTGAAACCGGTCCGCGGATAAATTTCAGCGGATCGATCCTCTCGTGTGTACGGGGCCCAAGTGTTCCATGCAGGCAGTCCCATTCATGTCAATCGGACACAGCCTCTGCTCCCAATTTGACAGCCACGTGGTTGCAGCCACTGCGTCCCAACTGACATAAATGGGATTGCCTGCACACAGACGCACAAACTCCTGGGCATCCTGTGCGGGCAAAACATGGCTCACACATGGGTCTACGCTTAGGCACGCTCGTGTGAACAAGGTTTCAGACAACTATATGCGGCAAAAATAGTTAAAGTAATATACAGCCACGGGCTACTGGTTGGTTTTATTATTTATACTGGTTCAGTGTTGCCCACCTATACTGGGCAACTAAGATCATGCAGGTGGCAGTGTGCATCAGGTTGGTAGGCAGGGAATAATGTCTCCCCCCGACACAGACCCAACTTCCTGTGTAACAAACTGCATACCAAGATCGGGCATCGGGGATAAAAGGGAGAAGAATGACAAACAGACCATACAGTCTGACCATTTATAAAACTGAAAAATAAAATAAATGAACCAGTTAACTTTTATATTCAGACAACTCCAAAGTTGTAATTTACATATATCCATACGTATGTGATCAGCATGTCATGCATTCTTGGCTTCCTGTTCAGTGGTGCTGCGCAGCGATTGTGTTTTATCTCAATGTAAATCTATTGTCAGCACTGACTGCATGAACACAGACCCATTATAAGGCTAACTGAGCAGTTACTGAACAGGGATGTTCAAGCGCATACCGTGATAGACAGATTGGGGTTTATTTACTAAAATTGCAGGGTGCAAAATCTGGTGCAGCTCTTCATAGAAACCAATCAGCTTCCAGGTTTTATTGTCAAAGCTTAAAGTGATTGTATACCTTTGTTTTTTTTAAATAACATATCATACTTGCCTCCATTGTGCAGATCATTGTGCACAGAGTGGCCCCGAACCTTGTTTTCTGGGGCCCCCCGGCGGCTCCTCCTCGCATCGGTTAACCCCCTGGCAGAAGAGCTCTCCCAGCTCCAGCATTTGCGTCCATAGACACAGAATGCTGACTCGGCTCGCCCCCCAGGTCATTGGATTTGATTGACAGCAGCGGAAGCCAATGGCTACACTGCTATTAATCTATCCAATCAAGAGCCGAGAACCCCGGGCTGAGAGGAAGAGTGCGTCTCCGCCATGGGAATTACAGGAGGTGAGTAAAACGGGGGGGGGGGGCTGGGAGGCCAGTCACTGTCAGAAGTTTTTTCATCTTAATGCATAGGTGCCATTAAGATAAAAAAAACAAAAAAACAAGGGTTCACAACCCCTTTAAGACCCCTTTCACACTGGAGCGTATTGTAGGTGCTATAGCGTTAAAAATAGCGCCTGCAATCTGCCCTCAAACAGCTGCTCCATTGTCTCCAGTGTGAAAGCCCGAGGGCTTTCACCCTGGAACGTTGCGCTAGCAGGACGGTAAAAAAAGTCCTGCTGGCCGCAACTTTGGAGTGGTGTGTTTACCGCTCCTCCACCGCTGCTGCCCATTGAAATCAATGAGACAGCGTGGCTATACCGCCCGCAATCAGCTGCTTCAGCCCTTTCTCGGCTGCTAGCGGGGGGGTAGAACCACCATGCTAGCGGCCGAAAATGCGACCATAGCGTCGGCGGTAAAAATAGCAGAGTTTTACCGCCGACGCTATGGGCGGCTCATTGTGAAAGGGGTCTAATTGAACAAGCTGAAGTTAGAAGCGGATTGGCTACCTTGCACAACTGCGCCAGATTCTGAGTGCTCCAGTTTTAGTACATCAACCCCATGGAATCAAGAGGGCATGTATGAAATACAACACTCCAAAATGTGGAACCGTAAGAGAATAAAAAAATTGTGAACATCACTTTAACACCTTTCCACTGATGCAACCCGACCCTTTAAAAGGAACTAAAAAAGTCAGGAGACAGAGATGTTTTTTCCAGTCGTGAGACCGCTGAGATTGGCTGTCACATGACTGAAACCTACCAATCACGAGTATGCATCAGGAACTACCCGTGACAGCTTAGTTACTGGGCTGAAAACTTGCAGTGAGCACACTCTCAGAATGGAAAAGCCGTTTCCCCCATGGACGTATATGTGTGCAGTGGCTTGGCATGAGAGCCCACCCGCCCAGCAGAAGCATATATACATACATACATACAGCTTAAAGATTTTTAGCCAAGTTCTCAAAACACAGCCGCTGAAAATATGCTGCGGCTTCCCTTAAAGTCCAACTGAACTTTATTTAAAGTTTATTCAGGTTACCACTTTCCAGGTGCATCCAAACAGAAGTGGTTTAAAGTTTTACAGCTTTTTTTGTTTTTTTTTTAAAGCCGCCACAACCTGAGCAGCCTGTAGAAAATGACTCCTGCTGTCTGTACGGAAGCAGTGGTCTCTCTGCAAAGGCCCAACATGCCCTGTGCTGACTCAGAGCTAGAGCTTTCCATTCAGAAGGGAACATGAGCTTTGTTGATTGGAAAAATTTAGCTCTCGTTCAGCAGGGTGGCGTGTTGGAAGTCTGCAGAGTGGCCACTCCTTCCACACAGAGAACAAGGGCTCTTTTTCTGTAACATGCTGGCAGAGGACAGGCTTTTCATCTCATGCTTTGTCTGTTTTTAGAAAACAGCAAGGCCTTGTTCACACCATGGTGCAGAGACATCAGTTTTTCTGCACACGTTCTGAAGGGCACGTTCCCTTTGTGCCCTCGTCACACCACCACATTGGTATAACCTGCAGATCTTTTCTGCACAGGAATCAACTTGTATGCAGTTTTCTGCACAAAAAAAAAAAAAAACTGACATCAACATTTGTGTGAAAAGGGCAAATTACGGACGCACGTGAAAACTGATGTTTTTATGCACAGATGTCTCTGCAAGTGAAATCTGCACGGTTTTCCAAATAGTTTTCCTGCATGTATGGAACGGAACGAGCCCTTCGCCTTGCAGACCTTTTTGTTTTAGAGGGACCTGGAATGTGTTTAACTGATTTAAACTGAATCATTAGGGCTTTATATAATTTAAGTCCAAAAAAGTAAAAAAAAAAATCTAACAATAAATTTCCCTTTATATATAATTTGGTCTTAAATAAATCAAATCATTTACATATATATTATTTTTTTAATATAAACAGTCTATGTCAAAGTGAAGGCAGTAATGTAGCACACACTGGAGGTAAATCACATTTAAGGGGGTATTGCAGCACATTTGATTCGCCGTACATATAGACCTGTACACACACACACACACACACACACACATTTCCCTGCTGACCTAGTAACAGACAGACAGTCAGGGAGACAATCGCCATGCAGTGGCCTTTATAGAAGACGCTTTTGCCACTTCTGACCACCCACAAGTGTCGTCTTCTTCCTTGTGTGGAGAAGGCAGGTGGGCGCACACATTTCCACCCTTAGTACCGGGAGGGCATCTTGTTCTCTGGGTCGGCAGATCCTTCTGTGTGATCGATCGTCTGGTATGTACTTCGATCTCGTGACCCAGAGATAAACCCCGAGGACACTGAGCAGAGACAATGAAAAAGACTAAAATTAGTGGGAAAGATCCAAATTATTCACATTTGTTAACAAGAGTATACAGTAAAATGACTGTAGTCACCACAACAGCAGAAGCCCAGGATGGTCCAGCATTCCTGGCAGGGGAGCTAAAGTGTTTAGCCAGTTGTGGACACTGGGTATGCTACACACAGCCAAAAAAAAAAAAAAAAAAAAAAAAAATCGGTAAACAGGGACCCCTCCTACTGCTTTCACTCTGCACTTGCCAGCAATTTCTGGTTGTCAAAATGATAGCTGGGAGTTTCTGTATAAATACAGGCGCTGTAGAAGCTGCTTATTTAACAAAAAATGGACTGACACTGTGTTTATAAACACTGTGCAACGTTTTTCAGAGTGGTACCAGTGACCGCTGCTAGTGTAAACAAGCCTTAATATTTTTGTATCTGGTTTGTTTTTTCCCTCATCAACAATCAAAGGGATGAGCTTCAATCCGTATACGGTATGATGTTAAAGAAAGTGGTTAAGTAAAAGAAATAATTAATAAATCTTATAGTTTACCCAAACAGCCCTAATGAATGCCTTCTTCCCCTTCTGCCCTTAAACCTTAAGTTTAGTGAAATCTTTTAAAATCAGCACCAGGGTCAGTATTTACAATGAATTAAAAGTGTCTCTTGAGCTGGTGGTGGCTATGCTCATTGAAAACTTCATTCCTCTCACCCAGATATCTCCACACCTTCCAGTGCCGCAGAGGTAAAAACGAGCGCATGGCCTTGTCACAGGCACATTATGCAATTCGCTGCCCATCTTTATGGAGCGCATGCCAACCCCGTAGAACCACTTACTGCATAGGACCATCAAATAAGACCCAAACAATAGCCGGCCATAAATCACATATTTTTACCAAGCTCAAATAACAACATTTTTGACTTACTGCAAAATCCTCTTCATGGAGCTCATTAAGCAACACAGGGTAGAAGTAATTTTGAGAGATTGGGCTCAATAAAGCTTACAGTGCCACTTGAAGAACCTTATGATTTAAAAAGGGGTTGTAAAGGTTTGTTTTTTATTTTTTTAAATGGGTTCCATTGTTGGTTCACTTACCTTTTCCTTTCGATTTCCCTTCTAAATGTTTTATTTCTTTGTCTGAATTTCTCACTTCCTGTTCCTCCTCAGTAAGCTTTCCCCCCATCATCCGAGCCGTTCTGGCTGGGGGTTAGTCAGTGTGCTCGTCACCTCCCTTGGGACTACATCCCTGCGGGGGAGACACTGTGAACACAGCATGTAGGATGTAGTCCCAAGGGAGGGGGCGAGCACGCTGACTAACCCCCAGCCAGAACGGCTCTGATGATGGGGGCAAGCTTACTGAGGAGGAAGTGAGAAATTCAGACAAAGAAAAAGAACATTTAGAAGGGAAATTGGAGGAAAGGGTAAGTGGACCAACAATGCACTTAAAGGAACCTATTTAGAAAATAAAAAACAAACCTTAACAACCCCTTTAAGTTGGCATCATATTTGGCTTGAAAATCCAACTGGAGAAAGATGTCTGATGCTGAAAAGCCCACAAAGCACTAACTGATCTAGTAGAGTGTGCTTTAACAGGAAAGAAAAGAACCGGTCTTTGGGTTTATACACTTGAATGAAGAGTTGGAAAATCCAACTAGAGATGGTGGAAGGGGAAACAGACTTGTCCATCACAGAGAAATGGATAAATGGAATAAGGTTGTTGCGCAAAATATAAAACATATATAATCATATAGTGACCAAATAATATATAATTATAGTGACCAAAAATATATAAATATATGAAGTGCTAGAGGTGTCCAAATAAGTCAAATGGTGTAAAAACAAATAAAGTCCATGAGTCAAGTGGCAGTCAACACTACTACTAAAGGAGAAGAATAGATGTCCACCAATCCCAGAGAGGAATGAGAAACTGCACCAAAAAGACTTCAATCTGGTCTCCCAGAACTCTCACCTCACCAATGGATCAAATCAGCGGTACAATCAGAGATGTATCCACATGTATACACTATCCCATGGACTTCCCGAGTGTCTCACGGTCCGGATAGTCAAAGCCTTAACGAGTCTCCCTTTAGTACCTAAAAGGACTCCGTACCCGGGAACAAAAGGGACAGAAGAGAGGGCCTCCAATAGTGTAGTATTAAAGCTTAAGGAGCATTTATTAGGATAAAAATGCGCTTACAGGCGATAAATAAAACAAGTGCATAAAACAGACAGTGGCGTTCTCAGCGCCGTCTCACTTCACTCCTGGTGTACGTCTGTCCATGGCACATTACTGTCCATCACAGAGACTCTTACGTATGACAAAAAGAGTCAAGTCTGTCTAAAAAGTACAGCACATACAAAGTCTAGGTGATGGAGGGAAATCTCTCCGGAAAGTCTTCTAGTAGGACAGAGGGATAGGGGAAAATGTCCTGGTTAAGGCAAAAAGGAAGAAACCACTTGAAAAGGAGAGGGCCATGTGGCCTCAAGACAACCTCATATCTGTGTAGCACAAGAAAAGGTTCTTTACTGGTTGAGGCCATCCAATCAGGAAGAGTATTGAGAGGAATATCCTGAAGATGTTACAAGGGCAGTTTCTGAAGGGCTGCCAGAACTAGGTTGAGAGCCCATGGCATCACTGTGGAACGTACAGGAGGGACAAGGTGAGCGACACCCTGTACAAAGGCTCTCAATGAAAGAAGTGGTCTGTGAAAGAATTGCCAGGGTGGAAATTTGACTCGATGCCAAATGTTGTTATAGGCCGAAGACAGAGTTTGTCCCTCGAAGTACATCTTACGATGGAAGCTTCTTAATTATTTTGCACCATAAGAAATATGCTTTCCAGGTGCGATCAGTTTACTTCCTAGTTTTAAGAAGAGTACGGATAATAGAATCAGGTAAGCCCCTGACTTTTAGAACCTGGGCTTCAACAGCCAGCAATTCAGAAGAGGTGTGATAAACCAGTCCTTGGGATGGAAGATGCAGGCAATTTGGGTGAGCCTACGCAAAGTGTAAGGAGTGATGAGGTCCAAGAAGAACCACATCAACCCGAGTCAGTTCAATGCAAGGAGTATCCCCAGAACACCCTCCCCTAGAACCTGTGGAGTTATGCGTTTCAGGGGAGGAAAGGTGATCATGCTGGATTCAGAGAATGTGTCTTCTTGTCCAACTCAGCCAGAATGTTGAGTTGCAACAAACTGGAGTGGAATTTGGCATATAAAACTGCTTTGAAGAAAGCGACCATCAAGCCCCAAAACCCTCATGCAAATGTGGAGGGGTAGACTAACAGATGTTCCTGCAGAAGAAACCCCTTGAACAGAGCAGTATCCAGATTGAGGCCTAAATACTCCAAGTGAGTCAGTTCCAGGGCTGACTTGTGGAGGAGGAAAGACCATGGGAGCATGCCCCTGACTCTTGTGTTCTGAGTGAGCAAACATGGATGACATTTTTCCCCATACTCACAGTTGCAGAAAATTTCTACCTGGTCAATGCAGATAACCTGAAGGAGTTAGACTATGCCGCCCTGAGCGTCGGCGGTAAAACGCCGCTATTTTTATCATCACTTTACCGTCGGATATGCGGCGCATTTCATCCACTAGCGGGGCGCTTTTAACTCCCGCCAGCTGCCGAAAAAGGGTTAAAACTGGCCACAATGCTTCGCTACTGTGGCGTTTTGCCGGCGGTACGGCGGCGCTGCCCATTGATTTCAATGGGCAGGAGCGCATTAGGGGCAGCGAGTTCACCGCTCCTAATGCGCTCCAAAGAAGGACTTTTTCTGACGCCCTGCCAGCGCACCGCTCCAGTGTGAAAGCCCTCGACTTTCACACTGGAGTGAATGGAGCAACTGTTTTAGGGTGGTTTGCAGGCGCTATTTTTACCGTTATAGCGCCTGCAAAACGCCCCCTCAGTGTGAAAGGGGTCTTACAGAGGATGCCATTAAATGCACATACTCAAGCACGGGATGGTGATCTGGGCAATCAGTATCAGTTTGTTATAGATTGTACACTGTACAATTCCTTGGATCAGTTAGTGGATCATATGCTGGAAAGTCTTGCAGGACCGGTAACCTTGTGTTTATGATCTGCCATACTAACAGTGTGCAAACTGAGGAAATTCCCAGTTATGGATACTCACAAACCAACTGCTGAAGCAGGAAGGAGTAATGGCAACCAATGACCCGGTCACCATATGGCACCAGTAAGGAGGAAAGAACCCTGAACCTTGCAAGAAGCTGGCTGATGTGCCGGAGATACAGGGGAAGTGGGCACGTGGACAACAGTGTGGCAGGGGTTACCACCCATAGTTTTGGGGTGCCAACAGAGAGTGTTTGAAACACATTAATTGAGTCATAGAACACAGACATTAAATCCAAAAGGGAAAAGGAGAATGCACTCTGTACTGGTGCCGGGCTGCTCTTTTAGCAGTGAAAAGCCCTTACCAGACTGTCTTAGCCCCTACATTTTAAGTCATATTTGGGAATCTTTTTAAAAGCTGCCAGGGTTTATTCAGAGGGTGTAATTACAAGAAGCAGATCAGAGGACAGGGATTGAGCAATCGTGTTCTGTGCTGTAGTAGCAGACATGAATATTTCAGCGCACAGTAAGTAGAGGTCAGTCAGCCTTGTAGGAAGTGATGACAGAGTGACAAAGAACCCAGCACAGCCCCTTTCACTAGACCAGAGTAACTTATCAACTATACGCTTATCAACTACACTCAGTGTATCCCATGGCCAAACTCAACCCACCACACTGATAAAGAACACATGGAAGCAGTTTAAACAAAAAACGTTATAACAGCAAAATCAGTGCATGACAACACATAACAAATGAAGAGCCGAGAGGGAGGGAAGATGTGTGCGGAGAAAGGAAGGCAAGATGGAAGACAATGGAAAGAATCCTCCAGTGGTGAAGAGTATTTCAGGAGAGGCGAGTAATGCCTTGTACACATGATCAGAATTTCCGATGAAAAAAAGTCAGATGGAATTTTTTCATCGGATATTCCGACCGTGTGTGTGCCCAATCTGACTTTTTTCCATCTGAGTTTAGAAAGAGAACATGTTCTCTCTTTTTCCCCCAAATGAAAAAAATAAATTTTGATTGAGTTTCACACAGACGTTTGGAATTTGCAGACGGAGAAAAAAAAAAACACGCATGCTCAGAAGCATTGAACTTAATTTTTCTCGGCTCGTCGTAGCGTTGTACGTCACCGCGTTTTGGGCGGTCGGAATTTGGTGTGTCCGTGTGTATGCAAGACAGCTTGAACGGAATTCCGTCAGAAAAATCCGTCTGAGTTTATCCCGACGGAAATTCTGATTGTGTGTATAGGGCATTAGATAGAGAAAGGAGCAGAGTCCTCCAGCAGTGCAGAGTATTTCAGGAGAGGAGAGTTAGATAGAGAAAGGAGCAGAGTCCTCCAGCAGAATAGAATTAGATAGAGAAAGGAGCAGAGTCCTCCAGCAGTGCAGAGTATTTCAGGAGAGGAGAGTTAGACCTCCAGCAGAGCAGGGTCCTCCATACCTATGCTGAAATTGCACTCTCCTCCACGCTCCACGTACATGTGATATGCGAAGAAACACGACAATGGCTTCAACAATAGACTTAATATGGCCATTCCAGCGCTAAATCGGAACAAGTCCCTGGTGACCAACTTCTCGGTTGTTTCTTCGGCGCCTGCGTAGTACAGAGCGAGGAGTAAAATGTCCAATACCACTGTAGTGATCAGACCAGCCAGAAACTGCAAATAAAAAAAGTCAGCCAATTAGCAATGCTCATGTAAATCCCCTTAAATGGGGTTGTAAAAGGTACCATTTTTCTTTTTCCTAAACAGCTTCCTTTACTTAGTGCAGTCCTCCTTCACTTACCTCATCCTTCCATTTTGCTTTTAGAGTTGAAAATATATTTATTGGTATTTTAACAAATAAAACAAATAACATGAAGTGTTACAATCGAAGAACAGTCATAAATGTGCAGGGGTAAAGAGTCAGCCCAATGGCTATCGCCCACAGCAGGACTCCCATTTTGCTTTTAAATGTCCTTATTTCTTCTGAGAAATCCTCACTTCCTGTTCTTCTGTCTGTAACTCCACACAGTAATGCAAGGCTTTCTCCCTGGTGTGGAGTGTCATGCTCGCCCCCTCCCTTGGGCTACAGGAGAGTCAGGACACCCACTAACACACAGCTCCTTTCTCTGCAACGTAGAGAGCGTCCTGACTCTCCTGTAGTCCAAGGGAGGGGGCGAGCATGACACTCCACACCAGGGAGAAAGCCTTGCATTACTGTGTGGAGTTACAGCCAGAAGAACAGGAAGTGATGATTTCTCAGAAGAAATAAGGACATTTAAAAGCAAAATGGAAGGATGAGGTAAGTGAAGGAGGACTGCACTAAGGTAATGGAAACTATTTAGGAATAATTGGTTTTACCTTTACAACCCCTTTAAAAGGGTCAGATCTTCCAAAGATAATAATTCACTTTTATCACCAACTGCCTTCCAGAATCTCTTGAGATCTGTTTCCCAGCATCTCCCCCCCCCCCCCCCGCTAACTGCTAGCATTTATCAGTTTATTTGGTAGACTTCTCTTTCACCTTACCCTACAGACAATGTAAAGAAGAGATAAAAAAAAACAAAAAAAACCCCACAAATATCAGTTTAGGATGGACCGATACTAAAAATCAATCCTACCACAAAGATCCATGTGTAAAAAGTCCAATGAGTGTGCCAGACCAAAGAACTAAAGCTGGTCATACTCATACACTAGTACATTCATTTACTTCATTTTAACAATTTTCCAAATACCACATTCACTGTTAGAAATGTGTTTGTCACTGTGGCTGAAAACCATATGACCCCACTTATGATTCCAAAAATCAAACCAACATTCTTAAAACAAAAATGTTTCAATAAATGTTTTTCCACTTTATGGCCAGCTTCAATACTGGGCACTTTCACCCCCATCTTTCCCAGGCCAATTTTCAGCTTTCAGCGCTGTCACACATTCATGCAACACTACCCAAATTAAATAATTATATTTAAATTGAAAAAAAAAAAAAAAAAAATGATGTATGTATGTATGTATGTATGTATGTATGTATGTATGTATGTATGTATGTATGTATGTATGTATATATATATATATATATATATATATATATATATATATATATATATATATATATATATATTACATACCAGTGCAGTACAGCATCATCATAAAACTGGTGTGGTGGTGATCAGGGGCACTGACTGGTGGCAGTATGTTAAAAAAAAAAAATCATAATAATAATAAAAAAAAAAAATATTTTAATATTTTTTTTTTCTTTTTAAAGAGATTGGAGAACTACATGCAAATATGCGATTAGAGACATGCACAAGGGTGCATTTGCCTGTACGGTGTAAACATACCTCATCTTTTGGTGTATGGGATGTTCTGATGCTGCATACAACTGCCCACAAACATGAATGGGTGAAGGTGGCGGTGCACAGCTATGCACCGCTACTTGCATAAAGAGGAAAGCCGCCTTCCATGGGGCCAACTGTGTGGGCTCTCCTGTCCCGCCGGGACCCGAGCTACAAACTGGCATGTCTCGTGATGACATGACATCACTTCCAGTTTACCCGAATGTCAACAGGACCATTTTTAAGGATCAAAAGAATTAAAATAAAAAAATAAATCTTGGCGTTTTGAATACTTTTAAAGGGCAGAGGAGGGATTTGGGGTCTTATAGACCCCAGATCCCTCCATAAAGAGTACCTGTCACAAGGACGTTTACATTCCTTGTGACAGCAATACAAGTGAAAAAAAACCTCTAGCGTGCAAAGGAAAAGGCGCACATCTGCCTCGTACACAGACAACGATCATCCCAAATATGTCGCGGCAAATGTCAGATCATGGGCAGTAATTCTAGCACTAGACCTCCTCTGTAAATCTAAAGTGGTAACCTGTAAAGGCTTTTAAAGCGTCTCCTATGGATAGTAAAACTTACGTTGTTTGTCGCCATCGAAAAGGCATGCGCAATTTTAAAGCGCGACATGTTTGGGGGGTATCTATTTACTCAGCGTAAAATCATCTTTTATATTTTACAAAATTGGGTTATGTATTGAGTTTTTTTGCATTAAAATTCAAAACAGTTTATGGTTTCCCAAAATTGTATTTAAAAAGAAACTGTGAAAATACTGTGCAAAATACAAAATTGCAAAACCCACCAATTTTCTTCTCTGGGGCCTCTGCTTTAATATACAATATTTGGGGGGCCCCCAAGTCATTTTCTAGCAAAAAAAAAAAAAAAAAATTAAAAATGATTTTTACGTGTGAAAAAAAAAAAAAAAAAAAAAAAAGGTGGCTAGACACCAGTGTCAATCAGGGATTTCCTCTCATTTCCTGCTTCGGCTATGAGACAGGAAGTAAAGAGAAATCTCCCCAATGGCACACAGATGGCAAAAACTGGCCGGTTATAACCCTCCCTTACTCTATCCAAAATAAAAATAAAAAAGTTTTGCCTTAAGTTCCACTTCAACTAGATTGATCCGTTCCCCACGTTCGAGACTAAAGTAAACCCTTATTGCTGGAAGGCAGGCTCATTATGATGTCAGAGGGGCAGGACCCAGCTTGCGGCAGATTACAGAAGGACAATGCTGGATCCACTAGGCAAGAGAGTATGTTAATGAAGGTCAATGCAGCAAAAAGGTAATACGAGGGAAAGAGGGGTTTGTGGTTGATGTTTCTCTTGACGTGGGAGTGTCTGAACCCCTAAAACACATTGGCAGCTCCATGCGGTTTTGTTACAAGCAAACACTCGATATTAAAGGATTTTGGACACTTGGACTCTTTGGTTTGGCACTCTTTTTACTCATGGATCTTAAACTTTGGGTCCCCAAAATAGTGGGCCTCACCAAAGCCTTTACACCCGATATGAACGCAACTTCTTTTCTTCAACCAAGAACTACTAAAAAGAGCTGAATCCAACATCCTTACCATAAAAATAGCGTCAGCGGAGTCCCGCTGGATAATTGCCCAGATGCCCACAGCCAAGACGGTCAGATTAGACAGGTAATAGGCATTTGGCAGCCATATTAAAGTGCAGGCCCTGCAAGATACAAGAATTCTGTCAATGAATGGATGTGTCATGTTCCAGAATGTTATGGTATTAACCCCTCCATTACCAAAGGTTTCTAGGATGCAGGCAGGCATTGGTTGCTAGGGTGCTGGCCTGGCCTTAGTTTCTAGGATACAGGTGGACACCCATGCCATAACAACCAATGACACTGTGGGGCCAGGTGCTGAACATACACAGGGCTGAACATGCAATGAGGATGGGGTGTCCATTATGGACATAACTGAAATCTTTTAGGTGGAGGGAAGTAAACAAAAAATATATATAATAATAATAATATTATGATTGCATAAGTGTGCACACCCTTAAACTAATACTTTGATTTTACTACAGCACTCAGTCTTTTTGGGTATGAGTCTATCAGCATGGCACATCTTGACTTGGCAATATTTGCCCACTCCGCTTTGCAAAAACACTCCAAATCTGTCAGTGCACAGCCCTCTTCAGATCACCCCACAGATTTCCAATGGGATTCAGGTCTGGGCTCTGGCTGGGCCATTCCAAAAAATGTAATCTTCGTCTGGTGAAGCCATTCCTTTGTTGATTGCGATGTATGCTTTGGGTCATTGTCATACTGAAAGATGAAATTCCTCTTCATGTTCAGCCTTCTAGCAGAAGCCTGAATGTTTTGTGTCAATATTGACTGGAATTTGGAACTGTTCATCATTTCCTCTACCCTGACTAAGGCCCCTGTTCCAGCTGAAGAAAAACAGCCCCAAAGCCTGATACTGCCACCACCATGCTTCACAGTGGGTATGGAGTTCTTTTGGTGATGTGCAGTGTTTTTGCGCCCAACATATCTTTTGGAATTATGGCCAAAAGGTTCAACCTTGGTTTCATCAGATCACATTGTCCCTCATGCTTTTGGGAGACTTCAGATGTGTTTTTGCAAAAATTTAGCCAGGCTCGGATGTATTTCTTGGTAACAAAAGGCTTCAGTCTTGCCCATCTACCCCATAGCCCAGACATATGAAGAATACGGGATATTGTTGTCACATGTACCACACAGCCAGTACTTGCCAGATATTCCTGCAGCTCCTTTTAACATTGCTGTAGGCTTCTTGGCAGCCTCCCTGACCAGTTTTCTTCTTGTCTTTACATCAATTTTGGAGGGACGTCCAGTTCTTGGTAATGACACTGTTGTGCCATATTTTCTCCACTTGATGATAACTGTCTTCACTGCGTTCCATGGTATATCTAATGCATTGGAAACTCTTTTGTACCCTTCTCCTGACTGATACCTTTTACCAATGAGATCTGATGCTTTGGAAGCTCTCTGAGGACCATGGCTTTTGCTGTAGGATGCGACTAAAAAAATGTCAGGAAAGACCTACTAGAACAGCTGAACTTTATTTTATTTTAAATGTAATTGCCCAATTATGAACACAGCTACATCCCCAGTTATAAGAGGGTGTGCACACTTCTCCAACCACATTATTTTATTTTTACTTTCCCCCCCTTAAAGATTTGAATTTGTTTTTCAATTGAGTTGTACAGTTTATAGGTCACATTAAAAGGTGGAAACAGTTCTGAAATGATTTATCTTCGTATCATTTTTTTTACATCACAGAAACATTACTTTTTTTGTAATTCCTTTATTACACCAACAGTTAGACATTGACAATTTAAGGCGTGAGTCAAGCAAGTTACAACAGCATACCAGAGACACATATTGAATATCCGCCTCAGCTTCAGAGGTAACTTAATAGATTCAAGGTATATTTAGAGTAACTCATTTAATGCATGAAAAATTCTCTTAACTGGAAGGGCATAACGATAAGCATTTCTACTTCTCCAGGCCTATATAGAAAGCCCTAACGCAGTATTGCAACCCTGTGGGGTCAAATATAATACAAAATAAGTAATACCGGGAAGACCCCGGGTGGCCAACAAAGTCCAGTAAGCGGACAAAGTCCATCTTATGTGGTCAGCTATATAAAACAGCGAGAAGACTACAGCAAGGGAGCCTCCAAGAGGAAACCTGACATTTTAACCACTTAAGACCCGGACCATTATGCAGGTAAAAGGACCTGGCCCCTTTTTGCGATTTGGCACTGCGTCGCTTTAACCGACAATTGCGCGGTTGTGCGACGTGGCTTCCAAACAAAATTGGCGTCCTTTTTTCCCCACAAATAGAGCTTTCTTTTGGTTGTATTTGATCACGTCTGTTTTTTTATTTTTTGCACTATAAACAAAAATAGAGCGACAATTTTGAAAAAAATGCAATATTTTTTACTTTTTGCTATAATAAATATCCCCAAAAAATATATAAAAAAACTTTTTTTTCCTTCAGGTTTAGGCCAATACGTATGCTACTTTTTTTGGTAAAAAAAATAAATTGCAATAAGTGTTTATTGATTGGTTTGCGCAAAAGTTATAGCGTTTACAAAATAAGGGATAGTTTTATTGCATTTTTATTAATTTTTTTTTTTTTTTTTTACTAGTAATGGCGGCGATCAGCGTTTTTTTTCGTGACTGCGACATTATGGTGGACACATCGGACACTTTAGACACATTTTTGGGACCACAGTTGCACTGTGAATGACAATTGCGCGGTCATGCAACATTGTACCCAAACTAACATTTTTATAATTTTCTTCTCACAAATAGAGCTTTCTTTTGGTGGTGTGTGATCACCTCTGGGGGGGTTTATTGTTTGCTAAACAAACTAAAAAAAAAAAAAAAAAAAATTCCAAAATTTTTGATAAAAATATTTTTTTCTTAAAATGTTGTTTCACCGACGGGCACGGATATGTAGAATTGATGGGCACTGATATGCAGCACTTATGGACACTGATTTGTTACTGCTGGGCACTGACAGTCTTTTATTATGAGGACACTGCTGAGCATTGATTGGCACATCTGAGGGGGCTTTGCTGATAATCAATGTGCCGATTATCAGCACAGACCCCCCCGGCGATCGGCTCTCCCTGTCAGCGCGAACTGAGGAATGCCGTTTACTGGCACTTCCTGGTTCACGCGATGATCAGCTGTTATTGGTCACAGCTGATCACGTGGTAAGAAGCCTCCGACAGAGGCTCCTTATCACGATCGGAGATGTGGCATTATCAGACTGACACGCCGCACTGCGCGCCCCTACTGGCGCACACCAGTATGTTATCCTGTTGGACATCATATGACACCCAGTCAGGATAACAGAACCACTTCCTGGACGTCAATATGTTATTGGCCAGGCAAGAAGTGGTTAAGAGCCTTCATGTGACCTAAAGCCAAGGCAAAGATCACATGGTCTCTGAATACCACGGAGCATTGCAGGAGTTTCAGGTGATCAGAAACTGAATACTCTCTGTTGTGTACAATCTGATAGTCTTGTGCGATTTATCGCGCAACAATGGCGGCATGCCCGCACTGCGATTTTAGATGATTGACATCTCAAATGGGAGTCCCGCGATTTGTTATTCGGCGCTTTGAAATGGTGGGCAGAATCGCGCCAAATCTGCCTGCGATTTAAAAATGCTGAAGTGTGAATGCAGCCTTACATGAATGTATACTTACAACATTGTCAGCAGCCAATGCACGTAGATGATTGCCTGAGGGAAGAGGAGATACAAAGTTATTGTTGTCCGAACCTGAATTCAAAGCTGAACCCCAAGCACAAAAAAAAACCTCAAATATATTCCTCTATAGTCACAAATGATAACAATCCACTGTGCGCGCACCAAAGGCTTTTGCAAACCTAGACATTACCTTGTAAAAAGTAGTGGCGACATCATCTGCTGTACATAGAATGTGCAGGAAACAACTCTGTGGGAGGGGCCAAGTTGGCTCCACCCACTACAGGCCCCCTACATAAAACTACGGGAGGAAGCGGAGACCCTGCACAAGTAGGGAGAGCAGCAGTGACCAGTCTTTATTACAGGAAGCTCCTGTACACACCGGATTACTGCAGAGATCTGGAAGAAACACACAAAGATCTCACTCATTCATGTCTTTATGGACCTTGCTTTGTGCACTGGGGTGCAGTCATGTTGGAACAGGAAGGGGCCATCCGTAAAATGTTCCCACAAAGTTGGAAGCATGAAATTGTCCAAAATATCTTGGTATGCTGAGGTCTTAAGAGTTCCCTTCACTGGAACTAGGGGGCCAAGTCCATCCCCTGAAAAACACCATAATCCCCTCCACCAAATGATTTGGACCAGTGCACAAAGCAAGGTCCATAAAGACATGGATGAGCGAGTTTTGGGTGGAGGAATTTGACCGGCCTGTAAAGAGTCCTGACCTCAACCTGATAGACCTTTGGGATGAATTATAGTGGAAAAGCCAGGTCTTCTCGTCCAACATCATTGCCCGAGTTCACAAATGGAAGAATCAGGGTGGATTAAATAAAAAGTCGATGGCCACCGGGCACCCGCGATTGCCCAGTAACTGAGCAGGGACGTGGAGCTCTGTGTGTAAACCTGTGTCCCTAGGGACACAGATCGGTCACCTCCCCCAGTCACCCCCCTCCCCCTACAGTTAGAACACACCCAGGATACACATTTAACCCCTTCCCCGCCCCCTAGTGGTTAACCCCTTCCCTGCCAGTCACATTTATACAGTAATCAATGCATATTTATAGCACTGTTCACTGTATAAATGTGAATGGTCCCAAAAATGTGTCAAAAGTTTCCGCTATAATGTCGCAGTCCCGAAAAAAAAAAAAAAAAAAAAACGCAGATCGCCGCCATTCCTAGTAAAAAAAAAAAAATCATTATGTCCCCTATTTTGTAGGCAATATAACTTTTGCGCAAACCAGGTTATTGGGATTTTTTTCCCCCAAAAAATATGTAGAAGAATACGTATTGGCCTAAACTGAGAAAAAAAAATATATTTTTTTTTAAAAAAATTGGATATTTATTATAGCAAAAAGTAAAAAATATTGTGTTTTTTTTTTCAAAATTGTCGCTCTTTTTTTGTTTATAGCCCAAAAAATAAAAACCGCACAGGCGATCAAATACCACCAAAAGAAAGCTCTATTTGTGGGGAAAAAAGGACGTCAATTTTGTTTGGGAGCCACGTCGCACGGCCGCGCAATTGTCAGTTAAAGCGACGCAGTGCCGGAAGCTAAAATCTTGTCTGGGCAGGAAGGGGGTGTATGCGCACAGTAGGCAAGTGGTTAAACAATTACCTTAATAAACTTATGAAATGTTCTATATATCTTCATTAATTTTCTTCTAAGATGCTTTTAAAGCCCCACGCCTGTGTTGGGGGTATTTTGTTTTCAATAATCTACTTTTGGGGTGTTGGCAACATATCAGCCTTTTTAGGTGAAACTCACATTTTTAATTTACAATTTCTTACAGATTATTTCTCTCAACAAGTCAATGTTTTTTAGAACAACCCTGATCTACATTTCTACAGAGTGACTATATTCCCGGACAGCGGAGTCAGGCGACTCCTGGCACGCTCCCATACAGGCACAGTGCCCAGGACAGAGGATATAAACAAATACATGAAGCAAGCAACGTCTCCAGCTGAGCGGACTGCGTTCTGACTGTCTGCTTCCATGAGATCCCACCAACCCGACCATCATTCTCCTTCCATACACCTCAATGGATCTTCCATATATGAGGATCATCTCTGGGGGTAAGGAAGAGGGGGAGAGGACTGGTCACCCAAATACTGGGCATGTATGGTATAGCAAGGACAGACATCCTCTCCAGAAAATAGACAGAAAGGGACCCGGAAGTTCTGCACAATGTAACTCTGCCTACCCAACCCCCTCCCCAAAGAAAGGGGAGAAAACAGACTTTCCAAAGATTTATTACAGAAAATGTGTCAAACAAACTCACATTTTTCAGATTAAAAAGAAGCCTGAAACAGATCCGTCTCCTGTAGGATCAGCCAATCCCAGGACCTGGAACCAGATGAGTGGCAGACCGAGCACATGATGTGATTGACCCGAATTCAAAATCGCGGTAAAAATCTTGATTTTACGGCTGCGTTTTTGCCGCAATAGAATTTTGTATGGACTCCCTCATATGGACTGTGTTTCAAAATATAGGGGTATCCACACCCTGCATCTAAAGGAGCCTCAAAATAAATGGGGAATCCACACTCTGCATTTGCAGAAGCCTCATAATATAGGGGAATCCACACCCTGCATCTGAAGGAGCCTCATAATATTGGGGTATGCCAGGGATCGACAAATCCCGGGCGCCAGGTCGCCATGGCGACTAGAAATAGTGTTTTTTTTGTGAGCTGGCGCCATCTGGTGGTGAGCCGTTGGTATTACAAGTTATTACCACCAGATGTGTAAGCTGCCGCCATCTGGTGGTGGCCGTTGGTATTACAAGTTAAGCATTACAAGTTAAAACAGCAATTCTAATGTCATTTTTCACTATTTTCACTGCCATCTTCTTCCCTCTAATTAGAACCCCCAAACATTATATATATTTTTTATCCTAACACCCTAGAGAATAAAATGGCGATCGTTGCAATACTTTCTGCCACGCTGTATTTGCGCAGCGGTCTTACAAGCGCACTTTTTTGGGAAAAAAATTACACTTTTTTTAATTAAAAAATAAGACAACAGTAAAGTTATCCCCATTTTTTTTTATATTGTGAAAGATATGGTTACGCCGAGTAAATTCATACCCAAAATGTCACGCTTCAAAATTGCGTCCGCTCGTGGAATGCCGACAAACTTTTACCCTTTAAAATCTTCATAGGCGACGTTTAAAAAAATCTACAGGTTGCATGTTTTAAGTTACAGAGGAGGTCTAGGGCTAGAATTATTGCTCTCGCTCTAACAATCGCGGCGATACCTCACATGTGTGGTTTGAACACCGTTTACATATGCGGGCGCTGCTCACGTATGTGTTCGCTTCTGCGCGCAAGCTCGTCGGGACGGGGTGCGTTTTCTGGCTCCTAACTTTTTTAGCTGGCTCCTAGATTCCAAGCAAATTTGTCAAACCCTGGGGTATCCACACTCTTCATCTAAAGGAGCCTCATAATATTGGGGTATCCACACTTTACATCTAAAGGAGCCTCATAATATTGGGGTATCCACACCCTGCATCTAAAGGAGCCTCATAACTCTAGGAAATCCATACTTTGCATCTAGAGGAGCCTCATAACACAGGAGAACCAAAACTCTGCATCTAGAAGAGCCTCATCTTACTGGGGAACCCACAATGCCCAACCTGTGGCCCTTTGGTATTTGATATGTGGCCCTTGGACCTCAGCAGTCTGCAGAAGGAACATTGATTAGGGTATTAGCATTGAAGTGATAATTAAAGGAACTTTTTTGTTATAAAATAACAAACATGTCATACTTACCTGGTCTGTGTAATGGTTCTGTACAGAGCAGACCAGATTCTCCTTTTCTCGGGTCCCCTGCCCCTCCTCCCTTCCAAGTACCCCCTAGAGCAAACAGCTTGCTGTGGGGGAACCTTAGCCGCTGCTCTGCGTATCCATTCAGACACAGAGCCGTGACTCAGTCCCACCCCCTCTCTCTTCTCATTGGCTCACTGGCAGCAATTGACACTGTCTCAGTCAATGAGGAGGGAGAGTCCCTGGCGAGCCGAGGCTCTTGTGCACATCGCTGGATCGCGATGGGGCTCAGGCAAGTATTGGGGGAGGAGGGCACACAGGAGGTTTTTTACCTCTATGCATAGAATGTGTGAAGGTAAAAAAACCTTGAGCGTTTACAACCACTTTGATCTCTATTAGCCTCATGTAACATCTCCCAAGGTTCGTATTGTCTTCTGCAGCATATCCCCAGGCAACAATGTATCATATCCACACACTCTGACCCTTATTTCCTCTATTAGGCCCCATTTCTCCTTCAACTCCAAAAAGCTGAAGGAGAAAAAATTAAAAAAATCAATTATTCGCTATGGAGAAGGTTCACATATCCACTCCAAGTCAAATAAAGCCAAACGCCTGAAGCTCCAAAAAGTTCTGGAGCTTTTTTTGTAGCTCAAATCGGACATATTGGAGCGTCTTTATTCCCATAGAAACAAATGGAAATGAGCCATTTGTGCATTTTTCTGCTCAAATGCAAATGCAAAAAAAAAAAAAAAAAAAAAAAAAAAATAAAAAAAAATAAATGTAAAATACACAAATAACTAAAAATCATCATAAATAAAGTAAATGAAAGTGGAGTTCCACCCAAAAGGGGAAGCTCCACTTGTTTGCTTTCTCCCCCGTCCACTGCCATATTTGGCGGATACCTGTTTTTGACCCCTCCTCCTCCTACCACCGCAGGGCCAATCAGAAAGCACAGCGCACTTCGCAAATGCATAGTAGAAAACTGGCTGTGAAGCCGCAGGGCTTAATGGCCGGGTTTGGGGCTCAGTTTTAATAATACATGAATGAATAATAATTAACCCCTAACCTTAAAAAATAATAAATTAGTAATAACAATAATAAACCTCCAAACCTGAGCAAAAAAAAAATATAATAATAATAATAATAATAATATTTAAATGACCTATTTAGTTTGTGTTAGGGTGTCAAGGAATTTATTAAGTGGTGTTGCATAGCAAGATCACTTACTGTTCTCTCACATATATATTATTCTTATTATAGCCAAATTTGCCACCCTAACTCCTCCCACAGTTTTTACACTACATAGACGAGTAATATATCGAAATGTGCGGATTGTTCCCGATCGCGTTGCTATTACTTTGTGGAACGTTTTGTCGAATCGTTCGCAAAATATCGTCGTTTTTGCGGCGAAATTTTCCCATAGGAATGAATGGTGAGCGGTAGAGTGTGGAAATGTCAGAAACTGACAAATCAAGACATGATTTGTAAACTGCGACCACTCCCTCATTTTCAAGCCGACCTACACAAATCGTATATCAAAACGTTCAGCTATCCCTGCTGCCACTACACGTGTTCACGGCTAAGCGATAGTCCCAATCGTTTTCACAATATGACAATTTGTTTGCAACATACACCATACACTGACCTCCATTGACTTCCATTGAAATTTAAATCAAAATCCCTAAAAATGTTTGCACAATATATAAACTGCAACTGTGCTTTCAATTTTAATATTTCAGAGACATACTATACATCAAAATGTAGGTCTGGGTCTTGTGATTCACACAATATAACGATATTCGCTGTACGATTTATAGTTTTTAAAATACAACCTTTTGTACAGGACAAGTATTAAAAAAAAATCCTCAATTTCTGCTGTGTTTACAGAGAGCCTGCAAACCAAACAATTGGTTTCCTAGGAGACGCTGAGGAGTTTAATAACACCTCACAAACAGCTGTGAGGTGAGTTGGCTCCTCCCACACAAGGCTGAGGGAACTTGGCTCTGCTTAGAGGCTGCTTGCATATGTTTACATTGGTTTCCTAGGAGACGCTGAGGTAAAAACCTTCATACACACAGCTGTGAGGGCTTTCTATAGCTCCTCCCACACAGCTGTGAGCTGGTATGGCTCTGTTTTTTTTGGCTCTGCATATAGCAACCATCCATAGCAACCAGTCCATAGCAACAAGTCCATAGCAACAAGTCCATAGCAACCAATTTTGATGGGGTAGTTTTTGATGGGGCAGTTTTTGATGGGGCAATGGATCGAAATGGATTAACACACGGTTGGATCACATTTACATCTCCAGGGGCACTGTCTCCAGTCAGGAGTATTGGTGGAGGCAAGACCACGTCGCACAATTTCCCCAGAAATTGTATCTTTTCTAGTTTTAAGTGCCGGTTCACACAGGGGCCACCTGTCAGCAGGGCCGCCGTCAGGAATTATGGGGCCCCTTACACAGCTTCAGGCATGGGCCCTCCTTGAGCAGAGAACCGGGGGGGGGGGTGCTGCCGCCTGAAATTAAAAAAAAATAAACATTTATAAAAAATAAAATAAAGGGGGTTGCCATCCAGGGCCCTGGGGACCTCTGGGCCCTTTAAAAAAAAAAAAAAAAAACATTTATAAAAAAACGAAAAAAGAAAAGGGGGTTTGCCACATGGGGCCCTTTGAGCCCTTTAATTTTATATATATATATATATATATATATATATATATATATATATATATATATATATATATTAAAAAATAAAAGAAAAAAATATATAAAAAATAAATTAAAAAAAAAGGGGGGTTGCCATCCGGACCCCTAAAACAAAAAACAAAAAAAAAGGGGGTTTCCATCTGGGCCCCTGGGGACCTCCGGGCCCCTTACAGGTGTACTGCCTGTACCCCCCTGATGGCGGCCCTGCCTGTCAGACAACTTAACCGCCTAACAAGTCGCGCTCCGTGCATTGCAATGGAACCGATCTAATAGGAGCGACTCAAGTTGCTCCGAGTTAGAAAACGGTTCCTGTGCTACTTTGGAGCGGCTTGCACCGACTTTCGATACAGAAGTCCTTTTGCAAGTCGCGCTGTACAAGGCGCCACCAGAGTCGGATGACTTTGAAGCCGCCCCTGTGTGAACCGGCACTCAGGTTTATGGGTTATTTATTATTACATAGTATTTATTTATTTTTTATGGCCTAACAAAAAATAAACAAACAATAAATAACTCCAGCACCTAATACTAACCCTTTACCCTGAATAATAAAATAATAATAATATTGTTATATTATTAAAAAAAAAAAAATATATAAAATAAAAAAAATAAATAAAAAAAAAAGGGGGGGGGAGAGGGAAAATAAAAGCTAATGAAAAAGCTAACATACCTAGCAACAAATAATGCAACAGATGATAGTTTTCTCTATTGGCTAATAAAAAAAAGGGCAAAGTTCAACAACGCTGTATAAAAACACAGCAAAATCACACATAAAAAAAAGTCCTCTCCAGCATTCCATATATTGAACGTTATGTGTGGCCCTTAATGATGTCAGGGGCCACATTTGAGGCCCCTTATAGCTTACAACCAATGCTGTAGAATATACCACCTGTACATACCACTATATACACCCCCTTTATATTACACCCCCAGTTTATACCTCATATACACCCCCTTTATATTACATCCCCAGTGTATACCTTATATACACCCCCTTTATATTACATCCCCAGTGTATACCTCATATACACCCCCTTTCTATTACATCCCCAGTGTATACCTCACATACACCCCCTTTCTATTACACCCCCCGTGTATACCTCACATACACCCCCTTTCTATTACACCCCCCGTGTATACCTTATATACACCCCCTTTCTATTACATCCCCAGTGTATACCTTATATACACCCCCTTTCTATTACACCCCCAGTGTATACCTCACATACACCCCCTTTCTATTACACCCCCCGTGTATACCTCATATACACCCCCTTTCTATTACACCCCCAGTGTATACCTCATATACACCCCCTTTCTATTACACCCCCCGTGTATACCTCATATACACCCCCAGTGTATACCTCATATACAACTCCAGTGTATACCTCATATACACCCCCTTTATATTACACCCCCAGTGTATACCTCATATACACCCCCAGTGTATACCTCATATACACCCCCTTTCTATTACACCCCCCGTGTATACCTCATATACACCCCCAGTGTATACCTCATATACAACTCCAGTGTATACCTCATATACACCCCCTTTATATTACACCCCCAGTGTATACCTCATATACACCCCCAGTTTATACCTCATATACACCCCCTTTCTATTACACCCCCCAGTGTATACCTCATACACCCCCTTTCTATTACACCCCCCGTGTATACCTCACATACACCCCCTTTCTATTACACCCCCAGTGTATACCTCATATACACCCCCTTTCTATTACACCCCCCGTGTATACCTCATATACACCCCCTTTATATTACACCCCCAGTGTATACCTCACATACACCCCCTTTATATTACACCCCCAGTGTATACCTCACATACACCCCCTTTATATTACACCCCCAGCCCCAGTCTATCCCCCGTCCTTCCTCTTCCTCCTCGGTGTAGTTCCTCCTCTGTGTACACTCGGAGTTCCCACCGACTTCTAAACTTTCTAGAAACTTTCCCCGAACTCTGTACTCCCCCCAGTACCGGCCCCCTCCCCCCCATTCCCCATCCGGGTACCTTCAGGCTGACAGCAGGTAGCTCCATCTCGGCTCCCCGAGTCCAGCGATCAGCGGGCGGGCGAGGCTCTCTGTCATGTGACCCGATCCCCGGACAAGGAGCTGAGGGGGAAGAGGTTGGCCGGTCACGTGAACCCGGCGGGTTGCTAGGAGACGGCGTCCTGTGCAGCTACTGCGGAACCTCCGAATGACCGAACCCCACAGGTGTATAGAGGGGAGGAACCCCACACACATCGACCAATCAGGGCGATAAAAGCGGACCTGTCCCAGAGCAATATATACTCACTCCATGGACTGCTCCAAGGCTGCAGGGGGGCCTGGTGCATGGATAGGGAGGGAGGCTGGGGACATGGTACAGATGTCAGAGGCTGGGGACATGGTACAGATGTCAGACTGGGGACATGGTACAGATGTCAGAGGCTGGGGACATGGTACAGATGTCAGAGGCTGGGAACATGGTACAGATGTCAGAGGCTGGGAACATGGTACAGATGTCAGAGGCTGGGGACATGGTACAGATGTCAGAGGCTGGGGACATGGTACAGATGTCAGAGGCTGGGGACATGGTACAGATGTCAGACTGGGGACATGGTACAGATGTCAGAGGCTGGGGACATGGTACAGATGTCAGAGGCTGGGAACATGGTACACATGTCAGAGGCTGGGGACATGGTACAGATGTCAGAGGCTGGGGACATGGTACAGATGTCAGAGGCTGGGGACATGGTACAGATGTCAGACTGGGGACATGGTACAGATGTCAGAGGCTGGGAACATGGTACAGATGTCAGAGGCTGGGGACATGGTACAGATGTCAGAGGCTGGGGACATGGTACAGATGTCAGAGGCTGGGGACATGGTACAGATGTCAGAGGCTGGGAACATGGTACAGATGTCAGAGGCTGGGGACATGGTACACATGTCAGAGGCTGGGAACATGGTACAGATGTCAGAGGCTGGGGACATGGTACAGATGTCAGAGGCTGGGGACATGGTACAGATGTCAGAGGCTGGGGACATGGTACAGATGTCAGAGGCTGGGGACATGGTACAGATGTCAGACTGGGGACATGGTACAGATGTCAGACTGGGGACATGGTACAGATGTCAGAGGCTGGGAACATGGTACAGATGTCAGAGGCTGGGGACATGGTACAGATGTCAGAGGCTGGGGACATGGTACAGATGTCAGAGGCTGGGGACATGGTACAGATGTCAGAGGCTGGGGACATGGTACAGATGTCAGAGCCTGGGGACATGGTACAGATGTCAGAGCCTGGGGACATGGTACAGATGTCAGAGGCTGGGGACATGGTACAGATGTCAGAGGCTGGGAACATGGTACAGATGTCAGAGGCTGGGGATATGGTACACATGTCAGAGGCTGGGAACATGGTACAGATGTCAGAGGCTGGGGACATGGTACAGATGTCAGACTGGGGACATGGTACAGATGTCAGACTGGGGACATGGTACAGATGTCAGAGGCTGGGGACATGGTACAGATGTCAGAGGCTGGGGACATGGTACAGATGTCAGAGGCTGGGGACATGGTACAGATGTCAGAGGCTGGGAACATGGTACAGATGTCAGAGGCTGGGGACATGGTACACATGTCAGAGGCTGGGAACATGGTACAGATGTCAGAGGCTGGGGACATGGTACAGATGTCAGAGGCTGGGGACATGGTACAGATGTCAGAGGCTGGGGACATGGTACAGGTGTCAGAGGCTGTGGACATGGTACAGATGTCAGACTGGGGACATGGTACAGATGTCAGAGGCTGGGGACATGGTACAGATGTCAGAGGCTGGGGACATGGTACAAGTGTCAGAGGCTGGGGACATGGTACAGATGTCAGAGGCTGGGGACATGGTACAGATGTCAGAGGCTGGGAACATGGTACAGATGTCAGAGGCTGGGGACATGGTACAGATGTCAGAGGCTGGGAACATGGTACAGATGTCAGAGGCTGGGGACATGGTACACATGTCAGAGGCTGGGAACATGGTACAGATGTCAGACTGGGGACATGGTACAGATGTCAGAGGCTGGGGACATGGTACAGATGTCAGAGGCTGGGGACATGGTACAAGTGTCAGAGGCTGGGGACATGGTACAGATGTCAGAGGCTGGGGACATGGTACAGATGCCAGAGGCTGGGAACATGGTACAGATGTCAGAGGCTGGGGACATGGTACAGATGTCAGAGGCTGGGAACATGGTACAGATGTCAGAGGCTGGGGACATGGTACACATGTCAGAGGCTGGGAACATGGTACAGATGTCAGAGGCTGGGGACATGGTACAGATGTCAGAGGCTGGGGACATGGTACAGATGTCAGACTGGGGACATGGTACAGATGTCAGAGGCTGGGAACATGGTACAGATGTCAGAGGCTGGGGACATGGTACAGATGTCAGAGGCTGGGGACATGGTACAGATGTCAGAGGCTGGGGACATGGTACAGATGTCAGAGGCTGGGGACATGGTACAGGTGTCAGAGGCTGTGGACATGGTACAGATGTCAGAGGCTGGGGACATGGTACAGATGTCAGAGGCTGGGGACATGGTACAGATGTCAGAGGCTGGGGACATGGTACAAGTGTCAGAGGCTGGGGACATGGTACAGATGTCAGAGGCTGGGGACATGGTACAGATGTCAGAGGCTGGGGACATGGTACAGATGTCAGAGGCTGGGGACATGGTACACATGTCAGAGGCTGGGAACATGGTACAGATGTCAGAGGCTGGGAACATGGTACAGATGTCAGAGGCTGGGGACATGGTACAGGTGTCAGAGGCTGGGGACATGGTACAGATGTCAGAGGCTGGGAACATGGTACAGATGTCAGAGGCTGGGGACATGGTACAGATGTCAGAGGCTGGGGACATGGTACAGATGTCAGAGGCTGGGGACATGGTACAGATGTCAGAGGCTGGGGACATGGTACAGGTGTCAGAGGCTGTGGACATGGTACAGATGTCAGAGGCTGGGGACATGGTACAGATGTCAGAGCCTGGGGACATGGTACAGGTGTCAGAGGCTGGGGACATGGTACAGATGTCAGAGGCGTTTATCGATTGGTTTGCGCAAAATTTATAGCGTTTACAAAATAGGGGATAGTTTTATTGCATTTTTATTAATTTTTTTTTTTTTACTACTAATGGTGGCGATCAGCGATTTTTTTCGTGACTGCGACATTATGGCGGACACTTCGGACAATTTTGACACATTTTTGGGACTATTGTCATTTTCACAGCAAAAAATGCATTTAAATTGCATTGTTTATTGTGAAAATGACAGTTGCAGTTTGGGAGTTAACCACAGGGGGCGCTGTAGGAGTTAGGGTGCACCTAGTGTGTGTTTACAACTGTAGGGGGGTGTGGCTGTAGGACTGACGTCATCGATTGTGTCTCCCCTATAAAAGGGATGACACGATCGATGCGCCGCCACAGTGAAGCACGGGGAAGCCGTGTTTACATACGGCTCTCCCCGTTCTTCAGCTCCGGGGAGCGATCGCGACGGAGCGGGTATAAACAAATAGCCGCGCCGTCGTCCCGGATCGCTCCCCGACCGCCGCATGTAGCGGGGGGGGTCGCGATCGGACCCCCCACCCGCTAGAAGGCAAGGACGTACATGAACGCCCATGTGCCTGTACGTGCCATACTGTGGACGTACATTTACATGCGGTGGTCGGGAAATGGTTAAATAGGGGTTTTCCAAGAGCTGGAATGTTCTGGAAGGTCAGATGACCTTAACTGACCTATCCTGAACCCCTTAATTTTCAAATTTACCCCAGCAACTGAAGTGCCTAAGCCAATCCTGACCTTTCCCGCTCAAAACCATTTTACACCTATCACTGCCTTAGTTTTAACCCCTAGCAACAGACTGCACTAACCCACCCCCAGGATTCCCGCCTGAAAAGCCCAAGAGACACTTAAAACTGCCCCCTGTCATGAATCCCATGAGGAAAAGGTGGGCCTTGAAACAGCCTAACCCCCCTTTTCCCCTTATTCCTAACATATTCAGGAATTTTACTTTCACTTTCACTTTACCTGACTGTCCTCCTGAGATACAGGACAAGTCTACAGCACAGATATGTACAGTGTGGAAGGCTGAACAATTGTGACTCACAGGAGAAGAATGCAGTCTGCCATCCGTCTGTTATCTTCAAGTGGAACTTCAGTCATTTCTTCATCTTTCCATCTAGTAAATCTTCTCTCCTTGTTGTTTTAACCTTGGATAGTAATTTTTTTTTTTTCTGCCAGTAAATACCTTATACAGCCCACTTCCTGTTTCTTGTCTGGTCACACAGCTCTCTCTTTCACTCTCATGAGAGTTTGTCAGGAAGGGAGGGGGGATGAGTCATAAGAGGGCCAATGAGAGATGCAGAGCTGGAGGTGTGTGTCTGTACTTCTAAGTACCAGTGCTGATAAAATTTAAGGGATAGTCAGAGTATAATTTGACTCTGATCTCAATTGTAATTCTAAAAGGGTCTCTGTTTCGGCTTGGCTGTGCTGTGTGCCCATTCTGTTGTGGCTGGGGTGTTATGTCACCCCAGGGGGCGACAGGGGGCAGCAGTGGAGTTGAGGTTTGGTTGCCGTTTGCCAGCAGCCAATGAGGAGAGAGGTTCTCTCGCGGGGCATGCTTGGAGAGGGTACTTCTGGAACAGACGTCATTGAGGTGGGGTCTTCTTCCGGTGTGGCACCCACCCTCAGGGTGTCCACATCTCACGGTCCCCGGCGGAATGGCCTACCAGGCCGGGGTGCGCGTGCCACGCAGTGTTCCTGGTTCCGGGACCATGTTGGCCTGGAACATTTAAAGCTGTGGCGGGGCCCCAGTGTTCGACTGGGTCCCCAAATTCTGAGAAGATCCCAAGCGAGGTGGCTGTTTGGTGGGGAGTCCGCCTGAGGAGAGCCAAGAGAGGCTGGCGATCCAACAGGGCCTCGACAATCCATCGGGGATCAAGGTAACCGGATGGTGTCACCCCTCTAGCGGGTGTCACCCGGTGCGGACCGCACCCCCCTAGCAACGCCTCTGTCCCATTCAATAACCAGCGGCTCCTTCGGGGGTGAGCACTACATTTGTACCACTTTTGCTACAGTATTCAGATTGATAAGCAAGTGCTGGTTAACACTGGGGCGGCTTCAAAGTTGACCGACTCTGAAGCTGCCCCCTACAGCGTGACTTTAGCGTGGCTTGCAAAACAACTTCTGTATAGAAGTCAATGCAAGCCTCTCCGAAGTCGCCCCCCAAGTAGTCGCTCCTCCTATTAGAACAGTTCCATTGCACTGAACGGAGTGTGACTTGTTAGGCTGACAAGTCGCCTGACAGGTCGCCCCTGTGTGAACTGACACTAAAGCTTTTATGATCTTCTTGTAGCCTTCACCTTTCTTGTTGTAGCGCTACCCTCGCAGGAGCCGCTGGTTATATTGGGACGGCATGTTACGTTACCTCTGTGATATGTCTAGGGATTTTGATGATGATGAGATGCAATAATGGAATGTCCAAACAGCAGGGTGTCGTTTTCTGTGCTTTTATTTCTCGCCCAACATGGCAAACAGTTAACTTGAGGTAGATAGAAATAGGTTGGTGAAAGGAGAATTTGCAGATTCAGGCCTATGGATAATGGAAGCAGTCCTGCCTCCAATGGAACTTTAAGTCACGTCGCCACTCCAGCCGGAGTGGGTACGTTGTACCTGGACAGGCCTCTCACACCGACCTGGCAGCCAGAGTATCACTCGGAACCTCTGATAAAGGAAAACAAGTCTCTGCCACCGACTTGGCTCTAAAAGAATTAGAATTAGGAGTGGGACCTCTGCCACAGGCCCTTTACTCAGGAACTTAGATAATAGAGCAAATCCTCTCAGCGAATATAATTTGCCTGAATCTCCCTCAGGTAGACTTCTTGATTTTGGTGTCACCGACTGACAAGTTACAGCATATAACTTCTCAGTGTCCGGCCACCCAGAACCCTGATGGATCGTCCAAGCCCTATTGGATCACCTGCCTCCGGGATCACCTCAGACTGACTCCCCACTGAACAGCATAACTCGATTGGGATCTCTTTCATAGAATGTAGGGACCCAGTAAGTCACTGGGGCCCCTTAGCAACTTCAGTTGCTCCGAGCCATGAGGGCCCAGAACTGGAAACTACGCGTAGCACGTGCGCCCCGGCCTGGTAGGCCATCTCGCCGGGGCCCGTGATTGTGCGTGCACCCTAAAGATGGGTGCCGCACCTGGAACCAGGAACGGGCGAAGAAGAACCCACCAAAATGGTGTCCGCATCAGAAATACCCTCCCCCAGCATGCCCCGCAAGGGAAACACTGCTCTGATTGGCTGCTGGAGAAAAGCGCCTCTGCCTGGCCTCCTCTGGCACCACCTGCTATCCAAAGATGGAAATGTATCTTTGGAACACAAAATTAACCCACAGGACAGCCCAGCCTGGCAGAAACCCAATTTAACCAAATCAACGTGGATGAGAGCAAAGTAACTCTCTGACCCCCCTCTAAATTTCAACATAGCACCTGTACTGAAAGTACACAGGCGCTACATTGTGTAAGATTTTTTTTTTTCCTCAGGCCTTGTGACATTTTTCTTCCATGTGGTGCCACCAGGGATGGACTGACCATTGGTACTACAGGGAGTTTCCTGGTGGGCCGACGGCTCAGTGGGCCAGCTTCAGTGACAGCCGACTGCCGCCCCCCTCTGCTCCTCTGTCTCTCCCTTCCCACAGCGCTCACCTCCTCTCCCTCCCCGCAGCGTTCACCTGGGGGGAACAGAGAAGCAGGGGGAGGACCAGAGGAGCAGGGGGAGGACCAGAGGAGCATGGGGGAGGGGACAGACAGCTGACTCAACAGCTATGGCCTGGGAGTTTCTCACTTCTGCCTAATCTTGTTCCAAAGGGGGGCACGGAACTGATTGTTTGCCCCGGGTTAAATAATGTCTAGCTTCCCCACTGGTACTGCCTATAAGAGGACCAGTACCAGCCGTTCTACTCTAATAAAAGTAGAACGGCTAGTTGCTAATGAAGGGGTAGAGGGGGCTTGGGTGGCTGGTGGGGGGGGGGTGTGGGAGTTGTCCGGCTGCCATGGGAGAGACCTGTCAAAGTGGGCCAGTCTGGATGAAGTCCAGGGCCAAATTTCTGTCCCAGTCCAGCCCTGGGTGCCACTGCTGACAGCATTAAATGGGAAGGGGTTTTCTTTGTTAGAGTGATTGTAAAGTCTTGTTAAAAATAATAAACATGTTATACTTACCTGCTCCGTTGCAGTGGATTTGCACAGAGCAGCCTGGATCCTCCACTTCTCAGGTCCCTATTCGGCTCTCTTAGCCCCTCCATCCTGAAGAGTGCCCCCAAAGAAAGCAGCTTGCTATGGGGGCACCCGAGCTGAGCTGAAGCTCTGTGTATTCATTCAGACATGGAGCTGTGGCCTGGCCCTGCCCCCTTTCTCTCCTCACTGGCTAACTAACTATGATTGACAGCAATGGGAGCCAGTGTCACCGTAATGCTGTTTGAGCCAATGGTAGGGGAGTCCTGGGCAACCGAGACAATCCTACAATATCGCTGGATAAAGAGGTGGCTCAGGTAAGTATTAGGGGGGCCGAGGGGAAAGCTGCACACGGAAGGCTTTTTATCTTAATGCATAGAATGTATTAAAATAAACAAAACCTTCTGCCTTTACAAAAACTGTTCCACTTTCGGACTGCCGCACGACTATATATGTCCTCTCTTTAAAGAGGGATATCTCTGTTATGGCAGCAGCTAGCTTCCATTACCCAGGTATCCATCTCTTCAGGCGGCGGTCCGGTTTACGATAATGGTGGTCTCTGCGGTGGATTCGCCGCAAGATCACTGTTGTCGGCGGCACAAGAGGGCCCCCCTTCCCGCCGCTCTCCCGTGCCCTCCACAGCTTACCGAAGCCGTCGGTAGCAGCGGAGGCGATCGGTTCCTCCCTCCTGCTTGGTATGGATTCGAGTGAGGGAAAGATGGCCCCCATCCATCTCCATATCATAGCAGGGCGGAAGCGACGTCAAAATGTCACTTCTGCCCATAGCTCTTAAAGGGACATTTTTTTTGTCACTTTTTCAAATGACAACATTTAACATTTTTATTTTTTATTGCATTTTAGTCGAAACATGAGATCTGAGGTCTTTTTGACCCCAGATCTCATATTTAAGAGGACCTGTCATGATTTTTTCTATTACAAGGGATGTTTACATAATAATTTTTTTTTTTAAAACAGTGTAAAAATAAATAAAATAAAGTCATTTGGAAAATACATCATTATGGCCACTGGATGGAGCTGGTGATCATAGGAAATAAAATCATTTATGGAAAGCAAAAACACTGCATATTTCTTTTAAACAGGGAACAGGGTCTCTTTAAAAGGAAATAAAAATAATATTATTATTATTATTATATAATATATTACATTAGTACATTTTGAAGGGGGCTTCCTGATTGGTGGTTATGAGTCATTGCTCGCCCCATGCTCTTGCTGTCCTATTGGATAAGGGCGATTGTCTCGTCAGTCGGCAGCCTAGGGAGCGTGAAATAGATGTGACTGGCGTTTAAAGCGATATTTCACACTAATCAGCGGACGCAGAGTCTGCCCTGTTCACATGCTGAGAAGACACTGAACGCCGCTAACTAGTGTGTCATCCTGAAATCAGCCGCTGTTGCATGCTGCAGATTTTCACGGCTAATGTTCCACATCATCGGAAAATGACAAAACCCTCCGATCATTTTCAGAATGCCCAGATTTGCCTCGTCCTATGGGGAAACTCTTCCATTATAACAGTGCTTTTATTTAGAGTGGACCTGTCAGGGGGCCAGATTCTCAAAAGAGTTACGCCGTTGTATCTACAGATACACCGGCGTAATTTGAAATTCCCGCCGGCGTATCATTGTTTTGTATTCACAAAACAAGATACGCCGGAATTAGGCTAGGATCCGACTGGTGTAAGTCACTTACACCGTCGGATCCTAAATGCAATACAACGCTGACCGCTAGGTGGCGTTTACGCTCAGGTCTCATTTGACTATGCAAATGAGCCTGATACGCCGATTCCCGAACGAATTTGCGCTGCGTCGTCGTAGTTTACGTTGTTTCCGTAAGCGTAAGGTTACCCCTGCTATATGAGGGGTAACCTTACGCCAGTCCGCCGTATGCCATGTTAAGTATGGCGTCGGGTCCGCGTCGTCTTTTTCCGTCGGTTACGTCGTTTTACTAAGTCAGTCATATATACGACTTTACGTCAATGACGCTCACGTCGGCGTCATTGACGTTTTCCGTCGTGAGCTGGAGCATGCGCACTGGGCTATTTTTCAGCCCTGCGCATGCGCAGTTCAATCGGCACGGGGGCGCGCTTAATTTGAATACAAGCCGCCCCCTTTGAATTACGCGGCTATACGCCGGGCCATTTACACAACGCCGCCGCAAATTACGGAGCAAGTGCTTGGAGAATACGCCACTTGCTCCAGTAAGTTGCGGTGGCGTGGTGTAAATGGCTTACACTACGCCAATGCCGTTTCTACGAGAATCTGGCACAGGGATTTTATCTGTATAAAGAAATTCCTGACATGACACAACATACAGAAGCAGCATCAGTTATCAGGAAAGCTCCATCTTTTATCATTATATAAACTTTTTTTTTTTTTTTATTTCTCACCTAAGTGGAAATTACATTTGTGTCCTTTGCCCCCTCCCCCAGATTTTGCATATGCACAGATGTGCCGCAGGACTTCGGGTCCCAAGGGAGCCCCGTGGCACATCTGAACCTGTGCACATTTCCCCAAACATCTGTACACACGTGCGTTTATACCATGCTGTGCAAAAATGGATATTATGGAAGTCCCAAACCTTTACTGTCTTGGCATGTGCGAAAAATCTCCTGCGCAGTGCCCTTTTTGACTTCTGCTCATGTCGCATAGTGGCAGCGCTGGGAGGAGTGCAGCCACTAAAAAGGGGACTGAAATGTACTTTTTAAGTGATCTGTTGTGGTTCAAAAATGTGTGTTGTGGCGTACGTTAACTTCTTAACCCCCGGACCATATTGCTGGTCAAAGACCAGAGCACTTTTTGCGATTCGGCACTGCGTCGCTTTAACTGACAATTGCACGGTCGTGCGACATGGCTCCCAAACAAAATTGGCATCCTTTTTCCCCACAAATAGAGATTTCTTTTGGTAGTATTTGATCACCTCTGCGGTTTTTAGTTTTTGCGCTATAAACAAAAATAGAGCGACAATTTAAAAATATATATATATATTTTTTACTTTTTGCTGTAATAAATATCCCCCAAAAATATATAAAAAAACGTTTTTTTTCCCCTCAGTTTAGGCCGATACGTATTCTTCTACATAAGCGTTTATTGATTGGTTTGAGCAAAAGTTATAGCGTTTACAAAATAGGGGGTATTTTTATGGCATTTTTATTAATATTTTTTTTTACTAGTAATGGCGGCGATCAGCGATTTTTTTTCGGTACTGCGACATTATGGCGGACACTTCTGACACTTTTGACACATTTTTGGGACCATTGTCACTTTTATAGCGATCAGTGCTATAAAAATGCATTGGATTACTATAAAAATGCCACTGGCAGTGAAGGGGTTAACACCAGGGGGCGGGGAAGGGGTTAAGTATGTTCCCTGGGTGTGTTCTAACTATAGGGGGGGTGGGACTGACATGGGGAAATGACTGATCTTCTGTTCATACATTGTATAAACAGAAGATCAGCATTTTTCTCCCTGACAGGACCGGGAGCTGTGTGTTTACACACACAGCTCCCGGTCCTCGCTCTGTAACGAGCGATCGCGTGTGCCCGGCTGTGCCCCTAGTGGCCTGCGCGAGAGTGCGAGAGCCGATGTATAGCTATGGGCTCTCGCGCAAGGGAGCCAACCTGCCGCCGTAAAACGACGGCGGCTGGTCGGCAACCAGTTAATGTGCGTTGCTTTAAGACAGCTCATTCAATACAAACATGTACTGTGCTTCTAACAACTCGCCTGAATCTAATGTTAACAATGTTAACTAATGTTTTTTGGGTGAACCCCCGCTGCTGGAAAATAATGGTGGCCACACAAAAAATTTACACTTGGGGCCCAATTTGGACATTTTCACTTAGGGGTGTAAATAGAAGGGGGAGCACTCACATCGCCACATCCGTAAATTTGAGAGGGAACAAGAAAAAAGGGTACTCAAAGAGTAACCATAGGCCGGACTTGGAAAACAATGGAGAAATTGAAAAAATAAAAATATTTATTGAGAAAAATACATGATATAGCATTCAAATTGTTTTCAAAATCATATAAAATGATACAAATTGTACAGTGAGCCCTTGTGCGTCAACGAGTTTCACCGCTAGGCTTCATCAGGACACGTTCAAGGTTCAAAAGATAGCAAATGAAAAAACAAATCTCACTGTCTGAAATGAAACATATTCTAATTACAAATCCGATAAGTAGCATATGCGTTAAAAACATATACTAATCTGTCCAGAGGAAAAATATATGACACAAATGTATATAAACGAGCAAAACGTACCTTGTAGTAGACTAGGCCTTGTATACAAATATCCAATAGCAGAGAAAGTCACCAAGAGTATCCAACAAATGGAATAATTCCAATAGACTGCATATAGGTGACTAAGAAGCAGCAAACTCTGGTAATCAATATAAAAATAGAGGTTCCCAATGTAATGCTAATGTGGAGTGAAACGCGTTGACGCACAAGGGCTTACGATACAATTTGTATGATTTTTAACAATTTTTGAATGCTCTGTCTATATCACGTATTTTCTCAATAAATGTTGTTATTTTTTCAATTTCTCCATTGTTTTTTATGCCTCTATGGTTACTCTTTGCCCTGGATTCACGTAGAATCACGTATCTTTGTGCGGGCGTAACGTATCCTATTTACGTTACGCCTCCGCAACTTTGACAGGCAAGTGCCGTATTCTCAAACCAAAGTTGCGGCGGCGTAGCGTAAATAGGCCGGCGTAAGCCCGCCTAATTCAAATGTGGTAGATGTGGGCGTGCGTTATGTAAATTTAATGTGACCCCACGTAAATGACGCTTTTTACGAACGCCGTCTGTGAAAGTATCCCAGTGCGCATGCTCCAAATTAACCCGCAAGAAGCCAATGCTTTCGCCGTGAACGTAAATGACGCCCAGCCCTATTCGCGAACGACTTACGCAAACGACGTAAAACTTTCAAAATTCGACGCGGGATCGACGTCCATACTTAACATTGGTACGCCTCATATAGCAGGGGTAACTTTACGCCGGGAAAAGCCTAACGTAAACGGCGTATCTGTACTGCGTCGGCCGGGCGTACGTTCATGAATTGACGTATCTAGCTGATTTACATATTTCTAGGCGTAAATCAGCGTACACGCCCCTAGCGGCCAGCGTAAATATGCAGTTAAGATACGACGGCGTAAGAGACTTACGCCGATCAGATCTAATACAAATCTATGCGTAACTGATTCTAAGAATCGGGCGCATAGATACGACGGCTCGGACTCAGAGTTACGACGGCGTATCTGGAGATACGCCGGCGTAACTCGTACGTGAATCCGGGCCTTTGAGTACCCTTTTTTCTTGTTCCCACTTAGGGGTGTACTCACTTTTGTTGCCAGCTGTTTAGACATTAAACTTTAAAGTTCAATGTAAAAGGTGTCCTCCTGCTCGCCATATCGGGGTGACAGGTGCACTTTAATCATCAGAATTCCATTTTACTCTTCTGATCCAGAAATGTCAGAGGAAATGAAAGTGTCGCGGCCTATGGAGACGGAACGCCTCTGAAGACCATCAGCTCAGTGAGGCTTAAAATGAGCAAATTCTACTGAAAATCAGTAAAGGCCGACATGTCATTAGTGTGTGTGCCGGAGGTCCCGAGGACGGCGCCTTTTCCTGCCCTCCTATATTCTACACCTACAGCTCTGCCAGGACATTGGCAGGGAATGGTGCCACTAATCAGCGTTATCTGCCGTCCTCTCCAACGATTAATCCTGCTTTACACTTTCATGGCTTTGGAAAAAGAAAATCTCTCCAGATCCATTATACACACTGGGCTGGATTCAGGTACATTTGCGCTTTTTTTACGGAGGCGCAGGGCAACGTTTTTGCCCTGCGCCCCCGCAAATTTACTGCGCTGCCCTTGATTCACGGAGCAGTAGCTCCGTAAATTGCGTGGGCGCGCTGGCAAAATGCCCGGCGTAAGCGCGCGCAATTTAAATGATCCCGTAGGGGGCGGGAATCATTTAAATTAGACGCGTTCCCGCGCCGATCGTAGAGCGCATGCTCCGTCGGGAAACTTTCCCGACATGCATTGCGGCAAATGACGTCGCAAGGACGTCATTTGCTTCAAAGTGAACGTGAATGGCGTCCAGCGTCATTCACAAATCACTTACGCAAACTACGTAGAAATTGAAATTTTGCGACGCGGGAACGACGGGTATACGTAACATTGCGAAAAACGCCGTACGGAAACGGCGTAAACTGCGTACGCAGGGCTCGCGTAACGTTGTGAATCGGCGTTAGTATGCAATTTGCATACTATACGCTGAGCACAACGGGAACGCCACCTAGCGGCCATCGCAAGAATGCCTTATGCTGCGCATATCTTAGGCTGCAGTCGGCGTAACGAGGTTCCTGAATCAGGAGCATTCGTTACGCCGGGGCAAGTAAGCAATTGCGCTGTGTAACTATGGTTACACAGGCGCAATTGCGCTGTGTAACTATGGTTACACAGGCGCAATTGCTTCTTGAATCCGGGCCACTGCCAGTATAAGAACTGCTGAAGATTCTTGCATGCTTCTGTCCTGTAGATATCAATGCAGAGCCATTTAAGCTGGCCGTACGTTTTACAACTATCAATGTTTTACCTGTACGTCCCTTTGAATTTGCCGCCTTGTGCGCACCTGCCGCGGTGATCGTGCCCACGGGTCCCACAAACTCAATGTTTGCCGGCAGCCCACGATCGTGAAACAGAGAGGCAAAACGGGTAGATGCCTATGTAAACAAGGCATTTCCCTGTTCTGCCTAGTGATGCTCCCTGTCATCGGGAGCAGTGATCTCTGTCATGTCAGTGGTAGCTCACCCCCCCACAGTTAGAATCACTCCTTAGGACACACTTAACCCCTTAATCGCCCCTAGTGTTTAACCCCTTCCCTGCCAGTGTCATTTACACAGTAATCAGTGGCTATTTATAGCACTGATCGCTGTATGACAATGGTCCCAAAATAGTGTCAAAAGTGTCCGATGTGTCTGCCATAATGTCGCAATCCCGATAAAAATCGCAGATCGACGCCATTATTAGTAAAAAAAAAAAAATTATAATAAAAACGCTATAAATCTATCCCCTATTTTGTAGACGCTGAGGCCCAGATTCTCAGAAAAACACCTATCTTTAGGTGGGCGTAGCATATCTCAGATACACTACGCCGCCGTAACTTAGAGCGGCAGGTCCCGTATTCAGAAACATCTTCCGCTCTAAGTTACGGTGGCGTAGTGTATCTGATACGGCGTAAGCCCGCCTAATTCAAACTAGGCTGGTAGGGGGCGTGTTGTATGTAAATGTTATGTGACCCCATGTAAATGACGCTTTTATCGAACGGCGCATGAGCGCGCATGCTCAGTATCACATAGAATTTTCGAATTAAATTGCGCCCGCTCAATGCCTAGTCGACCTAAAGGTAACTTACGTCCAGCCCCATTCACGGACGACTTACGCAAACGACGTAAAACGTGAAAAATTTTACGCTGTTTCGACATCCATACCTAACATTGGTACGCCTCATAGAGCAGGGGTAACTTTACGCCCAAAAAAGCCTTACGGAAACGACGTAAAAAAATTCGCCGGCCGCACGCACGTTTGAGAATCGGCGTAACTAGCTCATTACCATATTCAACAGGTAAATCAACGGAAGCGCCACCTAGTGGCCAGCGTAAATATGCAACTTAGATGCGACGGCGTAAGAGACTTACGCCGGTCGGATCTAAGACAAATCTATGCGTAAATGATTCTAAGAATCAGGCGCATAGATACGACCTCCTGCACTCAGAGTTACGACGGCGTATCTGGAGATACGCCGACGTAACTCCTACGAGAATCTGGGCCTATAACTTTTGCGCAAACCAATCAATATACGCTTATTGCAATTTTTTTACCAAAAATATGTAGAATACGTATCAGGCTAAACTGAGGAAAAAAGTTTTTTTATATACTGTATTTATCGGCGTACAGGCGTATAACACGTATCCTAACTTTAAGAGGAAAGTTTCAGGAAAAAAACATTTCACAGCCCCCTGTGTATAACACGCAGGAACAGTTTACCCTCTATTTTCAGAGTAAAAAAGTGAGTGTTATACGCCAATAAATACAGTGGCCCGGATTCAGAAAGGAGATACGACGGCGTATCCGGAGATTTATCTCTGAGTTGCGGGGTCATATCTATGCGCCTGATTCAGAGAATGAGTTACGCATAGATTTCCCTAAGATCCGACCGGCGTAAGTGTCTTAGGCTGCATATTTACGCTGGCTGCTAGGTGGCGCTTCCGTATATTTACGCGAGGAATATGCTAATTAGGTAGATACGCCGATTCAGAAACGTACGTCCGGCCGGCGCATTTTTTTACGCCGTTTACGTTAGGCTTTTTCCGGCGTAAAGTTACCCCTGCTATATGAGGCGTAGCCAATGTTAAGTATGGACGTCGTTCCCGCGCCGAGTTTTGAAAATTTTACGTCGTTTGCGTAAGTCGTTCTCGAATAGGGCTTGTACGTAAGTTACATTCACGTCTAAAGCATTAACGATTTGCGGCGTAATTTCGAGCATGCGCACTGGGATTTTTTCAGGAACGGCGCATGCGCCGTTCGTAAAAAACGTCAGGTACGCGGGGTCACCATTCATTTAAATAAAACACGCCCACATCATCCACATTTGAATTAGGCGGGCTTACGCCGACACACATACGTTATGCCGCCGTAACTAAGGGCGCAAGTCCTTTCTGAATACGGAACTTGCTCCCTAATTTACGGCGTCGTAACGTGGGGATATTTATTATAGCAAAGAGTATAAAATATTGCTTTTTTTTCCCAAATTGTCGCTCTTTTTTGTTTATATATTGCAAACAATAAAAACCGTAGAGGTGATCAAATACCACCAAAAGAAAGCTCTATTTGTGGGAAAAAACGGACTCCAATTTTTTTTTGGGCACACGACCGCGCAATTGTCAGCTAAAGCAGCGCAGTGCCGAATCGCAAAAAATGCTCTGGTCATGAAGGGTGTAAATTGTTGCGGGACTGAAGTGGTTAAACTCCTGACATGGCACAGTATATAGCAACAGGATTGTTTTTCCAGAAAAGCTGCACTTTTATCTTAAAGTGGAGGTCCAACTAAAAAAAATAAAATAAAACCCAGCAGCTACAAATACTGCAGCTGCTGACTTTTAATAAGGACACTTACCTGTCCAGGGTGCCCGCGATGTCGGCAGCCGAAGTCGAGCAATCGCTCGTCTCTTGGCTGCCCCCGCCGCCATCCTCGGTGAGGGAATTTAGGAAGTGAAGCGTTGCGGCTTCACTGCCCCGTTCCCTACTGCGCATGCGAGAGTCGCGCGGCGCGTCCTCACTGGTCCCCGCTGTGTTCTGGGACCTGTGTGTTTCCCAGAAGACAGCGGGGGGAGGGGAGTGACTCACGGGAGTTTATTCCCGGAAGTGGTGCAAATACCTGTATTATACAGGTTTCTGCACCCCCTCCCCCTGAAAGGTGCCAAATGTGACACCGGAGGGGGGGAGGGTCCTGAAAAGCTGGCACCTCAGTCCAGAAAGTTGATGGTTACCCTGGATGATGCCTGAACAAAGATGGCTCGGTCCTTGTGGCGAGAAATGCACATTAAGGCATTGTCGTGGGGAGAGAACTGTGATCTCTGTGAAAAGGGAAGTGTGCCATTCCAGGAAGCCATACTGGCTGCAGATTGCAGTGAAAAGGTCATCTTCAAGAACATGGAATTTCTTATGTTGCGTCAATTTATTACAAATCTGTTCTCCTTGAAAGACAACAGTTGCAAAATGCAGGAAAAAAGTAAAACAAGAAAATCAAGTAAAGCGTAAACTCTGATGGGATGCCGTGATCTGGCTGCAATCACGCCTACAGAATATGCAGCAGCAGGGCAAGGGGGTCTTATATGCCCAACTGCTGCACATATCCACCTATGAGGGTCCAAGCTTGTACACAGCGGGGCTTCCAGCACACCGACTGATCTGTGACCGACAGGCCACGGGCTACTGATCATGTGAATGCTGTGGGAGCCAATCAAAGCGATCATATAATCAGGACGCTGCCTCTGCCTGCTGGCATCGGGGCCGACTTACAGTGCCTTGAAAAAGTATTCATACCCCTTGAAATTTTCCACATTTTGTCATGTTACAACCAAAAATGTAAAATGTATTTTATTGGGATTTTATGTGATGGACCAACACAAAGTGGCGCATAATTGGGAAGTGTAGGAAAATGATAAATGGTTTTAATTTTTTTTGATCGATCAAAATTCTTTTGATTGGTACTCACCTCTCCGCCGGCTTCCGGGCCTCCAGGGAGTTCCACCGGAGATCCAGTGACATCATGGACACGGTATCGTTGTACACATTTTTTTACCAGTATCATACTTAGCTACATGTTTTCATGACTGCTTTTGGTACCGTTTGGTATTACTCGCACCATTTTTACAGTTTATGTAGCTACATCGATTTTATCTCCAGTGCAATATTTATTTTGTTACCTACTTGAAGACTATTAGCTAGATTCACAGAGAGTTAGGCCGGCGTATCAGTAGATACGCCGACCTAACTCGGAATCTGCGCCGTCCTAAGTTTAAGTGTATTCTCAAACTGAGATACACTTAAACCTAGCTAAGATACGACAGCCTGCGCCGTCGTATCTTAGGGTGCAATATTTAGGCTGGCCGCTAGGTGGCGCTTCCGTTGAGTTCGGCGTAGAATATGTAAATGGATAGATACGCCTATTCACGAACGTACGTGCGCCCATCGCAGTAAAGATACGTCATTTACGTAAGGCGTTTTCAGGCGTAAAGTTATGCCATCAAATAGCTGGACTAGTCAATGTTAAGTATGGACGTCGTTCCCGCGTCGAAATTTGAAAATGTTACGTTGTTTGCGTAAGTCGTCCGTGAATAGGGCTGGACGTAATTTACGTTCACGTTGAAACCTAATACGTCCTTGCGGCGTACTTTGGCGCAATGCACACTGGAATATGTACACGGACGGCGCATAAAACACGCCCCCTCAGCCTAATTTGAATTAGGCGCGCTTATGTTGGCCCCATTTACGGTACGCCGCCGTAAGTTAGGAGGCAAGTACTTTGTGAATACAGTACTTGCCTCTCTGACTTAAGGCGGCGTAGCGTAAATACGATACACTACGCTGCCTTAAAGATGTGCCCATCTACCTGAATCCAGCTATATAAATGGTGTAACGCTATTCCCATCGAGCGCTGCCTTTGTGTGTTTTTTGTATCCTGCTTTCCATTTTTCCAGTTGTTGGTAGCTGCACTGGGAATAAGCCTGCAAGTAGATCAGCTAAAAGTAGTTGGATCTGTATGTGCGTTATAATTAATCAAAGTTAGTCGATTAATCGATAAAAAAAAAAAAACGATTAATCGAACACAAAAATTTTGATCAGTAACAGCCCTAAAATAAATATGTGAAAAGTGTGGCGTAGACATGTGCAGAACAAAAAAAATGTATTTGATTCGTTATTTACATTAATTTGTTTAGTTAAATTTGTTTCATTTGTTTAATTCTTTTTCAGGATCTGTTTTGTTTGTGTTCGAATTGATTCGAAAAGTTTTCTAATCAATTTCAAGTTGTTTTCGATTGTGAAAAGTTTTCGAATTTTAATTGTTTTCAGATCCAAATAGTTTTCCACTTTCCAAAAATAATAAAATAGAAAATAAAGGAATAGAATAGAAAAAAAAACATGTTTTCTATTCTATTCCTTTATTTTCTATTCTATTTTATTCTCTTTGAAAATTGGAAAACTTTTCGAATTTGAAAACTATTTGAAAACGATTCAGAATAAAATTTTGTTTGAATTTCGTTATTTTGGATTTGTTTAAATTCGGTACTATTCACTTTTGGAAATTTGGATATGAAATGAACCGCACGAACCGGATTCAGATAGAGATACGACGGCGTATCTCCTGATACGCCGTCGTATCTCTGAGTTCCGTCGGTCGTATCTATGCGCCTGATTCATAGAATCAGTTCCGCATAGATCTCCCTTAGATCCGACAGGTGTAAGTGACTTACACCGTCGGATCTTAGGCTGCAATCTCCCGCTGGCCGCTAGGTGGCGTTTCGTTTTTTGTACGCAACGAATATGCAAATGAGGAGTTCCGCCGATTCAGAAACGAACGCCCGCCCGTCGATTTTTTTTTTATGCCCCTTGCGTTCGGCTTTTTCCGGCGTATAGTTACCCCTGCTATGTGAGGGGTACCCTATGTTAAGTATGGCCGTCGTTCCCGTGCCGAGTTTTTTAAATGTTTACGTCGTTTGCGTAAGTCATTTGGAGCAATACACGCTGGGAAAAATTGGATCGGCGCGGGGACGAGCCTGATTTAAATTGTAGACGCCCCCTAGCCGCGGAATTTGAATTCCGCCGGGGGATTTACGATACGCCGCCGCAAGTTTTGAGGTAAGCGCTTTCTGAATATAGCACTAGCCTCGAAAACTTGCGCCGGCGGATCGTAAATCAGATAGATTACGCGGATCTAAAGATCCGCTAATCTATCTGAATCTACCCCCACATGTCTAGTGTGACGTGTATTTGTATTCATCCCCCCGGAGTCAATACTTTGTAGAACCACATTTCTCTGCAATTACAGCTGCAAGTTTTTTTGGGGATGTCTCTACCAAAGTGAGTGAAATTTTTGCTAATTTTTCTATAACTTTTGCGCAAATCACCCTACCCTACCCTAGCCTGTCCTTATACTACCCTAGCCTGTATGTATACTACCCTAGCTTGTCCATATACTATCCTAGCCTGTCCATATACTACCCTAGCCTGTATGTATACTACCCTAGCCTGTCTGTATACTACTCTAGCCTGTCCATATACTACTCTAGCTTGTCCATATACTACCCTAGCCTGTCCATATACTACCCTAACCTGTCTGTATACTATCCTAGCCTGTCTGTATACTACTCTAGCCTGTCCGTATACTACCCTAGCTTGTCCATATACTATCCTAGCCTGTCCATATACTACCCTAGCCTGTCCATATACTATCCTAGCCTGTCTCTATACTATACTAGCCTATCCATAAACTATCCTAGCCAGGGGCGGACTGACAACTCATGGGGCCCCCGGGCAATAGAAGATTATGGGGCCCCCGGGCTTACAGATGGCCACCACGTCAGGAGGCAGTTCAGAGGCGGGGAGGCTAAAATCTCAGGATTTTCACATCAAAAGCATGTCGGTTTCGGACATATCAGGGACAGATGTAAAAAAACATAGATTTTTGCATACTGTCCCTGGTTTTACTGAGCCTGGCAACCCTGATGGGGCCCCCTAGTGGCATAGGGCCCTCGGGCAGTGCCCGAGTGACTCAATGGTCAGTCCGCCCCTGATCCTAGCCTGTCTGTATACTACCCTATCCTGTCTATATAGCCTGTCCATTTACTACCCTAGCCTGTCCATATACTATCCTAACCTGTCTGTATACTACTCTAACCTGTCCGTATACTACCCTAGCCTGTCTGTATACTACCCTATCCTGTCTATATAGCCTGTCCATTTCTACCCTAGCCTGTCCATATACTATTCCAAGCCTGTCTGTATACTACTCTAGCCTGTCCGTATACTACCCTAGCCTGTCCGTATACTACCCTAGCCTGTCTGTGTACTAATCTAGCCTGTCTGTATACTACCATAGCCTGTCTGTATACTAATCTATCCTGTCTGTATACTACCCTAGCTTGTCCGTATAAAACCCCAGCCTAAAACCCTAGATTTAATATATATAAAAATACTTACCTTCAAATATCTGTGATATATAATACATTTTTTTTGTACACAGTTATTTTTACAGTTGACTTCCATATACTACCCTAGCCTGTCCATGTACTACTATAGCCTGTCCGTATACTACCCTAGCCTGTCTGTATACTACCCTAGCCTGTCTGTATACTATTCTAGCCTGTCCATATACTATCATAGCCTGTCCATATACTTCCCTAGCCTGTCTGTATACTACTCTAGCCTGTCCATATACTACCCTAGCTTGTCCGTATAAACCTTAGCCTGTCCATATACTACCCTAGCATGTCTATATACTACCCTAGCCTGTCCATATACTACCCTAGCTTGTCCATATACTACCCTAGCCTGTCCATATACATGAATAAAAGAGGTCCATTGAAGCAGGAGGGCCAGAGGGTATGTAGCAAGAGGACATCCAACAAAAAGAGCCAAAGAAAAGTGGCTCAAGGATAAGAGCTGCCAAAAAAGAGGGGCACCCTGGATGGAGCCAACCAGGAGGGCCACATACAAAGAAGGAGAATGACCTGCACTCAGATTAAGAAGGCATCATAGAAGATCCAAGGACATGAGGCACCAGGATGAGCAGAGCTGCTGAAAATAAGAGGGACAGTCTGGAAGGAACTAAGCAGGAGGGCCACATACAAAGAAGGGGAATAAATAACCTGCATTCAGTTTAAGAGGGCACCAAGGATGGTTTGTATGTAGCGAGAGGACATCCAATAAGATCCAAGGAAATGAGGCGCCAGAGTTGAACCCGGGCCCCTGCTGACCCAATGGAGACTGAGCTCAGTACAGGGGTACTGCTTATACCTCTATTTGCCTTGCTGCCAAATATACTGAGAAATATATTTTGGGTTTCCATATCTCAGGAGCGCTATATACACCCATGACACTTTGCTCATTCATCTGTCAGGCCTCGTACACACGACCGTTTTCCTCGGCAGAATCCATCAAGAAACTTGGTGGGAGAGATTTTTTGCCGAGGAAACCGGTCGTGTGTACATTTTTCATCGAGGAAACTGTCGAGGAACTCGACGAGCAAAAAAGAGAGCATGTTCTCTATTTCCTTGACGGGAATGGAGAAAATTGGCTCGTCGAGTTCCTCGACAAGCCTAACAAGAACTCGACGAGGAAAGCGATGTGTTTCGCCCGCCGAGTTCCTCGGTCGTGTGTACGAGGCCTCACTCTAATGTGGACATGTGGTGGGCAAAGACAGTACCAAACTCAAATCTCTCCAACCAACTTTCAAACTTGGATTTTTTTTTTATTGATTGACTTACAAACCAGAGAATACAAAGTAACAATCCATTATTTATTTACAGAATAATAAAAGCAAACAGCATCAGATAACCTCGTTGGTGAGTTTTTTTTGTCCAACTAGTCTACTAGTTCAAACGGAGGATTTGTACAACAATACGATTTCTACACTTCATACGCAAGTAGAAAATACAGAAGAGACAGAACAGCTTGGTCTTTAGGATTCCGATCACAAAATACAAAATACAGCCCCGTCCCCGCCCCACCGCGGGCACAGAAGTCATGACATTGACTTTCATATTGTAACCTCATTACTTATTTTTAAAGTCAGTGGAGATGAAAGTCAAATCAAATAAGTAAAACATTTTTAGTCTGTTCACACCGCCTGTCAAACGCACCCATTGAGGTCAATAGGAGCCCGCTGCAACTGCGAGCCAAACGCTTGCAGGACATTTTTTTTTTAATACAAAGCCCTCCGTGGGATTACAAAAAAAAAAAAAGCACAGAAACCACCTTATGGCAATCCCTGTAAATGTACCTCAGGGGTTCCCAAAAATCTTAAAGTGAACCTGTCACACATCAAATCCAACTGAGCAGTTGATGAAATAAATCCATAAGCTGTTACCTTTCATAAAAACAGAATGATTTAGATCCAGACTTATAGGTAGAGTGATCCAGAAATCTTCCCTTTTTGTTTTAAAGTCAAACTAAAGTTAAGCGAACAAGCTCATTGACCAATACGAAGGCTCCTTAAGCGACATAAGCGTCGCAAATAATTCTCATAATGTATCTAATTTGTGCATGATCGTTAGCTCCATCTAGTGGTCATAAGGTGGTATTTTCCTGGTTGGGCTATTTCAGGAAAATACTGCATTATGGCCACTAGATGGAGCTGATGATCACAGGAAAAAGCCTGCTAGACACAACAGAAGATTATTCGCAAAAGCTGTGGGAATACAGAGGGCCGGATTCAGGTATAATTGCGCTTTTTTTGCGGAGGAGCAGGGCAACGTTTTTGCCCTGCGCCCCCGCAATTTTTTTGCGCTGCCCTCGATTCACGGAGCAGAAGCTCCGTAAATTGCGCGGGCACGCCGGCAAAATGCCCGGCACAAGAGCGCGTAATTTAAATGATCCCGTAGGGGGCGGGAATCATTTAAATTAGACGCGTTCCCGCGCCGATCGTAGAGCGCATGCTCCGTCGGGAAACTTTCCTGACGTGCATTGCGGCAAATGACGTCGCAAGGACGTCATTTGCTTCAAAGTGAACGTGAATGGCGTCCAGCGCCATTCCCGATTCACTTACGCAAACTACGTAAAATTCAAATTTCACGACGCGGGAACGACGGGTATACGTAACATGGGCTGCCCCTGCTAATAGCAGGGGCAGTCTTGCGCGAAAACCGCCGTAAATTGCGTACGCAGGCCTCGCGCAACGTTGTGAATCGGTGTTAGTATGCAATTTGCATACTATACGCTGAGCACAACGGGAACGCCACCTAGCGGCCAACGCAAGAATGCAGCCTAAGATATGCGGGCATAAGAGCCTTATGCCGCGCAGATCTTAGGCTGCAGTCGGCGTAACGAGGTTCCTGAATCAGGAGCACTCGTTACGCCGGGGCAAGTAAGCAATTGCGCTGTGTAACCTATGGTTACACAGGCGCAATTGCTTCTTGAATCCACCCCAGAGACAATTGCATTACACATTTTTTGCAAACAGACCCCTATATATCTGGATTTCATTGTATTAACATGCCATTTTCACTGAACATAATCACTGCTCATGCAATTTTTCTATATTTTAAATTTGCAATGTCTAAATTTGTGAAAAATTTGCTTTAAAGCAGGAAGTGGGAACAAACAATTAACTATTCTGGGTACCTGCGATAAAAGCTCAGCTCATTTGAATATCCCCCCTCCCCCATTATTTTCAGAGACAAATTTTCTAATGATATTTTAAGATCTAAAATGTTTTGCCACAAGTGGCTATAGAAAAACGTTCTTTAGACTGGAGTCCTTCAGTAAAATAAACCATCCAATAAATTAACATTTTCTGAGCTAGCGGTAAACAAACCGCTGTTCCTCCAGCTCTAATATCTACAATTATCATGTAAATAAAAAAGACGTCCTTGTCAGTCGGGGACAGTGACAGCGGAGGACGTCTGCTACATGGCAGTAGGTAGATTGCAGCATTGCAGTCCGGTCAGACAGAAATAAACGATCCTTGGTCCTTGTTGATGGATTCTGGGTCCACGCAGCGTCCTTTTTTCCGCGTCACTCTCTGATTGCGGTGGAACTTGGAGAAGCACCGGAGACCTGTACATGAGAAATACATTGAAATGTAATGCATTGTTAACTGGGCTGAGGAAAGACAAATGTCTATCATGTACAACCTCTCAAAGAGGTTTCACTGGCTATGAAAGTGGGGACAACTTACTAGATATGGGGGGCCACAAGTGTGCCCCTGACATCACCAAAGGGCCACACATAATTCAAGTATTCAGTGAATCTAATGGAAGCTGTCAGAGACTGTAGACATGCAAAAGGAGAAGATCGGAGCCTAATGGCATGCTTTAAGAGATGGTAAGAGACTGGCAACATGCTACAGTAGATGGTAAGAGACTATGGGCATGCTGCAATAGATGGTTAGAGATTGGGAACATGTTCCAGGAGATGGTTAAAGACTGGGAACATGTTGCAGGAGATGGCTAAAGACTGGGAACATGTTGCAGGAGATGGTTAGAGACTGAGAACATGTTGCAGGAGATGGTTAGAGACTGGGAACATATTGCAGGAGATGGTTAGAGACTGGGAACATGTTGCAGGAGATGGTTAGAGACTGGGAACATATTGCAGGAGATGGTTAGAGACTGGGAACATGTTGAAGGAGATGGTTAGAGACTGGGAACATGTTGCAGGAGATGGTTAGAGACTGGGAACATGTTGCAGGAGATGGTTAGAGACTGGGAACATGTTGCAGGAGATGGCTAAAGACTGGGAACATGTTGCAGGAGATGGTTAGAGACTACAGGCATGCTCAAGGAGATGGTCAGAGACTGGAAACATGCTACAGGAGATGGTCAGAGAATGCAGACATAAAACAGGAAATGGTCAGAGACTTGGGCATGCTGAGAGAGACAGTCAGAGACTATGGGTATGCTGTGGAAGATGGTTAGAGCCTGGGAACATGTTGCAGGAGATGGTTAGAGACTACGGGCATGCTCGAAATGGTCAGAGATTATAAACATGCTGCAAGAGATGGTCAGAGACTGTAGACATAAAACAGGAAATGGTCAGAGACTTGGGCATGCTGAGAGAGACAGTCAGAGACTATGGGTATGCTGTGGAAGATGGTTAGAGCCTGGGAACATGTTGCAGGAGATGGTTAGAGACTATGGGCATGCTCGAAATGGTAAGAGATTTGGCATTTTTCAGATTTTTTTATTTACAAAGTAATGCAATTTCCCTAAAATCCCTCTTCTCTCCCCGTTCCGGGGTGGCAGTAGTCCATAGGTCCAATATTATTTCATGCTGTAATTTTTGGTGCTCAAAGTCACTAATTAGGTATACTAAAATCCCCGGTGTCTTGCTTTTTACAGAGAAAAGACAAGTCCCCGTTTTTCTAGTCTTTTAGGTGCCTTTCTGTTTGTTTATCGCTAGATGGCGATGGACGGTCAGAGAGGGGTTCATGTGGCTTGTGCCAGGCCAGTCTTATATTGCAAGCTTACACTGTTTTCCCTCCGTGGATATCACATCTGACACTGGAGGAGCTGTCTGCTTTTTGTATTTTTATTTCTATTTCTCTTTTAAATTAAATTTTTTTTACACATTTTTGAAGGATGGGTTGCTTGAGATGGTAAGTCATCCTTCTATGCAAGGTATTTTTAATATGATACTGTTGTCAGTTTGCGGTGCGACGCCACATCGCTAACTATGGGCTGCTTTACCACAGTTAAGATGGCGCCCACGCGGCTATTGCTCTGCAGATCACAGCGAGGCTTAGCACTATTTATATAGGTGAAATACTGCTTAGCCCTACCCCCATTGAGAACGTCAGATGATGACGAAACGCGCCTGGGAAGGACAGGCAGTAGCGTCACAACGTTGAGGAGGAAGGGCTCCTTGTAATTTGCTGGCCGGCTCATTTCGATTTTAACCAATGCTGTTTTTACAAGGTTTGTGAGTACCTTTTACCGTACTATATTAAAACCTTTTTTATAACTGAATTACGCTATGGTGCATCCTTCTCTTGTTTCCTAACTATACATATGGGAGAGTGCTATCTAGCGAGTTCCTGAGAGCTGCTTTCCTCTGGGATCCTGTGGATGAAAGGCCGTGGCTGGGTTACAGCCAAACGCACAGTTGGCTTACCCTCTGGTAAGCAGCCCCTCTTACTGGTGAAGGGATCACTTCAGTCAAGTCTATTTGTCACTTTAGCGGTGTGGTCTGTTAAGGAACATCTGCATGAGTGTGCCTATTAGAGGATCCACTTTAACTACTTCCATGCTGTTAAATACTCACTATGGACTGATTTATTCGATTACACTATTTTATTATAGGGGTTATTCCTTATAACTGTGATTATTGTGGCGCAGCTTTATTTGTTTTTTCCTTGCTATATTGTGTATCACACGTCTGTTGCAGCCTTTGTTTGTTTAGTTTTTGATCAGCGCAGTTTTTTGTTTCCATCCGGTAAGAGATTATAAACATGCTGCAGGAGATGGTCAGAGACTGTAGACATAAAACAGGAAATGGTCAGAGACTTTGGGCATGCTGAGAGAGACAGTCAGAGACTATGGGTATGCTGTGGAAGATGGTTAGAGACTGGGAACCTGTTGCAGGAGATGGTTAGAGACTATGGGCATGCTCGAGGAATTGGTCAGAAATTGGGAACGTGCTGCAGGAGATGGTCAGAGACTGTAGACATAAAACAGGAAATGGTCAGAGACTTTGGGCATGCTGAGAGAGACAGTCAGAGACTATGGGTATGCTGTGGAAGATGGTTAGAGACTGGGAACCTGTTGCAGGAGATGGTTAGAGACTATGGGCATGCTCAAGGAATTGGTCAGAGATTGGAAACGTGCTGCAGGAGATGGTCAGAGACTGTAGACATAAAACAGGAAATGGTCAGAGACTTTGGGCATGCTGAGAGAGACAGTGAGAGACTATGGGTATGCTGTGGAAGATAGTTGGAGACTGGGAACATGTTGCAGATAAATTGTATCATCACAGGGTGGTACTGTGGATACATAGGTAGACGTGTGCCAACGTCCTACCTATTGGGAAATTTTTGTACAGTTATTGAAAATTTACTTTGTAGGCACACTTGTACACATCATATTACTTAAAATATAATTAATTCAATTATTGTTAAAAACAATGTATTTATACATATAATTAATTAGAACATCTTTTTTGGCACCAAGGATTGGTTTGGTGGAATTTTATCACAGACTGCTAGTGTTAATTCACACAATGTGCAGTGACATATGTTTTACTGTTTTCTTTTTCCTGCATTGTCGAATTGCAGGGCAATGTAATAAATGAAGTGTACATTTTGTACACTTTAAATAAAGTTTGTACAAAACAAAAAAAGGAACCCGCGTGATGCGCTGAATTGCGCATCCAGGAATGGACATCTGCCGGGGAGGTAAGGCACTCTGGCAGCTCTCCACTCCCATGTGAATTCGTACTGTGCGGCCCGATTCCTAACAGGCCATGGACCGGTACCGGCCTCCAGCCTGAGGGTTAGGGACTTCTGCGTTAAAAAGGATAGTTCACACTTGCAGTTTTTTTACTGCCACATTTGAGAGTCAGGGAGGTGAAATGTCATATCCTCACCATCTGTTGTAACCCTCAAAATATGAACCCACTGTGCCACAACCACATGCCTTGCACACGGCCGCATGGTGGTTGGGGCGTGTCTCCATTGCCATAGCCGAAAAGCATCATGACTGCAGTATGTGCGCAGCCCTGAGCAGCTGCATATCTGTGTTCAGGTGGATGGCTCGGGGAACAGCAGTAAAACTGGTGCTTTAGGCTGGGTTCACACTGCTGCGATATTCTTTTGCGAATATTTGAGCTGTTGCGATCGCTCAAATTCGCAAGTCATTAAAATAACATTGTTTTCCATTAGTGCCATTCACATCAGTGCAGTGCGAATCTGAGGCCCCGTACACACGATAGAATCCATCCGCAGATAAATCCCAGCAAATGGGTTTCTGCGGATAGATCCTATGGTGTGTACACGCCAGCGGATCTGTTTCCGCGGAGAAATCTCCTCTGGGATGGATTCCAGCAGATCGGATATTTGCTGTGCTGCACAACAAATCCATCTGCTGGAATCCATTCCAACGGATGGATCCGCTCGTCTGTACAGACTTACCGGATCCATTCGTCCAAAAGGAATTCCCCGCACGCGTCGTAATGATTTGACGCATGCGTGGAATTCCTTATATGACAGCGTCGCGCCCGTTGCCGCGTCATAATCGCGGCGACGGCGCGACGCGTCATTGGCAGAGGATTTCCGCGCGGATTTCAATGCGATGGTGTGTACACTCCATCCCATCGAAATCAGCGGAAATCTTTGAGAGGATTTATCCGTGGAAACGGTCCGCTGGACCGTATCTGCGGATAAATCCTCTCGTGTGTACGGGGCCTGAGCTGTAGGAAAAAAGTGACCTGTGCAGTGGCGGCTGGTGCTCAACATTTTTGGGGGGGTGCAAACGAAAAAATAATTGCAGCCTCACTGTGCCCATCAAATGCAGCCACTGTGCCATCAATTGTCACCACTGTGCCATGCCATCAAACGCAGCCACTGTGCCATCAATTGTCACCACTGTGACATGCCATCAAACGCAGCCACTGTGCCATCAATTGTCACCACTGTGCCATGCCATCAAACGCAGCCACTGTGCCATCAATTCGCACCACTGTGCCATGCCATTAAACGCAGCCACTGTGCCATGCCATCAAACGCAGCCACTGTGCCATCAATTCGCACCACTGTTCCCTTTAATTGTCACCACTGTGCCCTTTAATTGTCACCGCTGTGCCCTTTAATTGTCGCCGCTGTGCCCTTTAATTGTCTCCACTGTGCCTATTGTCGCCACTGTGCCCATTGATGTCGCCGCTGTGCCCTGTAAAGCCCCTCCCCCCCCCCCCCGCCCAGCACTTACATTTACTGGAGTCAGCCATCCACGTCCCTCGATGTCTTCTACCGCCCTCGATGACTGACAGGCGTCTCAGCCAATCAGGTTACCGGTAGCCAGAATCAGCCAACCTGATTGGCTGAGACGCCTGTCAGTCTTATCCAAGGAGCGCATCCTTGTATAAGCTTCCGGAACCCGAGGGCTGTACTCGGAAAAGCACTTCCGTACAGCCAACCAGCTGCCGTTATTCAGATGGCCGGACATGAGCGCCGACCATCTGAATAGAACAGCGGCGATAATAACATAGATTCGTGCAATGCATGAATCTATGTTATTAGACTCAGTGGCGGTGAGAGCCAGAGGGGGCGGCGCTCCAGCACCCTCTATGGACGAACCGCCACTGGTCCTGTGCGAGTTTGATCCGTGTGCGATTCAAATTCAGCTCTATAGACTGGCATTCCCTGAAATCGCGGCAGCAAATCGCGACAAAATCACAGAAAATTTGTGGCAAAATCGCGGCCACGAAATCGCGGTAAAATCGCGATTTTGAATTTACAGCAGTGTGAACCTAGCCTAACTGACTGCTTTTACCACCCCCCTCCCCATGTGATTAAGCCCTTAAAGCAATATGTTGATTTTATACTAGAACAAGAATTGAAAGAATTGATAGAAAAGAAAATCCCCTTACAATTCTTCATCCATCATCATCGCTGCTCATGTGATTGGATCTGGCAGACACAATTCTGGCACGTCTGTATATTTACCAGGAGGAGAAACACTTGAGTAATTGTCACATGCCCGACCACAGCACTTAGAAAACACTCCTCTGTATGTGATGGGTACACCGTATGCAGATCAGGGCACATGACAGCCCATAGACAGGAGACAAATATCACTAAGGTCTGGGTCACACCTATGCCAGCTGCAGTTTGCATATTCCAGGTGCATTTTGCGCTTTTCAATACATGTGATGGTGCACCAACAAGGAGAGGTTCTCTTTGTTCCTGATGAAGAGGTGAGCCCCTTTAACAAATAAGGGTCACTGTCATTCACTGCTGGCTCGTGACACTTTCCCATAATGATCTATGTGGAAACAGTGTCTGTTATTGGGAAACACGTCCTGACACAATACACACGTGTAGAACAGACCGCATTGCCGCGTGTGATTGGAAACCTACACAGAACTGATGCAAGTCACTTCTACAACACGACTATTCAGACTGCTTCAGTATTAGAGATCCATTCACAAAGCACAGCAGAAGTATTCTTATTTGTATCCTCTGGATTTCAGAGCATTTTTTTTTTCGCATTGGGAATGTTTCAGTTCTGCACCCTTTTAACGTAACCTACCCTAACATATTATAGATTTTTATTTTTATTTTATTTTAGGACAAATAGGGCTTTCATTTTCATTTGGTAGCCAGTTTAACCACTTAAGGACCGAGCCTGTTTTTCAGACTTGTAGCTAGATTCAGAAAGAGTTAAGCCGGTGATCTGCCGTGCTGGTTCCAGGTATCACGGAAGTTCCAGCGCATGCGCGAACTGATGCGCTGAGATGGTTCCAGCCATCGGGAAAGTTCCTTCAAGCACTGCGCAGGTGCAAACTTGCTGACGGAAATCCCCGAACGGCGGCCGGCATCCAGGGCGACGTGGACTTAGAGGAAAGTGGCCAGTCGGCCTCACGTCCTCGCTGCGCTCGGACGGCTCGCTTCGCTCGCTCGGCCTCCTGGCTCTTTTTTTAACATCCTCCAATCCACGGGGATGTTAAAGAATGAGCCTGGATGCTGGGCGAGGTTCGGGGATTTCCGTCGGGAAGTTTGCGCCTGCGCAGTCAGTGGAGGAATTTCCCCCATAGGGGAACATTGAGGACAAGTCACCGGCGTATCAGTAGATACGACGTCGTAACTCTGAATCTACCCCGTCGTATCTTTAAGGCCCCGTACTCACGACCAAACATGTCTGCTGAAACTGGTCCGCGTCGTCTGTACAGACCTACCGTACATGTCCGGCCGCCCGCCATCCCTCGCATGCGTCGAATGACTTTGACGCATGCGTGGAAGCATTTTAAAGGCAGGCCGCCCACGTCGCCGCGTCATTGTCGTGGCGACACCGCATCATCGACGCGGCGACACCGCGGACACGCCCCGCCCCTTGTTTTGAAGCCTTGTTTTGAAGCAAGTGTAAACTAGTCCTTAGGGCTCATATACACTTGCTTCGGCTTTCAACACAATTTTGCCTCATCTGTCTAAGCACTGGGTGTTGCACTGAATTCAAGGAATTTGCATATTGGTGTACTTTGGTGTCTCATAAATTTATTTGTCATTTTTATTTTATTTTTGATTTATATATTCAATTGTATTTCACAGGACAACACAACACATTTTTTTATAATTATTTGGATGTTGCTGTCATGCTGTGTACAATATTGTGAGTGCTGCTGTTAATTTGATCATCTATTTTTAATTAATTCTCTTTATACACAAAGTGCATTATTTCTCTATATCTAGTCCAGTTATGTTGTTGGTTCTGTACAGTGGCATCCAGCAGAAGTGGGCGGGGCAAGGACACCACCAAGGTAATAAATGGAACCTGGAGCGCCTGGCTTACCTTCCGTGCACATGCAGTCATCGTAGCACTTGTTGTTGAGGCCGCGGTTGTGCGGTTTGCAGAGGTGTTCCCGCAAATCACAGCACGATCCTGGAAATAATAGTGACAAACGCTGTCAGTACAATATGTATATACAGCACAGACTGGGAACACTGACAGTTCACTCTGCAATGACTAAATCTGGCCATACACCAGCAGAATTTTTCATTTTTTTAAACATTTGTTCATTTCCCTAATGGTTACTGGGGTCCAGGGCCGCCATCAGGGGGGTACAGGCTGTACACCTGTAAGGGACCCGGAGGTCCCCAGGGCCCCAGATGGCAACCCCCCCCCCCTTTTTTAATATATTTTTATTTTATTTTTTATTAAAGGGACAATTTTTTTATTTTTTTTAGAGGTCCAGAGGCCCCCGGAGGCCCCCAGGGCCACGGATGGCAACCCCCCCCCTTTTTTTATTTGTTTTTAATAAAAAAAAATGTTTAATATATTTTTATTTTATTTTTTATTAAAGGGCCAATTTTTTTTATATTATTTTATTTCTTTTTTTTTCTTTATTTTTTTTTATAACTTTTCTTAAAGGGCTCAGAGGTTCTCAGGGCCTCATGTGGCAAACCCCCCCCCCTTTTTTTTTTAAATGTTTTTTTTTTTTTTTTTTGTTTATATATATATATTTTTTTTAATTAAAGGGCCCAGAGGTCCCCAGGGCCCTGGATGGCAACACCCTTTTTTTTTTTTTTATAAATGTTTATTTAATTATTTTTTATAATTTTTTTTTTTTTTTTTTTATTAAAGAGCCCAGGGGTTTCTTTTTATTATTAAATTAAAGGGCCCAGAGTTCTCGGATGGCAACCCCCCTTTTTTTGTAATTTCTTTTTATAAAAAAAATTATTAAAGGGCCCAGAGGTCCCCAGGGCCCCAGATGGCAAGCCCCCTTTTAAAAATATATATATATATATATATATATATATATATATATATTTTTTTTTTTATTAAAGGACCGAGAGGTCCCCAGGGCTACCCCCCTTTTTTTATATATATTTTTCTGTATTTCTTCTTTTTTTTGTAAAGAGCCCCCCTCCCGCTTCTCAATTCGCGGCAGCCCCCCCGCTTCTCAATTTCAGGCGGCAGGGAGCATGGTGCCGCTCCCATTGATTAGCCATTCAAACATGCAAATGAGGGAAATACGGCGATTCATGAACGTGCGTGTGCCCGGCGCATGCAACGCGAGATGCGCGTAAGTTGTACGTCCGACGTAAAGTTATTCCCCATAAATGAGGTGCAACCCGGCAACAGACATGCACAGGTCTGCTCCAGGGAACACAAGCCGGCGCATTGTGCGTTGGACGTGTGCCTGGCTGGGCGTACGTTATGTTCGCGGCGTACGCAGTGATCCAGCGTAGCTTAGGCAGTTTTGCCGGCGTGGTTGTGAGCAGGCGCATGGGGTGCTGTGCTTGCGTCCACGTCACGGCGCATGCACAGTTCGTGATACGTACCTGTCTGGCGCTCGGCCCATCATTTGCATGGGGTCACGCCTCATTTGCATGGGTTCACGCCCACTTCCACCTACGCCGACGTGCGCCTTCGAAACCCACGCCACGCTGGCGCAGCGTTGGGAGCACTGGCTTGCTGAATGCAATGCTTGCCTCTCTGCGCTGCGTTGGCGTAGTGTACAGTGTTTGCTCTATGGCGGCGTAATGTGCGCCCTGCTCTCTGTGAATCTGGGCCCTACACGGCATTGGAGGGACAGACATTGGGGTAGATTTACTAAAGGCAAATACACAGTGCACTCTGCAAGTGAAATTGCTCCAGAGCTTAGTAAATGAGGGAGAGCTCTGCTGACTTCCATCATCCAATCATGTGCAAGCAAAAATGTTTTATTTTTTTTCCTTGCATGTGATTGGCTATTCTTTGCAAATTGAAGCTTTATCAAATTGAGGCAACGTGCACAGTCTATTTGCCTTTAGTAAATCAACCCCATTATCTTATAACAATGTAGGAGTGCGCTTTACCTGGGAGACAGTCTAGATGGTGATCACATGGCTCTTCCTCAACCACTGCAGTGGCATTCAGCTTTTCTCTTTGTTTACCTGTTAAATATAATATACATTAAATATACTGTATATGCAAGCAGTTGCATGCTGGGCATCAGCCAATCAAAAATCATCTTTCATTGATCTGACTACTTTAACCCAAACCGTGATTGGCTGCCAGATCTGGAGCTGACTTACTAAAGTAGTTACATTTTTTTACACAGTAAATATTTACTTTAACTATCCAATCATGTGCGTATGAGATAAATAAACACGGATTTGCTATTCACATGATTGGATATAAAGAGGGAAAAAAGAAAAATTATAGGTAGATTCAGAAAGATTTAGGCCGGCTTATCAGTAGATAAGCCGACCTAACTCCGAATCTACGCCGCCGTATGTTTAAGCGTATGCTCAAACAGAGATACGCTTAAACAAAGCTAAGATAGGCCGGCTTGCGCCGTTCTAGCTTAGCTTGCAATTTTTGGGATGGCCGCTAGGTGGCGCTTCCATTGCGGCCGGCGTAGATTATGTAAATGAGCTTTTACGCCGATTCCCGAACGTACGCCAGCCCGCCGCTGTCGAATTACGTCATTTCCGTAAGGCCTTAGGCGGCCTAAAGTTATTCCACCTATGAGGTGGAATAACAATGTTAAAGTATGGCCGCCGTTCCCGCCGCGAGGTTCGAATTTTTTACGTCGTTTGCGTAAGTCGTCCGCGAATCGGGAGTTACGTCGTTTACGTCCACGTCGAAATCAATAGGCCTGTACGGCGTACTTAGCCGCAATGCGCACTGGGAATTGTGGGCGCACGGCGCATGAGCAGCAGCAAAGAACGTCAAAAAACGTGAGGTCAAGCCTCATTTCCATACAACACGCCCCCCTCCAACCAATTTGAATTAGGCGCCCTTTACGCCCGCTCGTTTTAGGCTACGCCGCCGTATATTAGCAGGTAAGTAGATTGAAAATCACTACTAGCCTAACTAATTTACGGCGGTGTAGCCTAAACAGGCTAGGCTACGCCGACCTAAAGATAATCCATTCTACCTGAATCTACCTATTAGACTTTTGCGGCATAACATTTATCTAAAAACATCAAATAGTCAAATAATCCAAAAAAAAATGAAATAGTCATGAAAATGATTTTTGTATATATCCATACAATCTACCATAGAATTTTCAAATGTAATAGAAATATAAAAACACCAGTGTGACGCAGCAATATATTGTGTCAGAACAAAATGAATTCCTTGTGGCCCGATGTGTTTCATGGACTTGATTCACTTCTTCAAGAGCTGTTAAGCATCGTACACGCGATCAGTCCATCCGATGAGAACGGACCGATGGACCGTTGTCGTCGGTTAATCGATAAAGCTGACTGATGGTCCGTCGCGCCTACACACCATCGGTTAAAAAAACGATCGTGTCAGAACGCGGTGACGTAAAACACAACGACATGCTGAAAAAAATGAAGTTCAATGCTTCCAAGCATGTGTCAACTTGATTCTGAGCATGCGTGGATTTTTAACCGATGGTCGTGCCTACTAACGATCGTTTTTTTTTCCATCGGTTAGGAATCCATCGGTTAAATTTAAAGCAGGTTGGCTTTTTTTAAACTGATGGTTAAATAACCTATGGGGCCCACACACGATCGGTTTTGACCGATGAAAACGGACCGCTGTCCTCTGGTTAACCTATCGTGTGTACGAGGCCTTAGAGTGCCTATTCACGCAATAATCTAAGCAGAAACTGACAAAATGATACACAATTTACCATCCCGGCAATACATTTTAAGATTATTGTGCGAATAAGGAACCTAACTGCTCCTGAAGTAGTGGATCAAGTCCGTGAAACGCGGCGGACCACAAGGAATTTTGTCCTGACATAATGTATTGCTGTATCGCACTGGTGTTTTTATATTTGTATTATATTTAAACATTCTATGATAGAGTGTATGGATATACACAAAAAATCCTTTTGATGCGACTAAATAAATTACGTGTTTAGTCGTGTTGTGCCTCAAAAGTCCTATTTTTTCCCCCTCTTTAAATAACAATATACAGGGATGTGGAACTATTTTTTTAAACTTTAGACACATGATTGGATAATACACAAATTACACAAATTACACCAAGAATCAATAAGAATACACATAACTGTTGTTTTTAGACAATGTTTGCTTATCATGGAGTTTAACTTTCAGGATTTGCTAGTTTGATTAAATAATAAAAAATCTGAGACATTGAATAGAAAGATTCATATTGATATGGCAAGCAATAGACAGGAGGAGCCACTTTCCATCACTGCTAGTATAGAGGTAATTACAGCCCAATGTTTCCCCTCCTCCTCTCGCTGCCCCTTTAATTACCTTTTTTTGGTGACGGCCAGGTGTCTGGCTTCAGATCTTCATAATCCGTCCAATCAAACAGGGTCATATCCAGGGTTGGCATCACCTCCCCTCCTTTCTTCCCGGACTGCAAAGCATCAAATGAAACTCAATGTCAGGGACTGAAACAATATTTCTACGGACTGTTTGTGTCTGAGCTGTAATATTCATGAGCTTCTAGAAGAACCTCCCCAAGCACTAGTGCCAGAGGCGGCTCTTTAATTAGGCAAATTAGGCGGTCGCCTAAGGCCTCGCACTCACAGGGGCATCACGGCCGCCTAACTTACCCAATGCATTACCCCAGTTTTGAGGCACAGGGGACCTTAACGCTTCCGCCGCTGTGCTCAGGCAGCGTTAAGAGCCCTGACTCAGGAGAGGGGCCGCCAGCGTCCCTAACAACCAGTGAATATCGGTGACATCACCCTTTGTGACGTCAATGACCCAGCATGCCCTCAGTCACAAGGGGGCGGGTTCACCAGGTGACATCACCCCGCCTCTTAGTTATTAAAAAGCAGGGTCTGGGGGCCGCCTTGTTAAAGCCACCCACCCGTAGACCCCCACAACCACCGGCCAGGGTTGTGGGGAAGATGCTTTTGGTCTTGAATTATTTTTCCCATTTATGGGCGTGAGTGGGGCCCCATGTCAAGTTTTGCCTAAGGCTTCACAAAACCTAGAGCCCCATTCTTCCCCCACAGGGCATCAGTGACTCCCCTCTCCCTCCACAGAGCAGGGCTCGGCAAATAAGAAGCAAATTGAATGATACTGATCGTCCTTCAACCTGGAGGAAGTGACAAGGTACAGTGCTGTATAATGTAAAGGGGTAATGCTTGGCCACATTTCATTTTTTATTATAGGAGAGAGGGGGTCCTAGAAATAAAACAAACAAGAAATAATAGATACCCTGAATTACTATAATCAGCTGTAGGTCTCCGTTATTCTGCCTCTTGGCTGCACATTCAAAAACATTTTTCCTTCCTGTTGAATAAGTCACCATCGTTCTGCTAAATATTTTAGTTCTCTTTTTAGGCAGATGGCATTGTGGGAGATTGCATGCTGCGTCCCGAGCCTCACCATCCACCGATAAGAACAAAAGACCTTTATTTTATATCCAAGACATCAGCTCCACACTGATTTTGCCTGGAGAAACTTTTTCAATATTAATCCGCCTTCTTTCCACTAGCTTATCGTGTCTGCCAGAATATCCTTAACGAGCCCACGATGGAGTCGAAGGGACCCTGCGCCGCACCGAGCAACGATGCGCCGGCCATGCTAGATCACAGTGATATTAGAAAACCTGGAAAATAAAGTGCAATTATTAATCAAGACTTAAAGAAATGATTCTCACCTTGGCACGGCGAGGGGCTTCCACCATGGCTGTGGGCTGCTCGTTAATAAACATGGGCTCGGCTGTGCTCGACGGATGCCGGGTGGCTGAAGAGGCACTGGAGGACATCTCCACATGGGTGGAATGAGTGGGCTCACGGAGGCTTAAATCTTCCTTCAAAAGGCCGCTGGGCTCAGCTTCAAAGGCTCTCGCTGGAAATACAGACGTGCGGATTAAAGAGAGAGTTTCACCCCTTGCAGATATCCCCCCGACCACCTGCAAAGTCTCAGACTTTTATGTGGGTATTCTAATATTGTGTACAAAAAGGGCAACATGAAAGGAACCACTTCCAGACCAAACCCTTTCTGCCACTTTTTGTTAACATGTAACAATCAGTATTTTTTGCTAGAAAATTACTTAGAATCCCAAAACATTTATATATACAGGCATAACCCCACTTTTAAAGCGGAGGTTCACCCTAAAAACATGTATATACCATTACATTCAGCATACTTCCGACATGTACAGTATGCTGTTTGTTTTTGTTTTTCCGCTGTACATACCGTATTATTGTTCTTTTCCACCCGGCTTCCGGGTTCTCACTCCTGCGGGAGTAGGCGTTCCTATGCAGCGGCGCAATGTCATCTGGGACTTAGCCCACATGATTGACGTGCTTGATAAAAACTTCCCCCCGGCGGATAAGGCGCGTCACGAGTTCCGAAAATAGCCGAACTGGGAGTCGGCTCTATACGCGCCTGCGCAGTCAGCTCTACACGGCTCCTAGTCTGTGCGCAGGCCCAGGTGACATTGCGCCGCTGCATAGGAACGCCTACTCCCGCGGGAGTGAGAACCCCGGAAGCCGGGTGGAAAAGAACAATAATACGGTATGTACAGCGAAAAAAAAAAAAAAACATACTATATATATAATTTTTTATATTATATAATCGTGTGTGTCTACCCTCACACAGTGGCAGGGCCTGGCACTGTTATACTATATACTGTATATATATATATATATATATATTGTATGTTATACACACCCACACACATACAGTATCTACACATAAAAGAACATGTAACATGTAAAAGTAACAAGAGACGTCTAATTTTACAGTTGGTGTATTCCTTTAATTATAAGCGTATGTCGCTCCGGTGTCTGGAGACATCATACACGGGGTTATCAGCAATTACAAGCTAGCTGTTAGTTGCTGTGTAATTGCATTCATTTGTCTAAATTAGAGCTCCCCGCTGACTGGCCGGGTTTATGAATTCACCAACTAGTATCATCCTAGGAATTGGGAACACGACTTGTGTAAGCAAACCCATCCAGGCAAGAGAGCTGTCTACGGCGGTGGAGATTAGAGTTGGGCTGCACTCAATTCCCTTAATGGATTCCAGCTTCCCTGGTTAGATGGTAATAAAGCAGCCTGGGTTAATAAATTCTTAAAATAACACTAAAAAAGAAAACAAAAACGTCTGTGCCTAATTGCACGCAGTACAGGCAATGTATACACCAGAAACAATGTTTCATTGCCTCTTTGTAGAATTTGTTTGCATATTTGCTTGAGATCTTTTTCTTTTATATTTTTTTCTTAATTTTCCTGGATCTTCATTGTGTAAAGTGCCCCTGTGGTCTGCCCAAGGAAACACAGAAACTCATTGGATGTACTAAAGCCATAGATCTTCACCATGCTCCCGGAAACCCCCAATCCACTGTTGTACCCCTCAGTACAGCAATGCAATCAGTGACATCCACCGGGGCTAACCGCAAACCCCACCTGAGAGTGCTTGGGTTGGCAATAGATCACTCAGGCACCAAGCACTAAGTGGTGCAAACATGGGGTGGGAAGTACCCAGAGATGGGTTAAGACCCAATGGGATGGGCCCTAGACAAGCAGCTTTGACCCCCATCCCTTCAATGGACATTGATAAGGATTGCTATAGGCACAGAGAAGCCACCCTATTTGATTGTCTTTGTTGGTCTCATCAGATACCACCTGTGTACAAGTCCATCTTCCTTTTTGAAGGGACAAGCAGGGATGGACTGGCCATTGGGACTACAGGGAGTTTCCCGGTGGGCCGATGGCTCAGTGGGCCGGCTTCAGTGACAGCGGCCTGGGAGTTTCTCACTTCTGCCTAATCTTGTGCCATGAGGGGGGGGGGCACCAAACTGATTCTTTGCCCCGGGAGAAATAATGTCTAGCTTCCCCTCTGGTACTGCCTATAAGAGTACCAGTACCAGCCGTTCTACTCTAATAAAGTAAAACGGCTAGTGGCTAGTGAAGGGGGAGAGGGGGCTTGGGTGGCCGGGGGGGTGCAGGAGTTGTCCGGCCGCTGTGGGAGAGACCTGTCAAAGTGGGCCAGTCTGGATGAAGTCCAGGGCCAAATTTTTGTCCCAGTCCAGCCCTGGGGACAAGTGTGTAGAGCAAGTGTGTATTCTATTTTTCTCCCTCTAGAGCAGTGCTTCTCAACCTTTCTAGTGCCATGACCCCTTAATAAAATGTCCCAAGTTGTGGGGACCCCTAACATTAAAATTATTTTCATAGCATGAGTTGTCAGCATCCAAGGCAGTGACACCAATGCCAAAATCAGGAGATAGGGTCTCCTCCAGCCCCTCCCACTTCACATTCCTCACCAGTCAGCAGACCTCTAGTCTCTGCCCCCACCCATGCCGTAAACTGAATGGGCGGCTGTGAAGAGGCTGAGTGGGTGGCTGCGGGCTCCAGGAACAGTCCAGCTGGGTGGCCACAGGCTCCAGGGACAGCCCTGCTGGGCAGCCGCAAAGAGGCTGGGAGAGCAGCACGGGCTTCAGGAACAGCCCAGGTTTCGGTGACCCCTGGCAAATCGTAATTTGACCCCCGAGGGGGTCCTGACCCCCAGGTTGAGAACCACTGCTCTAGAGGTTTTCACTGCTCTTCCAGACAGTGTTAATTTAAAACGACTAAAACATTTTAGTCGACTAAATGAATACTATTTTAATCTACTAAAATACAAATAAAGCAATTGAGATGACTTAAATATGACTAAAATAGCATTTTAGTCAAAAGACTAAGGGGCAGATCAACATACAATTAGATGGGCGCAGCGTATGTGAGATACGCTACGCCGCTGTAACTTACTTTTGGCAGCTTTGAATCCACAAAGAATTTGCGCCGTAAGTTGCGGCGGCGTAGTCTATCTCTCGTGGCGTAAGGGCGTGGATTTTAAATTGGGCGGGTAGGGGGCGTGTTTCATTTAAATGAAGCACGTCCCTGCGCCGTCCCTAAATTTCCCGCCATGCATGGCGCGAAATGACGTCGCAAGTACGTCATTGTTTTGACTTGGACGTAAATTACTTCCATCCCGCGATTCACGGACGACTTACGCAAACGAAAAAAAAAAATTGAAATAAACGCGGGAACGACGGCCATACTTAACATGGCAGGTGTAACTATATGCCACAAAACAGCAGCTTTAACTATACGCCGGAAAAAGCCGACTAGAGACGACGTAAGAGAATGCGACGGCCGCACGTACGTTCGTGGATCGTCGGAAATAGCTAATTTGCATACTCGACGCGGAAAACTACGAGAACTCCACCCAGCGGACGCTGAAGTATTGCATCTAAGATCCGAAGGCGTATAAAGCCGTACGCCTGTCGGATCTAACCCAGATGCCGTCGTATCTTGGTTTGAGGATTCAAACCAAAGATACAACGCGGGAAATTTGAAATGCATTACAATTGAATTACACCCATTCGATTTTAGACGACTAAAATTAGTTTTAATCGCCTAAAATGTAGTGGAGATTTTAGTCGACTAAAACATGGCCATGATATATGGAACCATACTAAAAATTGACTTCTAATAATCATGCTGAAATAGACTGTTTGCATAGTAAATACAATGTTCTAGGAAGAAGTGAACTGAGCCTCTTTATTTTGGTGAATGCATGTTAGTTTATACATGGGAAAGTGAATATGGAAACTGACACAGCCAGAAAACTGATGAGGGTTGGGAGAAAAAGAATCGGCACCAGGGCCGGTTCCCGGTAAGGCCAACAAAGCCAGGCCTCGGGGCGGCACTGGGTGCAGGGGTGGCGCCGGTTGTAACACACAGCGGGAGACTGCTGTGTCACGGAGCTGTGAAAAGTCCCGCCCTCCTCCTAGACCAGCTTGTGTGATAGAGGCAGTGTACTGTCTATCACATAACTGGTCTAGGAGGAGGGCGGGACTTTTATCACATCACGCACAAACTTTTCACAGTGAGCTCCGTGACACAGCAGGAGCAGGATATGCCCGATGTGCGTAATGCACACACTGACTGGTGAAGCTACATTGTTTGGCACAGTAAGGCTGAGGGGGGCTGCAATGATGGTGAGGATGGCTGTAATGATGGTGAGGGGGGCTGTAATGATGGTGAGGGGGGCTGCAATGATGGTGAGGATGGCTGTAATGATGGTAAGGATGGCTGTAATGATGGTGAGGATGGCTGTAATGATGGTGAGGAGGGCTGTAATGATGGTGAGGGGGGCTGTAATAATGGTGAGGAGGGCTGTAATGATGGTGAGGGGGGCTGTAATGATGGTGAGGGGGGTTGTAATGATGGTGAGGGGGGCTCCAATGAGGGCATAGTAAGGCAGCAATGATGGCAAGGCTGCAATGATGGGCATGGTGAGGCGACAATAATCAGCATGGGTTGTGGGACTTTACGTTTTTTTTGGCGGGGGTGGCATTGAAGGACCCGGCCTTGGAGCGGCAAAGGGAGTAAATCGGGGCCTGATCGGCACGCTTGATGGTGGTGAGAAGTCCCCTGTCTGGACCACACACCTTGTACCTTGTTATTTGGACTTGGTATTTGATGTGACCCTGGCAGACCCAGAGATGTATTATGGCCTAGGACGACAAGGCCCAGGCCTAGGGCGGCACTTTTTGCGGGGGGCAGCGAAAAAGCCCACCCTGTCCTCCTGTGCTCATCCCACCCTGTCCCCCTGTCCTCATCCTACCCTGTCCCCCTGTGCTCATCCCACCCTGTCCCCCTGTCCTCATCCCACCCTGTCCCCCTGTCCTCATCCCACCCTGTCCCCCTGTCCTCATCCCACCCTTTCCCCCTGTGCTCATCCCACCCTGTCCCCCTGTGCTCATCCCACCCTGTCCTCATCCCACCCTCCCTCTGTCCTCATCCCATGAAAATGACAGGACGGGTCTTAAAAAGGAAGGGGTGCATCATATATAAAGTAGGGGGTGCGCAAGTTTCACCAGGCCTAGGGCAGCACAAAATCTAAATACACCCCTGGGCAGACCTGACCTGCAACCACAGGATCAGGACCCCCTACAACTCAGTTGTGGTGCAGAAGTGAGAGTTCCCTGATAAGATCTACTGGCTGAAGAAATGGAAGTCAGAGGGGTGTAGCTAGGGTCTCCGATATGCCTAGATTATATTTACTGTACGCCCCAAGCGGGAACTGGCTAAACAACCTGCCACCAGGAGGGGGGGGGGGGGCAGGCAGGTGCAGAGCATCAAGCAATTGTACAAACATCCTTACTGCAGGAGTATAGGTTGTACCTGGGCCCCCAAACATCCACCAGGCCCTTAACTCAAGCCTAAGTTGCCCGGTGCATGATTCAGCTTTTGTAGTACTACATTTTAATATATAATAATAATAATAATAATAATAATAAAGTAAAATATGAAAAATAATTTTAGGTAAAGTAAACAATATTGATTCAAAATAACCAATACAAAAAAACATCAAACATGACAGCCACCTGACTCCAATTTTTTTGGTCCAGAAGCCAAAGTAAAATAATATATTTTATTTTTTGAAGGGGATCTGGAAATTTCCATTCTCGAACGTCATATAAAAGAGACTGCAGAAGCGTTGGCGAAGGCTGGATGGTTGGGCAGTTCACGAAGGCAGATAATCTCTCTCTGGGGGTCTGTAAACCCCTCTTTGATGGCTGCTGCTGACATTAAGAAAAAATCTATTGAAAATCCTTATCTTTGGGATTAAGTGCTTTGCAGCGGAGATAGAATCGTCCTCACAAATCACTTCTAGAAGGGTCAGTAATTGATCCAGTGGATGGACGGGACTTATTCCTGGTGATACTTCGTTTTGTTGGGTGCAAATACATCACTAACTCACCAGATCTAATTTACGGATGTCTTAAGGGGGATTTCAGAGAGGCGTATGTGGCTGCAGTCTGAAATGAAAACACCTTTTCCAAGCTGTTATTATCACTTTCCCTATATGGCCCATCATTGTTTTGGTCCGTTATCTCACCCTAAGGGCTCATTTGCACGTTTTGTTGCTCCGTCCTTAACATGTGTTGCATTCAGACTGCTTGGTTTTTATTTTTTTTAAAGGAAATACCGTACATGACCTGTGTGGGAAGAATCCAGGCAGCCATGTCACTCCCAATGAAGCTGAAGAGATTTGGATTGAATTAGATATTTGTTTGGGGAGGGAAAGATATCCTTTTTTTGGGGACCCCTCCCCACACACTCCGATTTCTGACCTAGGCCAGAATGATATGTACTGTGCCTGCTACTTCTTGAGATACCCACATCATGGATCCCAGGAGACAACTGGGTACCCTACTGCGCATGCACTGCGCTGCCCTGCGTCATCATGTAGGTTGGATTTCTATTCATGGTTGTTCATATGTGTCACCACAGGGCCACTGCTCTACCCAGAAGGGAAAGCCAGCCCCCCTATGAAGTCAGAAGAAGATGGTGGCATGGGTGCTGCGGTGAAGAGACAGTGTTAAGTTAAAGTGGAGTTCCACCCATAAATATAACATTACATCAGTAGTTTAAAAAAAATGTCATTAGTCCTTTTAGAAAACATTTTTTTTTTAGATGCCTTCAAAGTGTTGTTGCTAGGCAGAATAGTTAATCTTCCCTCTTCCTGCACCTAGGTGCTTAAGCTTCCTAACCTACACCGCACAGACTCCTGGGAATGTAGTGGGTGTAACTTTCCAGGAGTCTGTGCACTCCCCAGTCTCGAAGAATCATGTGACTTGGACAGTACAGGTGCTGAAACCTGATCTGAAACCGATTACACTGCTTGTGCAGCACTGAGCATGTGCGAGATCTGCAAGGCTGAAATCCAGGAAGTCATACAGTCTGGCTTCATGATGCCCACACTCAAGATGGCCCCAGTCAATTTTTATTTTATAAAGTGTCTAAATGCTGTAACAACCTAACAAAACGGACCTTAGTTTACAGACTTACTTTACTAGAATACATTAAGCTTGTGTATTACAGGGCTATTTATATTTAAAAAGTGAAACTGTGGCCGGAAATCCGCTTTAAGGTGACCAGATTTTTAAAATGAAATTTAAAAATCTGGGGACATATTTTTTTTTTACTGGTAATGGTGGCAATCAGCGACTCTCTGCCCGTCGCCACCGCTGCCCGCCTCACAGCCTGTCAAGTCTCACTCTCCGGGCCCCCGGGCTACTACTGGGTGAGGAGCGGAAGAAGATCACTTTGCCAGGGAAGGCAAGGAGATAAGCAGGCAGGCGGCTGGCTGGAACTTAAGCCAATGCAGAAGAACACACGAGTGGAGCTGAATGGGCATGCACCCAAAACTGAAGACATATTCCCTCCGCTCTGACCAGCACATGATCATCAGAAAGGGGCACAGATAATGGAAAAAAAATACACCCCTCCCCCCAAGCTACTAGGAGTGGCGGAGTGGGGGTGTGTAATTCAGATATTTTTTTTTTTATTCTGCACTGACTGTCTTTGAAATTGCCCCAGCCCCTGTTCAAATCCAATCTGGGGACAGACTTGGCCCGGGGACAGTGTCCTCAATCTGGGGACTGTCCCCTGAATCCAGGGATGTCTGGTTACCCTACCTTAAGTGGACCTAGCAACCAGCATCCCTCTTGGATAGGCCTCAGGCTTCAGGCCTAGCAACCAGGAGCTTCTGAACACACACATAACTCCCAACTATCCCTGATTTTGAGAGAAAGTCCCTATTTCCCTCATAGCTCATGTGTCCCTCATTTTGGTCTTGATCTATATAGTTGTATACAAAATGCACTATTTATCTATTAAAAAGTGTTTTACAGTGCTAAATCTTTTATCCAACTTCTAAATTGCTGCATTTGTAAATTCCAAAAGCCAATATAATGGGAATTAGTAGTGGTAAAAGCACTTGTGGATTTAAACAATCAATTTCTTTTGTACAATTCTCCTTTAGGGGGCGTGGCAGGGTGTGTGTCCTATGCCTACATACTTTTGCTAATAGTTGACCCTCATTACCATCTCAGAAAGTTGGGAGGTATACACACACCCACCCAGACCGCAGCCTGGGGCAGGAAGAACCCCGATCACCTGACTCCTCCCAAATAAATAGCCTATCCCAGCATACACAGCGGCCAAATAAACTCCTACTGATTGACAACCTAGTTAACCATTACTGAAATTTATAGTAATCCATCATTCTAATGCCAAAAGCAACAGTGCCACCTGTTGGCAGAAATGAGAGACTACCTCAAACTCAGACTTAGGATGGGAATTAGTGGATAACTTACCAATTAGTCAGGCTAGTTACCACCTAGCACAACAAGATTTATTAGCAGCCCAGGACCAGGGTACTACAATCTCCCCCTACCAAGGAAACTACGTCCCGGAGTTAGCAAAAAAAAAAAACAAGTACTCTCAATACTGAGAGTGGATGTCCTGGAAAAAAGTGGATAGGTAACAGGGAAGGAGGAACAATTGTACCACATGCAAATAAATGAACATAACTTATGTACAAAGACAAGTGACATTTCACACAGGGATAGATAAATATGTTTAGGACCAGGGTGCTACACAGGCAAAATGCAATCGGCTGCAGAAAAAAAAGTTCCCGACCCTTTTAAAAAAACACAGCACTGCAAAATGTACAGATGTGAACTACATCCATAGGAAACCATGTTAAAGCGGGAGTTCACCCGAAATTTTTTTTTTAAGATTTGATTGATGCTCATTTTGTCAAGGGAAATCGGGTATTTTTTTTAAAATCCGAGCAGTACTTACCGTTTTAGAGAGCGATCTTCTCCGCCGCTTCCGGGTATGGTCTTCGGGACTGGGCGTTCCTATTTGATTGACAGGCTTCCGACGGTCGCATACATCCGCGTTACAAGTAGCCGAAAGAAGCTGAACGTCGGTGCGGCTCTATACGGCGCCTGCGCACCGACGTTCGGCTACTTTCGGAAAATCCTGACGCGATGTATGCGACCGTCGGAAGCCTGTCGGAAGCCTGTCAATCAAGTAGGAACGCCCAGTCCCACAGTCCATACCCGGAAGCGGCGGAGAAGATGCATCTCTAAAACGGTAAGTACTGCTTCGATTGTAAAAAAAAACACCCGATTCCCCTTGACAAAATGAGCATCAATCTAATGTAAAAAAAAAAAGGTTTTTGGGTGAACCTCCACTTTAAATGGACTGCAGTGCGTGTGTGTGATGGTTTAACTTGGATGCACCGGACTGGATGAAAATTTGATTGGAAAATAAAACTTTTTGTTTTATCTGATCATTTTACAACATTTATGTTGTCTTTAATTCACCTTCATATAGCGAGGGATAATCAAAAGATTTGGGTTTTGTTTTATCAGAATACTTTATCACTTTAAAAAGTAGTCAAATAAATCAGGGAGGTGCGCGGTAGTTTGACGCAGAAAGAAGTCACAGCTGTAAGATAAAATTTGGAAAAAGATTTAATAACGATTGTAGGCAGCCCTGCGGTTTATCACATGTTAACAAGCGCAGATCTTGACGAGAGGTGATCGTTGGAGATGATTGCAGCCTGTCTGCCGCCTCTGCTTCAGCAGATACACAGCGGTGAATTACAACTGATGTCCCCGCCAAGTAGAATCACCGTCTGGCACTCCGGCAAATTTTTACGCTTTTCTGGATTTGATGCCGTGTAATTTCACATATTAAAATGTCACCAGGCATCCGCGTTGTAAACTAAATATTTATGTAAACGCGGTGTAACGGCCGGATAATGCAGAGAGAAAAAAATGCACTAGGGACACGGGGATCTGATGACCTTTCCAGGTTTTTGGAGAGAAGAAGGAGGACGTTACGAATAATGATAGCTTGTGAGCGTTGGGGGAAGGGGGGCTAAAGGGGAAATCTAATCACAGAAAAAAAAACTTTAAACATTTCTAGGGACAACCAATCATTATGCACATCCTAGTCAACATAGTATATCAAAGGAAAATGGGAAGAGAGAATCTCACCTATGCAAATAAAGGGGCTTTAAAGGATATGAGGTGAGCACAAACACAAAATTGATTTAAAAGATCATTTTTATTATACAAATAACCATAAAAATCATCGTAAAAAGTTATTTTGTAGATATGTGAACGACATATGGTATGTTGCCAATGATGATACTTGTTTCCAGCATAAGGCGTCCTTTCCGGCGGGATCGCACTTATAGTTGTGGCGGCCAGCGCTGGGTGGTTGTTATTCCAGCAGCGTTTGGAGATACGCGGTAAAGTGAGGGTGACCCGGCATGCATTTAAACATTTAAATATATATTATTACTATCTCTCTTATAGCTGACCATGTCCTTGGTACATGTTAGAGCGGGGCTGTGTGGGTGTTGTGTCTTTGTGGTTCCCTCTGGTGTTTGATATGTGGGTATGCTTCTTTGGGGGGGGGGGGGGTAATACATGGGATATGTGTTAGTTTGGCTTGAGGTTATGACACAGTATTTTAATGCAAAATTTCCATTCAGCTAGATAAAAAACACTTTCTGTGGGAGGCTCTTACATGGGCATTCAATACCAGGAATGTGCATTGAGTGCAGGTGTGCACTACATACAGAGTGCAAAGTTCAAATGTGTTTTACATACAGACTGCAGGTTTCAGGGGTGCGCTGCACACAAAAGGCAGGGTTCAGGGGTGCGCTGCATACAGAGTGCAGGGTTCAGGGGTGCACTGCACACAGAGTGCAGGGTTCAGGGGTGTGCTGCGTACAGGGTGCAAAGTAAAGGGGTGTCCCATTTTCCCTCAAATCGCCCCCTCCCCCAGTACATTGCTCAACTACCACACCCACATCCCTCTCCTTGACAGTACCTGTGGCTGCAGAAGAACAGGACAGGTTACTCAGGAGGAGAGTGTAGTGTAGCTGCGGGGCTGTGGGCACAGGCTTCAGGAGCTGTTGCCACCAGACAAGCACCAGGTTTCAACTACCTAGCTAATCAGAGAAGCATCACAGTTGAGGTCACTACGAAGCCGGAACTAGAGGAGCAGTATCTGCAAATGCAGCCAGCTGCTGGTGCATTTTGCCGCTATTGTCACACGACAGAATCGTGCAGCAACTGGTGCGCAGTCATGTTGGAACAGGAAGGGGCAATCCCCAAGCTGTTCCCACAAAGTTGGAAGTTCCACTTTTGAGTGGAACTCCGCTTTAAATGGCAAACAAAGCACAATATGACACTTTAAATTGGATTGGTTACCTTTACTCAGATTGGCTCTATGAGTCCAGGCAGGAGAAGAGCAGAGGAATGACTCTCTTTGTGTCAGGTCTCTCTCTTTGTCCCCTGACACCACAGGCCCAACTTTAAACACTTTATTTAAGTCAACAGGTAATAGCCTAACTTCCTAGATAAACTGTCTCACACACCCAATACATATACAGAGCCCTGAATATGTGTGTGCGGATCCGTATGGCACTAGTAGCTTCAGTCCTTTTGAAGAAAATATAAGATTTGGTGTCTTCAGTTAGCCACTATTATTGGTACACTTAAACTCCTGGATAGTAAGGCCCAAACAACACAACTGGCCCGGCTTATCAAGTGAAACAGGCAGGATCTTCCTCAGCACGGTGAGAAGACAATGGTGTCTGTATACAGTGTCCTGGAAGTGGATAGCCTTATCCTTTATCCCTGTGGCACTACAAGTGTCAGCAAGATGACTAACAGCAATGATGTCTGTATACATTGTTCAATTAACTAGTTCTGTGGTGCAGTGCCTCTGTTCCCTGCAGATCAGCAAAATGCCCTCTACCAAATCCTGCATACAAGGCCCAAACAAACGTCCTGGAACAGCAGACTTTCCTGGTAAACCGACTAGTCACCTCACACTGGAACGCTTTACTGTCGGTGCAGGTGCACCTCGATATGCACTTGGAATCCCCCTCTCTCAGGCTGGATGTCCCAACTGGTGGTGGAGGCCTGAATCATACAGGGAGATCATCTGAGAGACAGCATCTCTCCTTCAGGTCTGATCTCTTTCACTGACTCATGGTCACTGAGAATCTCTTCAGGAATTAAAATGGAGTCTTTCATGTTCCTGCCCACAGAGAATGCTGGTCTTGGTAGTTTCTGTCACTATACAAGCCTATGAGGCTGCTCTATGCTGGAACTTCATATTCCAGAGTCCTTTGCAGCTGCTTCCTGCAGCTTGGTAAATTCCTTCTGATTGGCTCCTGTAACTGCTCCTTTAATTGGCTTTCTTCCTCCTACCAATAGGGACACAGGGGAGGCTACAGAGTGAACAGCTCTGTGTCAGTCAGCTTGCATTACATTAGATTTAGTGAGTTCTTGGCAAGGTCGTGGGTGACAGAGTGCTACATGCTATGATTGGAAAAAAGCTATGAAATGAAGAGACTAGACTATTGGGAATAACACATTTATCTAAGATTCAGAAATTGCTAACTGCTCAAAGAACCCCTAGCAGCCGCTGGAGGAAACCTAGGGTTCCACATAACCCTGATGGAGGAACCCTGGTTTAGGCACACCATTGATTTATATACTGTTGCTAGGTAAACACAGTTCCGTTCTGTTAATTATGGTTAATGACAATATCTCAGGTATTTAACCATATCTCTCAGAGTAAAGTTATTGTCTTATTTGTATAAGTAAACTTGCTAAACCTCTCTTCTTTCAGGCTAAGCTTGGCCTAATAAATTATTTAAAGTACCTCTAGGTGTGTCAGTAAGTGCTGGGTGAGCGTGATGTGTCATCTTCGGGTGTGCAGAGAAACCACAAAAACGTCAGCAGCTCCTCTGGAGGTAGCGCTACACTCAACACAAGGTTGCAGAACCTGGTTTACACTTCCTGCCCCCCTAGGCCAACTGTCTTATGCTGCTTTCCTCCTACCCCAGTTGACTGGCAAGCCTTGGCATCAAACAAACAAAGTCAGATGCCGGAGACACACAGGGCACTCTAAGGGCTAGGGAATGAGGAAAAAGAAGCTGATACTGTAGTTTGCCTATTTTGGGGCAAATTGGCACAACCTAGTCTGCTAGAGGTCCACTTCTAGGTGTAACGATAAGGGATAAGTTCTGCAAAATGTATTTTGTCAAGAGATTACAGATTCTGGGCTTTGCAAATAAGTAATTATCACAAAATGCAGGTAAGTATAGAGCAAGCATAACCATACATGTGGTAACAAATGGAAAAGTGTTTCAATTTCCCGGGAAACAAATGGTCTATCGTTCCAATGCCCTAAGTTCAGGGCTCAAGTCCTGCGGGAACGCGTGGGAACGGCGTCCCTGCACTTTTTTCACAGCAGGAACTCAGTTCCCTTTGAAGGACTAGAGCAGCCGAGAGTAGCCGAGCCGCCCGAGACAATCCTTCACTAAGCGGCGATGCCCAGCTCGAGTCACTGTCAGGAGCAGGTGAACCTTAGTAATCCTTTATGTTACTGGCCGCTTCCTGTATATGGCATCATCGGGTAGTGTGCGGGTATTCCGTCACTTCCTCGATGCCGCAATGTCTCCTGGAAGCTTTTGTCATTGTTCCCAGGAGACATTGCAGAGGTCTGCCGCGAGTTATTGCGGGATTTAGAAAAAACATGCGGTTTAGTAATTATGCATGTGAGCGTATCATTTTTTATTTTTTTTGGTGGGGGAGTGGTTCTTGGGTGGGAGTTCCCACACTTTTTTCCCCAGGACTTGACCCCTGACTAAGTTCATTACAATATCTAGTGTCACATTCCCAGCTAAATGGCGACATTCTTCCTCACAAAAACAGGCCCAAGAAAGTTGAAAGGAGGTTCTGAAACCCCCAGGAGGCATCTAACAAGAACCCCTTTAATTTTGCCCTGTCAATTGACCTCAAAGCTTCTTGCCAAAATTACAAATTTTGGCCAAAACTTCCTGAATTCTACCCAAATATTAGTGAAGCCATTTTGGTTATTTCTAGTATGGATCCAGTGTGGGTGAACTGTAAGTATACAGCCAACAATTTCAGCAACAACAGTCAAAACCACAGGGCCAGCAATAATAGGGCCAAGTTGGATTGCACTGGTAGACATGGCAGTGGTCTGGAAAGTTTTTCTATACACAGGAATGTGCTACTTACTACCGTGTGGGGGACTGTGGGTCGCTACCGTAACTCTACTGTACTAGGCCTTGGTGTTTAAAATGCAGAACTCTGCAGTCATGGACATGGACTTGCCAGCTTGGCCTGTTCACCTGTGACCCTCAAAGGACCCATTGACCAAAAAATTATTGACTTAACGATCAACAGTTTCTGTACATTTACCAACTTCTGCAAAGGCAGTGGAGGGAAAAAAATAAGCTCACTCCCTCTTCTCCAGAGTTAACAATAACAAATGAAAATGATAGGGGTAAGTATGCTGAGTAACCACCCACCTTTGTGGTGTTTCAACCGCTCTTTTTGATTTGACCGCCTCTGCGTCTTGTGTTTGCGCCCTTTCGTATGCGTTCCTGGCGGCTGATTTTCCCTTTGACTGTAAGGAAGCTCAAAACTTTGCAACCTGTCTTGCTTCAGAGTCCCGAACTGCCCATTGTCCCCCACTTGGAGAAAGGAACCCCTACCCTCCTCACCACCGTGAGTCCTCTCCTTCTTGGCCAGCCCCGACCTCCGCTGAGGCCTGTCATGGTGCTGATGGAGCCAGACATCCTCGTCGTACTTGTCGGAGACTCTCCGACGCTTGGCTCTGGGCTCGAGAGCGCTTGCACCCATCAAGGCATTCGTAATTAAAACCAACAGGAGAAGGCAGCTGTAGAAAGACACCATTCTTCAGAACTCTGCACCTGTAAAAACATCACAACATGAGTGTAATTAACAAGGACGCCGCGACAAAAAGATAACATCTGCTTTTTAACAAATTGCAAATCAATTATCATCTTTTCACCGAAAGGGAGCCGTGACGGAGATGAAAAGAAGCGAGCGGATTACAAACAGACAAGACTAGAGGGAAGGCACTTTCTGATACTGAGAGAAATTAAAGGAAGCGTGGCTTTAATCAAGACATATTATGCGAAGAGCGGGGAAGTTATTCCACTGGTAAGAAGAAAGAGTCAACGCACTGAACTTACAACATACTCCAGACAACCCCAAAAATACAGCACAGAAATACAGTATATACTAATATGTATGTGGACAGTAGACATGTGCACAACAAAAACTTTCGTATTTTTTTGTTCCGTTTCGTCTCGTTCCATAGATTCGTAATTTCGTAAGACTCAAGTTTTCCTATTCGGACCCGTTCGTATTTCGTAAGACGCAAGTTTTCCTATTCGGACCCATTCGTATTTCGTAAGACGCAAGTTTTCCTATTCGGACCCGTTCGTATTTCGTAAGACGCAAGTTTTCCTATTCGGACCCATTCGTATTTCGTAAGACGCAAGTTTTCCTATTCGGACCCGTTCGTATTTCGTATGATGCAAGTTTTCCTATTCGGACCCGTTCGTATTTTCGTAACAGTTTTATTTTCGTTTATACTGAATGATTCGTAATTCTGTCTAATTTATTTTCGTTGATTCGAAATTCGTAATTTTGTTAGATAATAATTTTCGTTTAATGGATTCGTAATTTTGTACTTTCATAAATACATAGCAACACGTGGCTAATCCATATTAAGATATACTTTCTCTTAAGCCCAGTACACACGGTCGGACTTTTTGACAACAAACGTCAAAATAAGCGTTTTCCAAAAAATCAGACCGTGTGTACACTATCGGACAAACTTTTTCGGTTTCAAAAGTCTGGCCAACTCCCTTTAGACAAAAATCCACAGGAAAGGTTTGTTTGAAGTCCGATCGTGTGTACGAGGCTTTACACTGTACAATGTGACTGAGCACAAAAGAGAGATAAGCTGATTGGCTAAGATATTAAGTAATCACTCACTAACTACACTGCCCAGTGCCCATTCAAAAGAACGATACAAGTACACAAATTTACGAACAGACAAAGAAACGGATTTACGAAACACACAAATGAAAATACGAACATACGAATGAAAATACGAACAGACAAAGGATTTAAAATACGGAATGCAAATCATTCGTTATAGATATCATTTTCGTTCTTTTGCTTTTTCGGTGTTTCGTATTTTAGTAAGATTGTCCAATCATACGTTCTTATTTTCGCTTGTTCATATTTTGCTTATTCGTAATTCCGTAATTTTCGTATTTTGGTTCTTTCAGCTTTTCGAATGTTCGAATTGATACGAATATTTGAATACTAACAAATTCGTACGAAAATCCATTCGCTACTAACGGGAACGCACATGTCTAGTGGACAGAACACCCCCTCCAAACAATTGAGTTCAGGTGTTTTCAGCAAAGGGTACTGTTCGTATCAGGCTGGGCCAAAACAAATTCCCTGCATCTGCATCACCAGGCCGTCTCCTTCACTGTGCGGAACTGAGCTGTCAATTTGACAGCTCAGTCCTGTAGATTACATTGGAAGATCGCAGCTCTTCCTGATATCAAAATGCGTGTCAGCCTGGAGGAGTGAAAGTTCCTAGGCAGGTTGTATTTGCATATGGACTGCCCTAGGTAATGCCAACAAGTGATGTTGATCCTCCATGATTGAAAGAACTGAAATCCAATGAATGAAAGGGACAGGCCAGGGACAGTCGGGCTGGGGGAAAAAATGGGTATATCAGTGTTTCTCCAAAAAATTTCAGTTGCGGCACTCTTTAAAACTATGCAAAGTCTTGAGGCACCATAGTTGAAAACAGGGGTCTCCAAACTTTCCAAACAAAGGGTCAGTTTACATTAGGTCTCTATGTATGAGTCCCCCCATCACACCAGTGTGTCCCCAATACATCAAAGTCTCCCAATCACATCAGAGTCTCTCCAACACCAAAGAGCCCCCTTTACATCAGAGGCCCCCCAACACATCAGGGTCCCTATCACATTGGAGTCTTCCCTTCATGTCAGAGGCCCCCCATGACTAGAATTCTCCCCATACTATAAATGAGTCCCCCCCATCACCACACGGTTCTCCATCACAGCCTAATAATGACAGAGCCCCCAATCACACAGTGCTCCCAGCCACAGAGTCCTTCAGTCATACAGGCTCCCCCATCACAGAGCCCCCTAATTACACAGTAGCCCGATCACACAGTCTCCTCTTCACATCAGAGCCCTATCTTTTGGCTCCAGCAGTGCAGCAGAGGGCAATGGGTGAAGGAGTTATGGATGAGGCGGATATTTGACTTCTCTTGAATGCTGGGGGGGGCCCTGCATGCCACCTGCCCCAGATCAGAACCATGCCTTGCCATGCTGCGGGCGAACTGGCCGTCATCACCATAGCTACATATTACACTGTGCCTCCCAGTCACAGAGTGTCACTGGTTCTTATGGTGCTGGCAGCTGTCCTGCCCCCACCATGTCAACTCATGACACGAATCCCGGGCAAATTGGGTCCCATGCTCGCAGCACCCCAGGGAATGCAGATGGCACCCTGTTTAAAAATCACTGGGTTGGATGATGCTAGACGTCCTCCAGCCAAAAAATGAGGTAGACTCTACGGCCGGGATTCACATACATTGGTGCATATTTATGCCGGCGTAGCTTATCCAATATACGCTACGCCGACGTAGCGCAGAGAGGCAAGCACCGAATTCACAAAGCACTTGCCTCCCAAACTGCGCTGGGTTCCCTCGGCATAAGCCAGCGTAGGTGGAAGAGGGCGTGAGCCATGCTAATGAGGCGTGACCCCATGCAAATGATGGGCCGAGCGCCATAAAGATACGAATAACGAACGGGGCATGCGCTGTCCCGTGGACGCATCCCAGTGCACATGCTCAGAATCACGTCAGAACTACTCCCTAAGATTCGACGGATCACTGCCTACGACGTGAACGTAACCTACGCCCAGCCCTATTCACGTACAACGTAAACTACATAAAATACGCCGGCTTGTGTTCCCTTTGCATGGATGCTGCTGAGTTACACCTCCTTTATGGGGCATAACTTTGCGCCGGACGTATGACTTTACGCTCACTGCGTCGGACGGACGTATGTTCGTGAATTGCCGTATCTCCCTCATTTGCATATGTGCATCGAAAATCAATGGGAGCGGCAAATGCGCCCAGCGTAAATATGCGCCCACGATACGCCGGCGTAGGAAAGTTACGTCGGTCGGATGAAGCCTATTTTCAGGCGTATCTAGTTTTGTGGGCACGGCGCACAGATATGACGGCGCATATTTGCACTTAGGTGGCGTATCTCGAGATACGTCGGCGTAAGTGCTTTGTGAATCCGGGCCTACCTGTCTTGCTGTAGCTTTTAATGCACATTGGGAGAGGTTCACAGTGTGCAGTGAATCAGAGTAAGCTATTTCAATACAGGGAAAAGCCTGCACAACTGTAACTGTAATACTGAAAGGAAGGCCGGAGTGGCACTTTATTATATTCTGCTTCAACCAGCATGGTAACATTCTGCACATGTACTGTAACGCAGTTGGTAGGAGAGGGGTGACACATCCAGCCCCAGGGACAGAGAAAATCCCATGATTGGGCTCAGACAGTGTGACATTACAGACCATCCTCGGCTGGTGTAGAGATGATGTAAAACGTCAGGAAGAAAAATGACCCCACTTGTATTACAGGCCTCATTACAAGACAGCAGGATCATGTCACTACTCACTACACAGAAGCTAAGCGGGCCGTATCTTATTTCATTGTGTTTTACACGAAACGCCATTACCTGCGCTGAGTACGGCTTCGCATTCCCCCGTGGACTTTCAGCCGACTTTGAGCTAGATTCAGCATTGATTTACGCCGGCATATCTATAGATACGCTGCGTAAATTCAAAGCTGCGCCGACTGTATTCAAAAAGCAAGATACGCCGACATTAGCCTAAGATCCGACTGGCGTAAGTCTCTTAAGTCTCTGCATATTTACGCTGGCCGCTAGGTGGCGCTTCCGTCATTTTCGGCGTAGAATATGCAAATGACCTAGATACGCCGATTCACAAATTTACGTACGCCCGGCACGATTTTTTTACGTCGCTTACGTTAGGCTTTTTCGGCGTAAGGTTGCTCCTGCTATTATAAGGCGTACGCAATGTTAAGTATGGACGTCGTTACCGCGTCAAATTTTGATTTTTTTTTTACGTCGTTTGCGTAAGTCGTTCACGAATAGGGCTGGACGTGATTTACGTTCACGTCGAAACCAATGACGTCCTTGCGGCGTACTTTGGAGCAATGCACACTGGGAAATTCCACGGACGGCGCATGCGCCGTTCAGGAAAAACGTCAATCACGTCGGGTCACCAAGAATTAACATGAAACACGCCCCCTCATCCTCATTTGAATTACGCGCACTTACGCCGGTCCCATTTACGCTACGCGGCCGTAACTTAGGAGGCAAGTGCTTTGTGAATACTGCACTTGCCTCTCTGACTTAAGGCGGCGTAGCGTAAATACGATACGCTGCGCCGCCGTAACAATGCACGCCCCTACCTGAATCTAGCCCTATGTGTGCAGCGCTCTCGCCTTCTAGCACAGAAAGTCCTTAAACATACTACCTGTGTGAAGTCTGTACATTCACCATGTTTCAATTTCTTCTCTCAATTAAAAAACATACTGGTATGTTCATAGGCGTGCGCATCCTACTGCATTAGGGTGTGCTGTGCACCCCAAAGATTAAACTCACATGTGTGTTCGTGTTTTTTTTACTAACTAAAAGATAAAACTGTAAGTAAATGAGTAAAGCTCTGTGTTAATGAGGTCTTGGGGCTCATTCAGGTGGGTGCTGTGGTCTGTACAATGTGAATCAGTGTTTTATTTATGTGGCTGAAGCTGTGTGTAGGCAGCCTATGTTATGCTATGGGGATGCAGCAGCGGTACAAACACAGCCACAGGTCATAATCTGAATCTAATGTTGATGCAGGTGTATGGCACTGAACACAGACAGGGTACATTTGGGGCAACTCACCCACACCTGCACACCTGTCCGTTTAGGACCTACGTCTGTGTGTCAGGGTACTAGCTCCATCTCTGACAGATTCCCGCACATGCCCAGTAGAATGACATTTCGGCGCATGCCTGTGCGTGGTTTGCGCGCACGCATGCGCGGTACGGCAGCGCGCCGTGTGCGTGGAAGCGCGCACGTGCACGTATGCGGCAACCCTGGGGCCAATCAGAGGCCGGACATTCCTATTTAAACCAGCAGCCTTCCCTGAACAGGTTGCTGGTTTGTCTTCAGCTCCTATGTGTTTACCTGTTGCCGTACCTGCCTGTTTTGACCCGGAATTCCTGACGACTCTCCTCTCACCTGGAACCTCTGACCCTTTGGCTAACGTTACCTGGATTGCTGTTGTCTCCTGCCCCTTGACCTTGGCTTGCTCTCATGGACTCCCTCTGAACTCTCCTGCCCTTGACCCTCGGCTTGTGACTCGGATTTGCCCTCATCTCCTGTGGACCCTACCAGACTCACCTACCAGTTCCTGCCTGACCAACGCTTGTCTCCAGTCTTCTGCACCTGCCCTGCTTCTGTCGGCTGCACCAAGTCTTCCTGCCAGCTCCCGGCGCCGGTGCCTCCTTGTGCCGTCCCTCCTCTGTCCCAACTCCAGGGAGTGGTCTGCACAGGGTCGCAAAGGTGAGCCGCCCTCAGCATCTCGGTCTCGGTGAGTACAGGTTCTGACAGTACAAACCAGCCAGATGTCTGAGACCGACAGGGCGCGCTCACCCTTTGAGACGCTGTGCCAACAGGTCTCCGCCTTAACAGAGGCAGTCCAGAAGCTTCAGGAAGGCTACCTCCAGATTGATGGCCGCCTCCAACAACTGGCCGGTTCCCCAGGTCCATCCACTGCGGCCCTAGCCTCTTCACCCGGACCTTCTGCTGCCCAAGCTCCTGCAAGCCCTGCCATGATGGGGAGTAATCCCGAACCCCGGGTCTCCATGCCCGAGCGATTCTCAGGCGACCGCCGGAAATATCGGGCTTTCAAGAATGCCTGTTCTCTTTACCTGGCCTTGCAACCTAGAACTTTTGCGACCGAAGCTGTTAAGGTTGGATTCGTAATCTCTCTCCTTTCTGAGGAGCCTCAAGCATGGGCACACTCCTTAATGGAACAACGCAGTCCAATACTTGACTCTATGGACACCTTCTTCACCCACATGGGGAAATTATACGACGACCCCCTACGCGCAGCCACCGCAGAGGGTACTCTGCACAGCTTAAATCAAGGGAGACGGCCGGTGGAAGACTACACCGCCGAATTTAGAAAGTGGTCTGCTGACACAGGCTGGAATGAGTTGGCCCTCAGGTACCAATACCGCCAGGGCCTCTCTGAGAACCTAAAGGATGAGCTTGCAAGGTCAGCACCCCCTGCCTCTCTGGAGGATTTAATCCAAACCGCCACTCAGCTGGATAGGCGCCTTCGAGAACGTCGTTCGGAGAGGTTCCAGTCCAACCGGCCTAACTGGGTTCCACCAAGATATGCTCCAGTACCTCCGCCTCACCCAGCTCCACCAAATACCTCATTACTAGTGTTGAGCAGAATATGCCATATTCGATTTCGCGATATATCTCGAATATATATTCGAATATTCGAGATATATTCGCTAAATTCGAATATTCGTGATATTTTATCGAAATTAATTGAATGCGATTTTTCGCTATTGCGAATGCGAAAATAATTGCGATTTTTTAATAACTGCGGTAGGAGCGCTCTGATTGGCTTAGAATATTCGTGATATTTTATCGAAATATCGCAACATGCGAATGCGATATTTATTGCGCAATTTCGAGATATGCTGGAGGAGCGCTCTGATTGGCTCAGAATATTCGTGATATTTTATCGAAATATCGCAACATGCGAATGCGATATTTATTGCGCAATTTCGAGATATGCTGGAGGAGCGCTCTGATTGGCTCAGAATATTCGTGATATTTTATCGAAATATCGCAACATGCGAATGCGATATTTATTGCGCAATTTCGAGATATGCTGGAGGAGCGCTCTGATTGGCTCAGAATATTCCTGATATTTTATCGAAATATCGCAACATGCGAATGCGAAATTTATTGCAGATATTTCGAAAACTGCTGTAGCAGCACTCTGAAATCGAATATGTATGATATTTTAACCAAAATACATATTGCGATTGCGATTTTTCGATCGCGCATGCGCAATTGCGCGAACAACACGCGACCATTTCCTGGAGCCTTGCCAGTTTCCCAATATTACAGCAACATGGTGGGAAGCAATTTCTCAAAGTCTGAGGAAAAGTTGCTGATTTGTGTAAGTATTTTGACCACTGTTATTTCATCATCTTCAACTGCATTTAAGTCTAGTTTAAAAGTTAGTATATATGATCAGATATTAGTATTTAACCAAAAATGTGTCTCCTGCTTTTACAAAACTACAAGTCCCAGCATGCCTGGACAGCTGCAGACACCCTGGTTGGCAAATGTGTATTTAGGCACTTTTCCTTGTTATTTAGCATAATGAATTTAAAATTTTTTTGGACATAGGACGTATGCGAACGTCCTGACTTCAGTGTCCTCAAGGCCCAAGGACGTTCGAATACATATTGCCCTTTAGATGTTGCAGAACTACAACTTCCAGCATGCCTGGGAATGCTGGCACTTCTAGTATTGTAAGTTCTGCAGGCCCACATTTTTCAGGCCTTTATGCACGGGTCTCTAAACTGTGGCACCCTAGATGCAGCAAAAGTAAAATTCTTAGCATGCACTGAAAGACCGTGGCTGATGGGAGTAGTAGTTTTGCAACAGCTGGAGGTGGACTGGTCTTGAAACCCAGAGTTAGGTAACAAACCCGTAGTGTTTTGCAACCATTCTGCCTCCAGCTGGTTATTTTCTGTTGAAAAGCCTGTGGCGTGCAAAACACAACCCAAAAACTCCACCCGGTGCAAGGAAAAATTTGCACACACCTAAAGAGTGACATCACAAAAAACTGCGACGGTTGCATACGTCAGTGGTCCTCCGAAAAGGTCCCGTCTCTGACCCCCCGGGGCGTTAGGCTCCTAGGCTCCTGACAGGGAAAAGAGTTACTGTGGTCCATACAGCCGAAGCCATATGGACCCATCTCGGTCCAAGCAGCGCAATCAACACGCGAACAACACGCGACCATTTCCTGGAGCCTTGCCAGTTTCCAACTTATGATCGCAGCGCAATCACACAGCAACATGGTTGGAAGCAATTTCACTAAGTCTGAGGAAAAGTTGCTGATTTGTGTAAGTATTTTGACCACTGTTATTTCATCATCTTCAACTGCATTTAAGTCTAGTTTAAAAGTTAGTATATATGATCAGATATTAGTATTTAACCAAAAATGTGTCTCCTGCTTTTACAAAACTACAAGTCCCAGCCCAGCCCAGCATTTAAGTCTAGTTTAAAAGTTAGTATATATGATCATATATTAGTATTTCACAAAAAATGTGTCTCCTGCTTTTACAAAACTACAAGTCCCAGCATGCCTGGACAGCTGCAGACACCCTGGTTGGCAAATGTGTATATTGGCACTTTTCCTTGTTATTTAGCATAATGAATTTAAAATTTTTTTGGACATAGGACGTATGCGAACGTCCTGACTTCAGTGTCCTCAAGGCCCAAGGACGTTCGAATACATATTGCCCTTTAGATGTTGCAGAACTACAACTTCCAGCATGCCTGGGAATGCTGGCACTTCTAGTATTGTAAGTTCTGCAGGCCCCCATTTTTCAGGCCTTTATGCACGGGTCTCTAAACTGTGGCACCCTAAATGCAGCAAAAGTAAAATTCTTAGCATGCACTGACAGACCGTGGCTGATGGGAGTAGTAGTTTTGCAACAGCTGGAGGTGGACTGGTCTTGAAACCCAGAGTTAAGTAACAAACACGTAGTGTTTTGCAACCATTCTGCCTCCAGCTGTTTTTTTCCTGTTGAAAAGCCTGTGGCGTGCAAAACACAACCCAAAAACTCCACCCGGATGCAGTGAAAAATGTGCACACACCTAAAGAGTGACATCACAAAAAACTGCGACTGGTACATACGTCAGTGGTCCTCCGAAAAAGGTCCCGTCTCTGACCCCCCGGGGCGTTAGGCTCCTGACAGGGAAAAGAGTTAGCAACGCATATCTCCCCTATACGTGTATCCTGTGTTGTTAATAATATATTCATAATTATGCAAATGATAATGGCTGCTATATTTATGCAAAAAAGGTGGCGACCGAAATGGCAGGATATAAAATCTTTCATGTTACCCCTGTCATTGATTAATAAGGCGAGAATGCTTCCAATTGTTGAATAGCATACATTTACGTCATATATCCATAAGGCTGTCAACAGAAGTATTACAATATACTTTGTTCTTCATCTTGCAGAAGTTCCTGGAAACAGGATATGATGACCTGCGGCGGCAGCCACAGAAAAGGGCTGTGGTCAGCGCCCTAATCGCTGACTTTGGCGGCCAACATGACCACAAGGCCATTGTTAAGAAGTGGTCTGACCTCAAGAGGCGCCAAATGGGTAATGTCAGACGTCTTCGGGCTAAATATCATCCAGGTAAGTTATTGTTGACAGTTATGTTTTTTTTTAAAAAAGTGTATTTTGTGCGTGAACTCGAAAGAGAGAGGAGCCGGCCTGCAGGAGTTGGGAGGCCTCCCCCAGAGGCAATCTGCCACCTTTCTCCATGCCCCGGTTGGCAATGGCGGGTGTGAGGGGGTCCTCCCAACCCAACCTCGCATAGCACACCCACCAGTGGCGGGGCTGAGACCACCAAACTCAATTCACAGGTAGCCGAGAGCGGGATCCGAACCCCTAGCTGCAGAGGTGAATCAGTTGTCAGTGCAGTGGCAATCGCGTGGAGCCACCGCAGCTCCTTTGGTGACAGTTATGTAAGGTCATATGTAATTCATGTAAGGTCAGATGTTGTTAACCAAGATGCCATGTTGTGCTAACATATATCACCACCGGCCAAGGTATTCATAGTACTGTTGAAAAAAGACATGGGGCAGCAGACAGGAACACAGAAGTTATGTGGGAACATAATTTTCCCATTGCTTTGCATGGGACTTTAAAGAAAAACCCCGACCATGGCAAGTGGGGGTGGGTAAGGTTTAAACCACCTATCCTATGTTTGTGGCTGACATATAAGTAACCTGTGTGCCAAGTTTCATATAAATATCTTTAGCCGTTTGTACGTGATGCTGGAACAAACATACATACATACATACATACATACATACATTTATGCACACACACACGTTGAGTTTTATATATATAGATTACCACTAAATTCCTGTGTTAGGAGTGGGGTTGTTATAGTAATCCCGTGTGCTCCATCAGGCCCTTTTTTTAACATGAGATGGTCTGAACAAAACAAAGGAGACAAAAACAGCTCATTTTAACATGGTTGCATCCCAGCTCACGCTCAGTCCCCTGTAGTGCCCACAAGACCCTTTAATATAACATTGTCCCATTGGTTAACTGTCTATATAAATCAATTTGTATTCATATACAATACAGCACAGTACACAGAATTTGCATACGTCATTAGAAAACATTTTTATAATATATGAACATTGTGTTATTATAGGAGCTCCAATGCCAGTTGTCCGCGCCAAGCGCAGAAGGCGCCAGGCCGATGAGGAGGAGGAGGAGGATGCGGCAGAGGAGGATGCGGCAGAGGAGGACATGGATGAGGAGGAGCAGCCAGGGCCCTCCCACTCCCCAACCCCAGCTCCTGTTGAGGAGCAAGCTGAGGAGCTTCCCCCCCCCACCACCCCAACTTCTCAAGCAGAAGAGCAGGAGGAAGAGAGCGGTCCTGTGAGCCTCATTCAGGAAGGTAAATATGTGCACAATGATTAATAACATTTCAACAACAAAATGTAGATATAAAAATGGACAACATATAAAGCGCACCTGTCAGATTGTATAACCATAATATGGTATTGATGCTAGAAGTATACAGGTAGTGCATAATTATTAGGCAAGTTGTATTTTTTGAGGATTCATTTTATTATTGAACAACAACCATGTTCTCAATGAACCCCAAAAACTCATTAATATCAAAGCTGAATTTTTTTGGAAGTAGTTTTTAGTTTGTTTTTAGTGTTAGTTATTTTCGGGGGATATCTGTGTGTGCAGGTGACTACTATTACTGTGCAGAATTATTAGGCAACTTAACCAAAAAATAAATAGATAGCCATTTCAATGATTTATTTTTAACAGTGAAACCAATATAACATCTCAACATTCACAAATACACATTTCTGACATTTAAAAACAAAACAAAAACAAATCAGTGACCAATATAGCCACCTTTCTTTGCAAGGACACTCAAAAGCCTGACATCCATGGATTCTGTCAGTGTTTTGATCTGTTCACCATCAACATTGCGTGCAGCAGCAACAACAGCCTGCCAGACACTGTTCAGAGAGGTGTACTGTTTTCCCTCCTTGTAAATCCCACATTTGATGATGGACCACAGGTTCTCAATGGGGTTCAGATCAGGTGAACAAGGAGGCCATGTCATTACTTTTTTTTATTTAATACCCTTTCTTGCCAGCCACGCTGTGGAGTACTTTGACACGTGTGATGGAGCATTGTCCTGCATGAAAATCATGTTTTTCTTGAAGGATGGTGACTTTTTCCTGTACCACTGCTTGAAGAAGGTCTCTTCCATAATCTGGCAGTAGGACTGGGAGTTGAGCTTGACTCCATCCTCAATCCGAAAAGGCCCCACAAGCTCATCTTTGATGATACCAGCCCAAACCAGTACTCCACCACCACCTTGCTGGCGTCTGAGTCGGACTGGAGCTCCCTGCCCTTTACCAATCCAGCCACGGGCTCTTCCATCTGGCCCATCAAGACTCACTCTCATTTCAGCAGTCCATAAAACCTTAGAAAAATCTTTCTTGAGATATTTATTGGCACAGTCTTGACGTTGCAGCTTGTGTGTCTTGTTCAGTGGTCATCGTCTTTCAGCCTTTCTTACCTTGGCCATGTCTCTGGGTATTGCACACCTTGTGCTTTTGGGCACCCCAGTGATGTTGCAGCTCTGAAATATGGCCAATCTTGTGGCAAGTGGCATCTTGGCAGCTGCACGCTTAACTTTTCTCAGTTCATGGGCAGTTATTTTGCACCTTTGTTTTTCCACACGCTTCTTTTGTTTGATGATCACGCTTCAGAAGCTTTGCAACTTTAAGAGTGCTGCATCCCTCTGCTAGATATCTCTCTATTTTGGACTTTTCAGAGTCTGTCAAATCCTTCTTTTGGTCAATTTTGCCAAAGAAAAGGAAATTGACTAATAATTATGCACACCTGATATAGAGTGTTGATGTCATTAGACCACACACCTTCTCATTACAGAGATGTACATTACCTAATATGCCTAATCTGTAGTAGGCTTTCGAGCCTATACAGCTTGGAGTAAGACAACATGCATAAAGAGGATGATGTGGTCCAAATACTCATTTGCCTAATAATTCTGCACTCCCGGGATGTGTTAGACACATAACAAGTGTATACACATGATAATGATTGATTAATAAGCAAAAAAAAATATTTATTTATTTGGTAACGTTATTTGAAATCCAAATGTTTTTTTATTATATCCTAAAAGCATCAAGAGATCTGAAGAGGCAAAATATACTCATTGAAAAGACGCACCAGAAGATCCTTCAGAACCAGCGTAAGATGAGCTACCTCAACCAACAAAATGCTCTGCTAGAGCAGCAGCTATCGGGTCAGATTGCGGAAATGCACCGCATTCAAAAACGGATTGAGAGCTATATTTAAATTTATTTTTGTATTAAAAAAACTTATTTTTTGGAAATGTTTCATTTCTTTTTGAGATAGAGTTGTAGGTTTTTCAACACATCTAACTTCACATCAAACAAATCAACATCAACACATTTAACTTCATAATAAGCAAAAACATTTTATACTATTATTTTATTTAACATTAACCTAGGACAAACTAAAGCACACGACACAGACACGACGAACACAAAATAAACTGTTGAAAAATGAACATAACAAAAGCAACAATATATATATATATATATACAAAGAGAGAGAGAGGGAGAGCAAGAAAGAGAGAGAATGCAGATGAGCTCTTGCAGTCAGCCCAATGGTTGCAGTATAAATGCCGCAAAACAGGGTTTAACATAAGGTTCATTGTTATAGTTACACTTGCTGTTTAGATCCGGTCTGGTAGTCCGGTCTGGTAGCTTGTAGCGGAGGCTGTTGGTGGATCCGCTGTGCCAGAAAGGTCATGAAGCTTTACTCAGCATGGAGGCAGCAGCAGGAGTATTAAAATATAATATAACTAGACAATGCATTTCCTGAGGAAAATGCGAGTGGGAATGCTTAATTGGTGAGCCCCTTGCCAAAGACATTCACCATAACCACTACACTATCTTTAGGACACACAGCTTCTTTCTCTATCTGCAAAGTATAGAGTATGCTGACTTCCTGGTCGCCCCTCCCCCCTCAATAGGTTTCCCCTCCCCCCCAGGTCAGTGAGGAGGAATATTGCACTGAGGTCAGGAAAGTTATTTATGGAAAGAAATAACATTACAAACGCTTTTAATTCACAGATCTAATACATGATTTAAGCCTCCAAACAAAGCTTAATAAATCCTCAAACGTACATGCAATTGATACAACGACTACACCGTTTGAAATACACGGCCCTTGTAAACGCATCGATATGAAATTTATGTAGATAAACTTAAAAATGTGGCCATTTCTGCGATTTAGAAAAGAGCGTCTTTGTGAGTTCTGCAGCAACATTTTTTAGATAATTTCACATGAGAGTCTATGAGACATAATTTCTGGCTGTTGCTCCAATAATTAAAACTAAAATACGTATCGCAGAATTGGTCACATTGCCATAAACCAGACAAGCATAGCTACGTTTTGATCTAAAAATTGTGTATGAAAAGTAGATCTTGTGGGCGTGAGACCAATTTGTTTCCCCTTTTTGTAAAGATATTTTTAATTACAAAGATCTCCAATGTTAAGGTCACCTGACAGACTCTAAATCCCCTCCATAGGATTACATTATAACCTATTGCATTTTTGTGAAAAATTCGCAAAACGTAAATTGCGTTTTCACCAAAAAATTGTAAACGATAACGATTTGAAAAGTCATAGCCGGATAGCTAAATATTTTGTGACCGCTTTAAAGTTTTTTCAGTGTCTGTAAGTGAAAGTATGAAGTAGCTGAAACTTTTGGCATGGCATGTGAATTCAAAGGGGAAAAGGATGTTCTCATTGACTTCAATGTTTAATAAAAGGGTCTAAAAGCTTAAAATTTATAAAAGTGTAAAAAGTAGAAAAAAACTTGAAGAAGTCCCATCATTAGCTGAACGAGACGAACATTTTTACAGTTGAATGGTCTCAATAGTTGAAAGTATGCCGAAGTTACGCAGAACCAAAAAACTTAAGGAATAATAAGATTACTAAATTTACGGATATCAATACTGGAAATGTTTATTAAAGCATTCACACTAATTAAGATTAATACATTTACGGGTATCCATACTAGGAATGCTTATTAAAGCATTCCCACTAAGTATCACACAGGCATGATTTACAAGCAGTAGTGGTAATAGTAATACATAGCATAAAAACACTTGGGGAATACTTTACAGCATCAGTAGTGGTCATAGTAGTCAATAGTGTACCAAAAAATTGGGACACAGGTGTCTTGACTGAGCTGTAATAGTAGTAGTAGACATTGACAATACAGTGTCAAATCACTCGGGCAAGAGGTGCCATGATGAACAGCAGTCTTAATAAGAGTATATAGGGTGTGAAATAACTGCTGACATAGGTGTCTTGACTGGGCAGCAGAAGCAGCAGTAGTAGTATTAACAGTAGTAGTTGATACAGAGTCATATCACATGGGCAGGAGGTGCCATCATGAACAGCAGTAGGAATAGGAGTATATAGAGTGTCAAATAACTGCTGACATAGGTGTCTTGACTGGGCAGCAGCAGCAGCAGAAGCAGCAGCAGTAGTATTAACAGTAGTAGTTGATACAGAGTCATATCACATGGGCAGGAGGTGCCATCATGAACAGCAGTAGGAATAGGAGTATATAGAGTGTCAAATAACTGCTGACATAGGTGTCTTGACTGGGCAGCAGCAGCAGAAGCAGCAGTAGTATTAACAGTAGTAGTTGATACAGAGTCATATCACATGGGCAGGAGGTGCCATCATGAACAGCAGTAGGAATAGGAGTATATAGAGTGTCAAATAACTGCTGACATAGGTGTCTTGACTGGGCAGCAGCAGCAGCAGAAGCAGCAGCAGTAGTATTAACAGTAGTAGTTGATACAGAGTCATATCACATGGGCAGGAGGTGCCATCATGAACAGCAGTAGGAATAGGAGTATATAGAGTGTCAAATAACTGCTGACATAGGTGTCTTGACTGGGCAGCAGCAGCAGCAGAAGCAGCAGCAGTAGTATTAACAGTAGTAGTTGATACAGAGTCATATCACATGGGCAGGAGGTGCCATCATGAACAGCAGTAGGAATAGGAGTATATAGAGTGTCAAATAACTGCTGACATAGGTGTCTTGACTGGGCAGCAGCAGCAGCAGAAGCAGCAGCAGTAGTATTAACAGTAGTAGTTGATACAGAGTCATATCACATGGGCAGGAGGTGCCATCATGAACAGCAGTAGGAATAGGAGTATATAGAGTGTCAAATAACTGCTGACATAGGTGTCTTGACTGGGCAGCAGCAGCAGAAGCAGCAGTAGTATTAACAGTAGTAGTTGATACAGAGTCATATCACATGGGCAGGAGGTGCCATCATGAACAGCAGTAGGAATAGGAGTATATAGAGTGTCAAATAACTGCTGACATAGGTGTCTTGACTGGGCAGCAGCAGCAGCAGAAGCAGCAGCAGTAGTATTAACAGTAGTAGTTGATACAGAGTCATATCACATGGGCAGGAGGTGCCATCATGAACAGCAGTAGGAATAGGAGTATATAGAGTGTCAAATAACTGCTGACATAGGTGTCTTGACTGGGCAGCAGCAGCAGCAGAAGCAGCAGCAGTAGTATTAACAGTAGTAGTTGATACAGAGTCATATCACATGGGCAGGAGGTGCCATCATGAACAGCAGTAGGAATAGGAGTATATAGAGTGTCAAATAACTGCTGACATAGGTGTCTTGACTGGGCAGCAGCAGCAGAAGCAGCAGTAGTATTAACAGTAGTAGTTGATACAGAGTCATATCACATGGGCAGGAGGTGCCATCATGAACAGCAGTAGGAATAGGAGTATATAGAGTGTCAAATAACTGCTGACATAGGTGTCTTGACTGGGCAGCAGCAGCAGCAGAAGCAGCAGCAGTAGTATTAACAGTAGTAGTTGATACAGAGTCATATCACATGGGCAGGAGGTGCCATCATGAACAGCAGTAGGAATAGGAGTATATAGAGTGTCAAATAACTGCTGACATAGGTGTCTTGACTGGGCAGCAGCAGCAGCAGAAGCAGCAGCAGTAGTATTAACAGTAGTAGTTGATACAGAGTCATATCACATGGGCAGGAGGTGCCATCATGAACAGCAGTAGGAATAGGAGTATATAGAGTGTCAAATAACTGCTGACATAGGTGTCTTGACTGGGCAGCAGCAGCAGAAGCAGCAGTAGTATTAACAGTAGTAGTTGATACAGAGTCATATCACATGGGCAGGAGGTGCCATCATGAACAGCAGTAGGAATAGGAGTATATAGAGTGTCAAATAACTGCTGACATAGGTGTCTTGACTGGGCAGCAGCAGCAGCAGAAGCAGCAGCAGTAGTATTAACAGTAGTAGTTGATACAGAGTCATATCACATGGGCAGGAGGTGCCATCATGAACAGCAGTAGGAATAGGAGTATATAGAGTGTCAAATAACTGCTGACATAGGTGTCTTGACTGGGCAGCAGCAGCAGCAGAAGCAGCAGCAGTAGTATTAACAGTAGTAGTTGATACAGAGTCATATCACATGGGCAGGAGGTGCCATCATGAACAGCAGTAGGAATAGGAGTATATAGAGTGTCAAATAACTGCTGACATAGGTGTCTTGACTGGGCAGCAGCAGCAGAAGCAGCAGTAGTATTAACAGTAGTAGTTGATACAGAGTCATATCACATGGGCAGGAGGTGCCATCATGAACAGCAGTAGGAATAGGAGTATATAGAGTGTCAAATAACTGCTGACATAGGTGTCTTGACTGGGCAGCAGCAGCAGCAGAAGCAGCAGCAGTAGTATTAACAGTAGTAGTTGATACAGAGTCATATCACATGGGCAGGAGGTGCCATCATGAACAGCAGTAGGAATAGGAGTATATAGAGTGTCAAATAACTGCTGACATAGGTGTCTTGACTGGGCAGCAGCAGCAGAAGCAGCAGTAGTATTAACAGTAGTAGTTGATACAGAGTCATATCACATGGGCAGGAGGTGCCATCATGAACAGCAGTAGGAATAGGAGTATATAGAGTGTCAAATAACTGCTGACATAGGTGTCTTGACTGGGCAGCAGCAGCAGCAGAAGCAGCAGCAGTAGTATTAACAGTAGTAGTTGATACAGAGTCATATCACATGGGCAGGAGGTGCCATCATGAACAGCAGTAGGAATAGGAGTATATAGAGTGTCAAATAACTGCTGACATAGGTGTCTTGACTGGGCAGCAGCAGCAGCAGAAGCAGCAGCAGTAGTATTAACAGTAGTAGTTGATACAGAGTCATATCACATGGGCAGGAGGTGCCATCATGAACAGCAGTAGGAATAGGAGTATATAGAGTGTCAAATAACTGCTGACATAGGTGTCTTGACTGGGCAGCAGCAGCAGAAGCAGCAGTAGTATTAACAGTAGTAGTTGATACAGAGTCATATCACATGGGCAGGAGGTGCCATCATGAACAGCAGTAGGAATAGGAGTATATAGAGTGTCAAATAACTGCTGACATAGGTGTCTTGACTGGGCAGCAGCAGCAGCAGAAGCAGCAGCAGTAGTATTAACAGTAGTAGTTGATACAGAGTCATATCACATGGGCAGGAGGTGCCATCATGAACAGCAGTAGGAATAGGAGTATATAGAGTGTCAAATAACTGCTGACATAGGTGTCTTGACTGGGCAGCAGCAGCAGAAGCAGCAGTAGTATTAACAGTAGTAGTTGATACAGAGTCATATCACATGGGCAGGAGGTGCCATCATGAACAGCAGTAGGAATAGGAGTATATAGAGTGTCAAATAACTGCTGACATAGGTGTATTGACTGGGCAGCAGCAGCAGAAGCAGCAGTAGTATTAACAGTAGTAGTTGATACAGAGTCATATCACATGGGCAGGAGGTGCCATCATGAACAGCAGTAGGAATAGGAGTATATAGAGTGTCAAATAACTGCTGACATAGGTGTCTTGACTGGGCAGCAGCAGCAGCAGAAGCAGCAGCAGTAGTATTAACAGTAGTAGTTGATACAGAGTCATATCACATGGGCAGGAGGTGCCATGATGAACAGCAGTAGGAATAGGAGTATATAGAGTGTCAAATAACTGCTGACATAGGTGTCTTGACTGGGCAGCAGCAGCAGAAGCAGCAGTAGTATTAACAGTAGTAGTTGATACAGAGTCATATCACATGGGCAGGAGGTGCCATCATGAACAGCAGTAGGAATAGGAGTATATAGAGTGTCAAATAACTGCTGACATAGGTGTCTTGACTGGGCAGCAGCAGCAGCAGAAGCAGCAGCAGTAGTATTAACAGTAGTAGTTGATACAGAGTCATATCACATGGGCAGGAGGTGCCATCATGAACAGCAGTAGGAATAGGAGTATATAGAGTGTCAAATAACTGCTGACATAGGTGTCTTGACTGGGCAGCAGCAGCAGAAGCAGCAGTAGTATTAACAGTAGTAGTTGATACAGAGTCATATCACATGGGCAGGAGGTGCCATCATGAACAGCAGTAGGAATAGGAGTATATAGAGTGTCAAATAACTGCTGACATAGGTGTATTGACTGGGCAGCAGCAGCAGAAGCAGCAGTAGTATTAACAGTAGTAGTTGATACAGAGTCATATCACATGGGCAGGAGGTGCCATCATGAACAGCAGTAGGAATAGGAGTATATAGAGTGTCAAATAACTGCTGACATAGGTGTCTTGACTGGGCAGCAGCAGCAGCAGAAGCAGCAGCAGTAGTATTAACAGTAGTAGTTGATACAGAGTCATATCACATGGGCAGGAGGTGCCATCATGAACAGCAGTAGGAATAGGAGTATATAGAGTGTCAAATAACTGCTGACATAGGTGTCTTGACTGGGCAGCAGCAGCAGAAGCAGCAGTAGTATTAACAGTAGTAGTTGATACAGAGTCATATCACATGGGCAGGAGGTGCCATCATGAACAGCAGTAGGAATAGGAGTATATAGAGTGTCAAATAACTGCTGACATAGGTGTCTTGACTGGGCAGCAGCAGCAGCAGAAGCAGCAGCAGTAGTATTAACAGTAGTAGTTGATACAGAGTCATATCACATGGGCAGGAGGTGCCATCATGAACAGCAGTAGGAATAGGAGTATATAGAGTGTCAAATAACTGCTGACATAGGTGTCTTGACTGGGCAGCAGCAGCAGCAGAAGCAGCAGCAGTAGTATTAACAGTAGTAGTTGATACAGAGTCATATCACATGGGCAGGAGGTGCCATCATGAACAGCAGTAGGAATAGGAGTATATAGAGTGTCAAATAACTGCTGACATAGGTGTCTTGACTGGGCAGCAGCAGCAGAAGCAGCAGTAGTATTAACAGTAGTAGTTGATACAGAGTCATATCACATGGGCAGGAGGTGCCATCATGAACAGCAGTAGGAATAGGAGTATATAGAGTGTCAAATAACTGCTGACATAGGTGTCTTGACTGGGCAGCAGCAGCAGCAGAAGCAGCAGCAGTAGTATTAACAGTAGTAGTTGATACAGAGTCATATCACATGGGCAGGAGGTGCCATCATGAACAGCAGTAGGAATAGGAGTATATAGAGTGTCAAATAACTGCTGACATAGGTGTCTTGACTGGGCAGCAGCAGCAGCAGAAGCAGCAGCAGTAGTATTAACAGTAGTAGTTGATACAGAGTCATATCACATGGGCAGGAGGTGCCATCATGAACAGCAGTAGGAATAGGAGTATATAGAGTGTCAAATAACTGCTGACATAGGTGTCTTGACTGGGCAGCAGCAGCAGAAGCAGCAGTAGTATTAACAGTAGTAGTTGATACAGAGTCATATCACATGGGCAGGAGGTGCCATCATGAACAGCAGTAGGAATAGGAGTATATAGAGTGTCAAATAACTGCTGACATAGGTGTCTTGACTGGGCAGCAGCAGCAGCAGAAGCAGCAGCAGTAGTATTAACAGTAGTAGTTGATACAGAGTCATATCACATGGGCAGGAGGTGCCATCATGAACAGCAGTAGGAATAGGAGTATATAGAGTGTCAAATAACTGCTGACATAGGTGTCTTGACTGGGCAGCAGCAGCAGAAGCAGCAGTAGTATTAACAGTAGTAGTTGATACAGAGTCATATCACATGGGCAGGAGGTGCCATGATGAACAGCAGTAGGAATAGGAGTATATAGAGTGTCAAATAACTGCTGACATAGGTGTCTTGACTGGGCAGCAGCAGCAGCAGAAGCAGCAGTAGTAGTATTAACAGTAGTAGTTGATACAGAGTCATATCACATGGGCAGGAGTTGCCATGATGTACAGCAGTCTTAATAAGAGTATATAGGGTGTGAAATAACTGCTGACATAATTGTCTTGACTGATCCAAAGGAGTCATGGGAGAAAATCATGTGGTCAGATGAGACTATAATATAATTTTTTGATCATAATTTCACTAACCGTGTTCGGAGGAAGAATAATGATGAGTACCATGCCAAGAACGCCATCCCTAATGTGAAGCATGGGGGTGGTAGCATCATGCTTTGGTGGTGTTTTTCTGCACATGGGACAGGGTGACTGCACTGTATTAAGGAGAGGATGACCGGGGCCATGTATTGCAAGATTTTGGGCAACAACCTCCTTCCCTGAGTTAGAGCTTTGAAGATGGGTCGAGGCTGGGTCTTCCAACATGAGAATGACCCAAAGCACACAGCCAGGATAACCAAGGATTGGCTCTGTAAGGAGCATATCAAGGTTCTGGCGTGGCCTAGCCAGTCTCCAGACCTAAACCCAATAGAGAATCTTTGGAGGGAGCTCAAACTCCGTGTTTCTCAGCGATAGCCCAGAAACATGACTGATGTAGAGAAGATCTGTGTGGAGGAGTGGGCCAAAATCCCTCCTCCAGTGTGTGCAAAGCTGGTGTAAAACTACAAGAAATTTTTGACCGCTGTAATTGCAAAGAAAGCCTACTGTACCAAATATTAACATTGATTTTCTCTGATGTTGAAATAGTTATATTCAGCACTGTAAATACATCAGGTCCGGGGCTTCATCAGGGAATGCATGGCAAGGGACCCTTCAGCGCCCTGAACCGACGACGGGTGCCAGAAAGTCACCGCCGATCCAGGACTCATTCATCTTTATGAATGTGAGTCTGTCCACGGACTCTGTGGACAGACGGGTCCTCTTGTCCGTGACCACCCCACCTGCCGCGCTGAATGTCCGCTCAGATAGTACGCTGGAGGGGGGGCAAGACAATAACTCCAGCGCATACTGAGCGAGCTCGCGGCAGGTGTCCAATCTGGCAACCCAGTACTCCATGGGGTCGTCGGTGCTCATACTGTCAGAAGCACCGACGGACGCCATGTAGTCTGCCACCATGTGGGCCAGCCGCTGGTGGTGACTGCTGCTGCTGCTGCTGGTGGTGGTACTGGGTCGCTCGGTTTGGAAGAACATCCTCATCTCTTCCATTAGGTCCCCTGCTCGGCTGCAGCTGGGTGCAGCCACCTGCTGGGTGAGATGAGGGGGGACAACTGGAGGCCGGGGAGTTGCCTGCTCCAACCGTCTGACAATGGCTGCCTGCAGTTCCTCCATCCGGTGCTGCCTCCGGCTGGCTGGGATGAACTGCTCCAGTTTCCCCTTGCACCTGGGATCCAAAAGGGTGGCCATCCAGAAATCATCCCTCGTCTTGATGGTCTTAACCCGGGGGTCCCTCCTGAGGCATCTGAGCATGTGGGCAGCCATGGGGAAGAGCACAGCCCGCTGTGACTCCTCAATGCTGGCCAGGTTAATGAGGTGCGACTCTTCTTCCCTGAGGCGCTGCTGGTCAAACTCAGACATGCCCAACCCCCGGACTATCGGTGCCCCCAACACCGGCTCTCCCTCCTGACCAGGCCCTGACTCCGGGACGACACCAGCAACCACCTCCTCCTCCTCTTCATCATCATCCTCCTCCTCCTCCTCCTCCTCCTCCTGGTCCTGGCCCTGGTCTCGGTGGAGCATTGCTGACTCCTCCTGCTCCACCAAGGCACTCTCCCCAGCCTCGAGCAGGCGATCTAGTGTCCTCTCCAGCATGAACAGTATTGGCAGCACGCTATTGAGGCCAATTTGCTCACTGCTGACCATCTTGGTCGCCTGCTCGAAGGAGGACAACACTTGGCAGACCTGGTTTATCTGCCCCCACTGCGCACAGGCGATGAAAGGGAGTTGTGGTGAAGCCCTCTGAGTGCCTAGTTCCATCAGGTACTCCCTCACCGCCCTTTGCTGCTCCCACAACCTCTTCAGCATGTGGAGGGTGGAGTTCCACCGCGTCACACTGTCCACAATCAGCCTGTGAAGGGGCAGATTGTACTTCCGCTGCAATTTGGACAGGGACGCGGTAGCGGTTGGGGAGCGCCTGAAGTGGCTGGCAATCCTACGCGCCTTTGCCACAATGTCACTCAACCCTGGATAAGTGCGCAGGAACTTCTGCACCACCAGGTTGAGGACATGTGCCAGACAGGGCACGTGCGTCAGACTGCCAGCATGGAGGGCGGCGAGTAGGTTGCTGCCGTTATCGCAGACAACCATACCTGGCTGGAGCCTTCGGGGTGTCAGCCACTTCTGGACCTGAGCTTGAAGTGCTTTCAGCACTTCTTCTGCAGTGTGTCTCCGGTCCCCTAAACTAACAAGCTGGAGCACGGCCTGACAGCGCACGTGCCCCACACTTGAGTAGCTACGGGGGCGCTTGCTGGGAGGCTCAGCAGCTGCGGAGACAGTGGCTTGAGGGAGACCAGCAGTTCTCCCCTGGACACCCCGGGGCGGCACCACAAGATCGGTTGCCGACGATCCCTCACCGACGCCTCGGAGGGAAACCCAATGGGCCGTGAAGCTGATGTAGCGTCCCTGCCCATGCCTGCTGGTCCAGCCATCCATTGTCAGATGAACCCTGTCGCTGACAGCGTGATCCAGCGACAGGGTTACATTCTGAACAATGTGCTGGTGTAGGGCAGGGACACCAGTCCTGGCAAAGAAATGGCGGCTGGGGACACGCCATTGGGGTTGGGCCTGCTCCAACATCTGCCTGAAGGGGTTGCTGTCAACTATGTTGAAGGGCAGCAGATGTTGGGCAATAACCCTTGCCAGGAGCCCATTGAGGGAACGCACACGTCGGTCTCCAGGGGGGAAGGGAGTGGTGCGGTCAAAGGCGTCTGAAATCGACGCCTGGCGCCGGACGGCAGTGCGGGACACAGACGTGGAGGGTGCTGTGGAAGTAGAGGTCTGGCTGCCGGTACCAGTACCTCTACTAGAGGGAGCGGGGGGGCATGACCTGCTGGAAACAGATGAAGATGTGGCAGGGGCTGCTGTACCCTGCTCACTTGTGGTGGTGGCGCTGCTACCACCACCACGCTTCATCTCCTCATACAACGCCCAGTGGTTTATCCTGAGGTGCTGGTTCAGGGCTGTGGTACCCACCCGAGCCAAACACTTCCCTCTCTTCACCCTCACTTTACAAATCCGGCAGATGGCCACGGTAGGGTTGTCTGCCACCAGGGTAAAGAAATTCCAGACAGGTGACTTCAGCACCGCCCTCCTGTCAGATGGGGTGACGCTTACTTGCACCTGCTGGGATTCGGTGCGCACAGGTGGAGCTGCCTGCTGCTGCTGCTGCTGCTGCTGCTCCTCCTCCTGACACCTCCTGCTGCCATCACCAGTGGAGACCCTGACGATGGTCTCCCTGGTGGTGACCTGGCGCACCGTTTCACCAGGGTGCCTACCTTCCCCGTCGTCACTGACGTAGTGAGCCGACGCGTCAGATGGCAACCATGATGGGTCACCCTCTTCGCCCCCAGAGATGTCAGACCAAGGGCTGAGATGTGTTGGTCTGAGGGAACCACGTGACATGGAGCCTCTAGCCTGGCTCCGCTGTCCCCTCACCCACGCCTGGGTCTGACTAGGTGCTGCTGTTTCCTGCACCAAAACAGCAGCACCAGTTTGAAGGGATGTCTCTGGGATACTGCCAGCAGGTATCCCATCCTCCTCATCCATCCCTTCAAAAAGGTCCTGACCATCAGGACAGAGCTGGAGGTCTGCCTGATGCATGGCCTCCCCCAAGAGATCCCTATCACTGTCGCTGTCGAACAGTAAGATGCTGGACTCTTGGGGGCTGGGGGGGGGTAGTACAGGCAACGGTGTAATGGTGGTACTACTGTGAGTCGGGACCGACGACTCAGTGGCACTGCTGTGCCCCATGTAGTCCACCACTACTTGAGCCTGAGATGGCAATATCGGGCGGCTGCCCGATGGGAAGAACTCCCGGATCAGGCGTACTCCCCTTGCACCCGATCCTCTACCACTAGTAGGGGCACGAGAGGTACCCCGTGCTGGCAGCGATCCAGCACTGGGAGTAACTCCCCTACCCCTACTGCCACGGCCACGGATGCCGCTCATAATTGCTGATATGTGTGTGGGGGGGTTAAACTTTATTGGGGGGGAAAATGTGAACAAAATGTGTTTTTGTGTTTTTTTTACAAGACAGGCACGCAGACAAAGACGTACACAGACAGCTACTAAACTATAAGAAAAGTAGTACACCAGACAAGGACTACAAAATTAAAGAAAAAAAAAAAAAGCACTAAACAAACACTAACTTTTTTTTTTTTTTTTTTTTTTAAACACAAAACACAGACACTAAACACACACTAAGCTAAGCTAGATGAAATAAATGTACACTAACAGTGTGTACACTTACTACACAAAATTTAACTAAACTGAACACAAAACTTAGCTTTTATAAAAGCTCTTTAGGGAAAACTAAACAAAATTTGAACTGAGATGCCTATCAAATATCACTGAACAGTGAACCTGCAAGATCTGACAGTAACACAAGATGAACAAAACTTAGCTTTTAGAAAAGCTCTTTTATAAAGCTCAGATCAATATGTGTTCTGAAATCTCTTGCAAATATAACTGAACAGGGAGGATTGCAGGATCAAACAGTAACACAAATGAAAAAAACAGCACAAAACAGCACAAAACGTAGCTTTGAAAAAAGCTCTTGGGTCTATTGCTTTGAAAAAAGCAGTTGATATACTGGAAAAGATCCACTGGAATCACTAAATAGCAATGCTGGTGATGATCTAAATCAATCAAGAACAAAGACACAGGAAACCAGGAAACCAGGAACACAGAAACAGCCTCCACACTCTATAGCAAGCTTCTGAATCTGCAATGAAATGGTGCTGGGAGTGAGCTTATATAATGTCCATGCAGGCAGGTTCCTATTGGTTGCTAACCTGTGACGAGTGTGGAAGGAGAACTCTGATTGGCTCTGATGCAAAAGGGCGGAGCAAATAATCGCGCAATATTCCTATTGCCGAATATTCGCATTGCGATTATTCGGCAATATAAAATGATCGCTTCAGCTACTCGGCCCAATGGCTCTAATCATACCAGCAATGCTTTCAGACGTCTATGGAGATCACTAGGATGTGATCTGTTTTAAAAATGAAACTGTAAAAATCGCTCTGATGCGGAAGATCGGGGCGAGGAAAATAATCGCGCGATATTGCGTTTGCCGAATAATCGCATTGCGATCTTTCTGGAAAATTCAATGAACGCTTCAGCTACTCGGCCCAGGGTCTCTAATGATACCAGCAATGCTTTTAGACGTCGATGGAGATATCTAGGATGTGATCTGATTCAAAAAAAAAATTGTAAAAAATCGAATATTCGGAATTGCGAATATTCACCGCGAATTTCGAAATATAGCGCGATTTCTCGAATATGCTATATTCGAGTCGAATATTCGCAATGCGAATATTCGTGAGCAACACTACTCATTACCCGACCCAGAGCCGATGCAGCTTGGTATAGTACGGGCCCCTCTGACTCCAGAAGAAAGACTCCGGAGGCGCCAATCTAACCTCTGTCTGTACTGCGGAGCCGCCGGACACTTTTTGCGCACTTGCCCAGTAAGGCCTTGTAAGTCGAAACCTCCATCTGCTATCAATTTCCCTGTTACCAGTTTGCCTCAGACTTATGTTATCCTCTTTCTTTCCCTACAGCTCCCGGAAGGGGCAACACGTCTGCCGGCGATAATTGATTCCGGGGCCTGCAGCTGCTTCTTGGACTCATCCTTGGCCCAAAAGCTGCGTATCCCCTGCCGTACCAAGGATTTTCAGCTGCAAGTTCATCTGGCTGATGGCTCTCTTCCCCGTTCCGGATTGATTACCCAGGAAACCCTTCCTCTTTGTGCCATCTCAGATTCTGGGCACCGGGAGTTCCTCTGTTTGGACTTGATCCCGTCCCCCATGTTCCCTATCATTCTGGGTCTCCCTTGGCTACAAGTTCATCTGCCCTGCATTGATTGGCTCAAGAAAGAAGTCAGCTTCCCTTCCACCTACTGTTCCCAGCACTGTCTCGCACCCGCTCCAGTCGCCTGCTCCACGCTAGCTACTCCACCTGAAGACCTACAGCATGTTCCTCCAGCCTACCTAGACTTCAAGGATGTCTTTGACAAAAAACAAGCCGATTGTCTCCCACCACATCGGTCATATGACTGCCCCATTGACCTCTTGCCCGGATCTGAAATTCCCTTTGGGCGCATATTCCCCTTGTCAGAGACTGAGTTGAAGACCCTCAAGGTCTATATTGAAGAAAATTTAAGTAAGAAGTTCATCCGTCCCTCCTCCTCGCCAGCGGGGGCGGGGATCTTCTTTGTCGAGAAAAAAGATGGATCGCTTAGACCCTGCATTGATTATAGGGAGTTAAACAAAATTACCATCAAGAACCGGTACCCGCTGCCTCTAATCCCCGAGCTCTTTCAAAGGTTCCGATCAGCTCAGGTTTTTTCTAAATTGGACCTCCGGGGCGCCTACAATTTGGTCCGAATAAGGGCAGGAGATGAGTGGAAGACTGCGTTCAGGTCCAGATTCGGGCACTTCGAGTATCTGGTCATGCCCTTTGGGCTCTGTAATGCGCCCGCCACCTTCCAGCATCTAGTCAATGACATTTTTCGACAATTTTTAGATGACTTCCTCGTAGTCTACTTGGACGATATTCTCATCTTTTCAGCCACAAAAGAATTACATCGGCAACATGTCAGGCAGGTTCTCACCATCTTGAGACAACACCGGCTTTATCTCAAATCAGAAAAATGCGAGTTCGAAAAGACATCAGTGCAATTTTTAGGATTTATCATTTCTGTGCATGGGGTAGCCATGGATCCCCAGAAAATCAGTGCTATTCAGGAGTGGGCACCTCCAACAGACAAAAAGGGTGTTCAGCGCTTCATTGGCTTCGCCAATTTTTATAGACGATTCATCATCGGTTTTTCATCAATTGTTTCTCCCATCACCAAGTTGACCCGCCAGGGGCACCGCTTCCAGTGGCCACAAGAGGCTCAGGAGGCCTTTATCAAACTCAAAACGGCCTTTACCTCGGCACCTGTACTTTGTCATCCGGATTCTACGTTACCTTTTGTTCTAGAAGTGGACGCCTCGGAATCTGCTACAGGCGCTATTCTTTCCCAGAGACAGGGACCGAAGTCGCTTCTTCACCCAGTAGCCTACGCCTCTCGGAAACTAAGTCCTCCTGAGCGCAATTACGACGTAGGCGATAGAGAACTACTGGCCATAAAATTTGCACTGGAGGAGTGGAGGTACCTGCTGGAGGGGGCAGCGCATCCCATTATCATTTTCACTGACCACAGGAACCTGGAATACTTACGGTCTGCAAAACGCCTTAGGCCCAGACAAGCCCGTTGGGCTCTTTTTTTTGCTTGCTTCAATTTCCATATTACCTATCGTCCTGGCGCAAAAAATGGAAAAGCTGATGCCCTCTCCAGGATGTTTCCAGAGACGCCCGATACTTCCGAGCCCAGCACGATCCTCTCACCTCAAAATTTTTTGCTTCTCCCTCAAACAGATTTGTTGACTGCTCTAAAGACCGCATGCCAACGGTGCCCTGATCATGAGGTTTCCTCCTTGGAGAAAAAGAACGACCTGCTGTGGTCTCGTGGGAAGATTTTTGTTCCAACAGAGGCAAGACAGTTAATCCTCAGCACCTTCCATGATCGTAAATTGGCTGGCCATTTTGGTACCCGTAAAACTTCCGAACTGATCTCTCGCTCCTTCTGGTGGCCTAAATGGAGGTCCGACTGCAAGGATTATGTCTCTTCCTGCATTCGCTGCCAGCGGAGTAAGGGGCCAAACACGAAGACCTGGGGGCTGCTGAAACCCCTTCCTATCCCAGAACGGCCCTGGATTGACATCTCCATGGACTTTATTGTCGATTTGCCTCCTTCAGCCGGGTTTACCACGATCCTAGTCGTGGTGGACCGTCTGTCCAAGATGGCGCATTTTTTGCCCATGGTGGGTACGCCCTCCGCGGCAGACACAGCCAAAATCTTTTTTAAAGAGATTATCAAGCTCCATGGAGTGCCCAAAAGCATAGTATCTGACAGAGGTACTCAATTCACATCCAAATTTTGGAAGGAACTTTGCAGAGCTTTGGAAGTGAAGATCTGTCTGTCCTCGGCCTATCACCCTCAAAGTAATGGCCAGACAGAGCGCACTAATCAAACGCTAGAACAGTATCTACGATGCTTTTGCTCAGTCTCCCAAGACGATTGGTCCTCCTTGTTATCTACAGCCGAGTTCGCTTACAATAATTCCATACATTCTTCCACAAACCAAACCCCGTTCTGGGCTAACTTCGGTTTCCACCCTTCCTTTTTGCCGGACTCCATCCCGGAAACATCTGTGCCAGCGGTCCAGGAACGTGTGACCTGCATCCAGCAAAACTTTCAGAAGTTACAGGAAAGCATGCAGCAAGCTCAGCAGGACTATAAGAGGTTCCATGACAAGGGGAGGAAGGATTGCCCTGTCTTCAAAGTGGGTGAGAAGGTCTGGCTATCCGCCATCAACCTCAAGTTACCTATTCCCTCTCGGAAGCTGGGTCCAAGGTTCATCGGGCCATTTGAGATCAGGCGAGAAATCAACCCAGTAGCTTTTGAGTTGGCTTTACCCAGGTCCTACAAGATCCACCCTGTGTTTCACGCCTCTCTGCTTAAGCCCGTTGTGTCTGACCCCTTCAACGGTAGAGAAGAACTGCCACCTCCACCAGTGGAGATTGAGGGTGAAAAAGAATTTGAGGTGGAGGCTATCTTGAGCTGCAGGAAAAGAGGAAGGCAGTTGCAATACCTTATAAAGTGGAAGGGATATCCCCCTGAAGATAACTCTTGGGAGCCTTCCCGGAATCTCCATGCCCCTCGCCTGATTCGGGCCTTTCACCTGGAACACCCGGAGTTAATGACCAGTTTGGGCGTCCGGAGTCCGCCCCTTGGGGGGGGGCACTGTCAGGGTACTAGCTCCATCTCTGACAGATTCCCGCACATGCCCAGTAGAATGACATTTCGGCGCATGCCTGTGCGTGGTTTGCGCGCACGCATGCGCGGTACGGCAGCGCGCCGTGTGCGTGGAAGCGCGCACGTGCACGTATGCGGCAACCCTGGGGCCAATCAGAGGCCGGACATTCCTATTTAAACCAGCAGCCTTCCCTGAACAGGTTGCTGGTTTGTCTTCAGCTCCTATGTGTTTACCTGTTGCCGTACCTGCCTGTTTTGACCCGGAATTCCTGACGACTCTCCTCTCACCTGGAACCTCTGACCCTTTGGCTAACGTTACCTGGATTGCTGTTGTCTCCTGCCCCTTGACCTTGGCTTGCTCTCATGGACTCCCTCTGAACTCTCCTGCCCTTGACCCTCGGCTTGTGACTCGGATTTGCCCTCATCTCCTGTGGACCCTACCAGACTCACCTACCAGTTCCTGCCTGACCAACGCTTGTCTCCAGTCTTCTGCACCTGCCCTGCTTCTGTCGGCTGCACCAAGTCTTCCTGCCAGCTCCCGGCGCCGGTGCCTCCTTGTGCCGTCCCTCCTCTGTCCCAACTCCAGGGAGTGGTCTGCACAGGGTCGCAAAGGTGAGCCGCCCTCAGCATCTCGGTCTCGGTGAGTACAGGTTCTGACACTGTGTTTGTACAGCCGTTGCATCTGCAGAGTAACAGGTGGCTCCAGCTGCACAAACTGTTCATTTACACCGTATGGGCAAGTGAACCCCTGTGAATGACCCCCTATTTTTTTTTATGTTTTAAATTTTTTAGTATATTTTTTTCTTTACAATTTTCTTTTATTTACAATTCTGTTGTAGGTAAAATATCAGAAGTCAGACTCCTGGTGTCTCACTTTTAAAACAGAAAAAGGGGTAAGAATATTGATTCCTCAGTCCCCTTTTGCAGCCTAAGCTGTACTGGACAGGGGCTCCTGGTCATTCACAATCTGAAGCACAGTAAACACAGTTTACTATGCTTCAGTTATGAATGAACACAGAGGGTGATCAATGCTGATCACTCACTGTGTTCGCTCACAAAAGGAAGGGGCCTTGTCCCCGCTATCCATCCTGAAGATCTGCCCCTCCCTATGTGCCCACAACAGCCAGTGAGAGAGGAGTGGAGGGAAGCCAGTAGTGCCCTATTGTTAAGATAAGAAATGTGTGCATGCACCCCTTTAAGGTTGTCCTAAAGTGGCTTCAGACCAGGCCAAGTTGAATAACAATAAATATTCCTCATTGAAATAGTTGCAATAATACATATGGACAGTTTGCCCCTGCAGAGGGTGGTACTTCCCCAAAAAGCCAGGGAGAACCTGGCCAGCAGCGTTAACCCTTACCTTCCAGGGAGTACCACCTCAGCAGGGCAAGCAAACTAAACAAAATGAAAAATTCTAACCATAGACATCAAATGAAAACAATATAAACTCTTAATAAAACATAAACATGTGGCATCCACCTGCTTACATCTTGATGATCAGTAGACACTGTTGACTGGCATATAAATGGTATTGGGTATCAAGCATAGATACGTAGAGATGTACAATGTAACTTTGGGAAGTGAGATACAGATAGGAAATATAGGAAGAATATATAAACAATATAGCTTAAAAATTCAAATTAACAAAAATGTTATAGACATATTTTTATATCTTCTTCGCATTTTCCTAATTTTGTATTATATTTTCTATACCACTTACATACTAGTCAATATAGTATACTGATTATGAACTTTTATTTGTTAAATGGAGCCCCGATGAAGAGGGACCCTTTGAACCCCCTGAAACTTGTAACATTTTTATGATATACAGTAAGGATCTAGATAAAACTGAATGTGGACTTTATACAGTATGTTCTGCTTTTGGTGCATTCAACCTTGCACATCCAATCCCTACTCAAGCAAAGAGCCACTACTACTGGGAGAGCTGCCTAAGCAGCACCATATACAGTGGGGATCAAAAGTTTGGGCACCCCAGGTAAAAAAAAATTATTAATGTGCATAACGAAGCCAAGGAAAGAAAAAGGCATCACATTACAGATTAGACATTCTTATAATATGTAAAAAAAAGTTAGATTTTATTTCCATCATTTACACTTTCAAAATTACAGAAAACAAAAAAATGGCGTCTGCAAAAGTTTGGGCACCCTGCAGAATTTATAGCATGCACTGCCCCCTTTGCAAAGCTGAGACCTGCCAGTGTCATGGATTGTTCCCAATCATCGTCTGGGAAGACCAGGTGATGTCAATCTCAAAGGTTTTAAATGCCCAGACTCATCTGACCTTGCCCCAACAATCAGCACCATGGGTTCTTCTAAGCAGTTGTCTAGAAAACTGAAACTGAAAATAGTTGACGCTCACAAAGCTGGAGAAGGCTATAAGAAGATAGCAAAGCGTTTTCAGATGTCAATATCCTCTCTTCGGAATGTAATTAAGAAATGGCAGTCATCAGGAACAGTGGAAGTTAAAGCAAGATCTGGAAGACCAAGAAAAATATCAGACAGAACAGCTTGCAGGATTGTGAGAAAAGCAATTCAAAACCCATGTTTGACTGCACGATCCCTCCAGAAAGATCTGGCAGACACTGGAGTTGTGGTACACTATTCCACTATAAAGAGATACTTGTACAAATATGGTCTTCATGGAAGAGTCATCAGAAGAAAACCTCTTCTACGGCCTCACCACAAAAATCAGCGTTTGAACTTTGCAAATAAACATATAGACAAGCTTGATGCATTTTGGAAACAAGTTCTGTGGACCGATGAGGTTAAAATAGAACTTTTTGGCCGGAATGAGCAAAGGTACGTTTGGAGAAGAAAGGGTACAGAATTTAATGAAAAGAACCTCTGTACAACTGTTAAGCATGGGGGTGGATCAATCATGCTTTGGGGTTGTATTGCAGCCAGTGGCACAGGGAACATTTTACGAGTAGAAGGAAAAATGGATTCAATAAAATTTCAGCAAATTTTGGATGGTAACTTGATGCCATCTGTGAAAAAGCTGAAGTTAAAGAGAGGATGGCTTCTACAAATGTATAATGATCCTAAACACACCTCAAAATCCACGGGGGATTACATCAAGAGGCGTAAACTGAAGGTTTTGCCATGGCCTTCACCATCTCCTGACCTCAACATAATTGAAAATCTATGGATAGACCTTAAAAGAGCAGTGCATGACAGACAGCCCAGAAATCTCAAAGAACTGGAAGACTTTTGTAAGGAAGAATGGGCAAAGATACCTCAAACAAGAATTGAAAGACTCTTGGCTGGCTACAAAAAGCGTTTACAAGCCGTGATACTTGCCAAAGGGGGCAGTACAAGATATTAACTCTGCAGGGTGCCCAAACTTTTGCAGACGCCATTTTTTTGTTTTCTGCAATTGTGAAAGTGTAAATGATGGAAATAAAATCTAACTTTTTTTGACATATTATAAGAATGTCTAATCTGTAATTTGATGCCTTTTGGAGATTTTTCCATCTTTCCTTCGCTTCGTTATGCACATTAATACAAATTTTTACCTGGGGTGCCCAAACTTTCGATCCCCACTGTACAAGACCCGACGGAGAACACCTATCGCTATACCACACCTTCCTTCTACTTCTACACCTGGCAGGGGTTGTATGCCCTCCTCATTGTAGTTGAGCTTTAAAAACACAATACGCTCCCATCTTTTCACTATGACAGTATGCAGTTATCACTGCCAGCATTTGGTATTCCTGGGCACGCACAGGAGCGCAGAGCCGCATCCCTCCGGAGAAAGTTGCCAACTTCCTAACAAATGGCACTAATAACAATAATGAATAGAAAATTGAGAGACACATTGACATCAAATATGTTATCTAAAATTATGCAAATTGGAAATGTGCTGCCTGATTTGCATATTTCCACCAAATTAAGTTTCTCCGTTCAGCTTCATGCATGCTGGGAATTAATCTGAAACACAACTCAATGCATGCCAGCATGGAGCAAACAAGAACAAGAGAAACCTGATCAAAGAGCGCAGAGTACCATTTCCATGTAAACAGATCACATAACATTAATGTCATGGTAGTGCAGAAATATGTGCCCCACCCATCTGGGCCCCCAATGACTTCAAATTTTAACTTGTGTCTGACCGCGCCTGCTCAAAGCTGTCTAAAAATGATTTTTCCCATGATGCCTCGGAACTTTTCCAATAAGCCTTAGTTAGGAGCGGGTATAGATCCAACCTTTTTCTATGGTGTCGGGCGCTGGGCCACTTATTATATTTTCTCCCACTGCAGAAAAAGTGATCTAAGTATTCACTTTTTATTAATTTATTTTGTATTTTTAATAGGTCCAGACACAATCTTGCAGCACATGTGCTATAACTTGGAAATCTCTGAAGGGCCGATCCTGGGGGGTGCACGGGCTGCCTCTGAAGGGAGGGGGGGGGGCAAGTGCCGACGGATTACACAGAGCGGGCATTTCCCGCTTACCCTGGACCGGCTCCCATGATGGACGCCACACTGTTTACCTTTTAGGGGTTGTGTTCGATATGTGCAAAGAGAGATCATTAAAATACTTACGTATAACATTTATTAAAGATAATGACAGATATAGATAAAGGCCCAGATTCAGTAAGCAATTGCGTCTGCGTAACCATAGTTACGCAGCGCAATTGCTTACTTGCGCCGGCGTTTCGAATGCTCCTGATTCAGGAACCTCTATACGCCGACTGCAGCCTAAGATATGACTGGCATAAGGCTCTTACGCCAGTCATATCGTAGGCTGCATTCTTACGATGGCCGCTAGGGGGCGTTCCCGTAGCGGTCAGTGTATAGTATGCAAATTGCATACTAACGCCGATTCACTACCCTACGCGAGCCCTGCGTACGCAGTTTACGTTGTTTCCGTTCGTCGGGTTTCGCGTAAGGCTGCTCCTGCTAATAGCAGGGGCAGCCAATGCTACGTATACCCGTCGTTCCCGCGTCGCGAAGTTTAAATTTTATGTCGTTTGCGTAAGTGAATCGTGAATGGCGCTCAACGCCATTTACGTTCACTTTGAAGCAAATGACGTCCTTGCGACGTCATTTGCCGCAATGCACGTCGGGAAAGTTTCCCGACGGAGCATGCACACTACAGTCGGCGCTACGGGATCATTTAAATTACGCGCCCTTACGCCGGGCATTTTTGAGGAGCGCACACGCAAATTACGTGGCTACTGCTTCGTGAATGAAGCGTAGCGCAGATAATTTGCGGGGGCGCAGGGCAAAAACGGGACGCTGCGCCTCCGTAAGAAGTGTGCAGCAGTACCTGAATCTGGCCCAAAGAAAATATGACAAGAATACTTAACTAAAGATGCTGTTTCGCCACGGAATCCCCCCATAAAGGCGTGGCCAGGTAATCAGACCAGAAGCTTGCATGTTGCATGATGAAGCTCTGCATGAGACTAACTTATTTCAGTTTGGGCTGTGGTATTTAGATTTGTGAATAAGGAATCGACAACCCCCTTAATTTATAATCAGACAGTCCTTTCATATGACTTAAAGCGGAAGTTCCGCGGTTCCTCTTTTTTTTCTATTTGGGTGCATTTAACGGGGTTACAAATACAAACGTATTACTCACTTGTTAGCCGATTAGAGCGATCTCACATCTTTTTTCGTTAAAAAGAATAACTTATATAAAACGGTCCTGGTCTGTTCCATCTTGCTTGTGGGCATTGTGGAGCCCACAAGCACAGACTTCTGGGAATCGTGATGCTAGTCTCCCAGCATGCACAGCAGTATCTCACGCATGCGCTGTGTTGACAGCGAGCAGCGCCGTCAACACTTCTAGGTTACCGTGACAACGCGAGATTATCGCGAGATTAGGAAACTATGTGTTACAGAGCGTCTTCTGGGAATCATTACACTGAACTGCCAGGAGACAATACGGACACCTCCCAGGGCTGGCTGGTGGGTTTTTCTTCTGGGCGGAGGGGCGGCAAACAACCAACACTGATGCACACCCATGCACCAGGGGCGGCCATGCCACACTGTCAGCCAGCACCCCCCCCAGAAGGGGAAGGTCCGGCACCTACTATGCGGCTGTGTCCTCCCTCTCCTCTCCTGCGGCGTCCTCCTCTCCTCCCGTGTCTTCCGGACAGTGGCAGCTGCAGCAGGTCCGGCTCCAGCGTGTCTCCTCGTCCACCGCGCTAGGATCGCCTGGCGCTTTGGCCAATCAGGAAACAGGTCTCACTGACCTGCCTCCTGATTGATGGGGAGTAACGGTAGTGAGAAAATAGCAAAAATGTATTCGCTATGGTCACACAATTGGGTAGGATCAGGGCGCACTCTCTGCGCCCCGAGCCCACCCTATTTTGAAGACTATTAGAGCTCTAATCAGGTACTTTAAAAAACACACAACCTCGCCCGCCATAGGAATTAATGTGCCTGGTGTCCTGAAAGGGGCCGGGCACATGGATAGGGAGGTTGGCAGAGGTGTAGGGGGTGGGGGGGGGGTCGCGTCCGTGCGCACACAATGCATGGGCCACCCCTGATGTACACAGTGTAGAAAGACACAACTCTAGTCCCTGCATGCAAGGGTGGCTCCATAGGACGGTGCAAGTGAAAGAGGTCACATTGGGGTAGATTCAGGTACCGCTGCGCACTTCTTAGGGAGGCGCAGCGTACCGTTTTTACCCTGCGCCTACGCAAATTATCTGCGCTACGCTTCATTCATGAAGCAGTAGCTACGTAATTTGCGCGGGCGCTCCTTAAAACTGCCCGGCGTAAGGGCGCGTAATTTAAATGATCCCGTAGGGGGCGTGGATCATTTAAATTAGGTGCGTTCCCGCGCAGAACGTAGTGCGCATGCTCCGTCGGGAAACTTTCCCGACGTGCATTGCGGCAAATGACGTCGCAAGGACGTCATTTGCTTCAAAGTGAACGTAAATGGCGTCCAGCGCCATTCACTTACATTTTAAATTCGCGACGCGGGAACGACGGGTATACGTAGCATTGGCTGCCCCTGCTAATAGCAGGAGCAGCCTTACGCGGAACCCGACGAACGGAAACAACGTAAACTGCGTACGCAGGGCTCGCGTAGGGTTGTGAATCGGCGTTAGTATGCAATTTGCATACTATACGCTGACCACTACGGGAACGCCCCCTAGCGGCCATCGTAAGAATGCAGCCTACGATACGACGGCATAAGAGCCTTATGCCAGTCATATCTTAGGCTGCAGTCAGCATAACGAGCTTTCTGAATACAGAAAAGTCGTTACGCCGGCGCAACTAAGCAATTGCGCTGCGTAACTATGGTTACGCAGACGCAATTGCTACCTGAATCCACCCCATTGAAACTGGAAACCTGGGGCAGCAATCATAGCACCTGTTTAAAGGGGAATACAGGCAATTATTAAAGGTAAAGAAGCTGCACACTCAGCAAAGGATTAAATCAGCTACTGAAAGTGGCTTTATTATCACTTTAAAACGATGGTCCTTTTTTTTTACCTGGAGCTCCCCTTTAAGCGATAACATAAAGGCGATGAGGTGATGGAGATAAATCGGATGCGTGAGTTTAATTTCGGCGTGAATCTCTAGCGGCAGCTCAAGGAGCTGGTGGTGTCCTGGAGGAGTGAGTTGATATGAAGTGCTATGCAGCCTGGCATGAACAGACATGGGCACAATCTGCCGAGATAAACGCCCGCCTCAGATTCACATGCAAATGAGAGTAATTAATCATTCTGATGTTTCCTTTTCATCTTCCTTCCTTCCAATTTCTTCCTTCCCTGCTGCTCGAGTTTTTCTGGACGAGCCCCTCCTCCCCGCGGGTGCCCCTCCAACGTGCCAAGGCTTATGCCAAGGATGCACAGCTGCTGCGTTCACAAGATTTCTGCCCAGCTGGCGCTAACGCTGCAGGTTGGCTCTGCTCGCCTCCCCAGTATAATCAGCACCACCCGGATGGATATTCCATACCGCTAATTCTTTAATTACAGCCGGCTTATACCACCTTATGTACATGTTTAATCCAATATTAATCATCGCCCTCAATATGTAATTCGTTAAATTGCGCTTTTTTAAGCTAATTAGGGACAGGCAATAAAAGCTTGTTGAGGCTGCCGATCTGCGCACAGTTTTTGATTGAGTCCTCGACCAGCTGTAGATTGCTAAGATCGGTCATGCAAACCTTCTAACAGATATACAAAGGTGGTCATCGCCAGGGTCATGGGCAATGCTGGAGCTGCATGGCTCTGCCAACCCAGGAGGGGAATTCCTGTGCAACTGACCAATAAATCTTTGCTTGCTGGCCTTTTTAGGTAGCATTGCCAATGTGCGGTCCTGTACAAAATGTACTAAATCATTTGCATACAGTAGGGGAAGAGTTAAATCTGCCCTCCCTTCAGTCTTGCACAGTTGTACAGCAGTGGCGGCTGGTGCTTAACATTTTGGGGGGGGGGGCGCAAACAAACTGAAAAAAAACCCCATCAATTTCAGCCACTGTGCCCATCAAATGCAGCTGCTGTGCCAAACGCAGCTACTGTGCCATCAAACGCAGCCACTGTACCCATAAATTGCTGCCACTGTGCCATCAAACGCAGCTACCGTACCTATCAATTGCTGACACTGTACCCATCAATTGCCGCCAGTGTGCCCTATTAAATGCTGCCAGTGTGCCCATCAATTGCCACTACTCTGCCCCATCAAATGCTGCCAGTGTGCCCATCAATTGCCGCTACTCTGCCCCATCAGATGCTGCCCGGCACTGACCTGTCTCGGAGCGGGTCAGCGGCGGTCTCCTGCACATCCTCCATGTCTTCTTCTGTCCTCTCTCAGGCGTCCAATCACAGCGCCTGACGTTTCAGCCAATCAGGTGACCGGTAACAAACCCGGCAACCTGACTGGCTGAGAGGCAGATTCAGTGTTAGCAAAGCACATTCCTTCGCTTTGCTAACACACAGCTGAGTGAACAGCGAACGCACAGCATGGCGACTGCTGTTTACTTTTTTGGGTGCCTATTAGAGCTTATGGCTCTAATCTGGTGCTTCCAAAAAACACCCCCGCTGGTGTAATTCAGGTGCCCGGCACCCGAAAAGGGGCCGGACACCTGAATAGGGGGTGTCAGCGGCGACCATAGATAGATTCATGCAATGCATGAATCTTTCTATGGTAATAGAGCAGTGCAGGAGAGAGGGGGCGGCGCTCCTGCGCCCTTAATGGACGCACCACCACAGGCTCCTCTCCTGTATTGAAATAGTTTACTGTGATTTCACTGCACACTGCCAGTTTCTTACAATGTGCTTTAGAAGCTGATAGAGCCTACCTCATTTGCTGCCTGAAGTATGTCCAGCATAATCTAGCCCAGTGGTCTCCAAACTGCAGCCCGAGGGTCGGATGAGGCCTTTTGCTTGCCCCTATCTGGCCCACAGGGCACTATTTCTCCCAATGATACAAGGTACCCTTCTTCCCACTGACACCAGTGATGGGGCACCATTTCTCTTAGTGACATCAATAATGGGGCACTATTCCCCGCACTGACACTATTGAAGGGGCACTATTCCTCCCACTAATACTGATTAATTATTATTATTATACAGAATTTATATAGCGCCAACAGTTTATGCATCGCTTTACAACTTGAGTGTAGACAGTACAAATACAATACACTTTTATACAGTAGGAATCAGAGGGTCCTGCTCCTTAGAGCTTACAATGTAAGAGAGAAGGCCAAGAGATAAAAGAGGTAATAACTGTGGGGGTTGTGCTGATGGAGAAAATAAGTGAACAGTTGTTAGGTTTCTCTGAAGAGATGAGTTTTCAGGGATCGTCTGAAAGTGGACAAAGTAGGAAAAAGTCGAACAGATTGGGGTAGAGCATTCCAGAGGATGGGAGAGGCTCTGGAGAAGTCCTGTAGGCGAGCATGGGAAGAGGTGACAAGGGAGTAAGAGAGCAGAAGGTTTTGGGAGGAGCAAAGAGAACGATTAGGTTGGTATTTTGAGACTAGGTCAGTGATGTAGCTGGGGGCCAGGTTGTGGATGGCTTTGTAAGTTATTGTTAGTAGCTTGAATTTAATTTGTTGGTTGAGTGGCAGCCAATGGAGGGGTTGGCAGAGGGGTATAGCAAACGCTGAGCGGTTTGTAAGGTGGATGAGCCTGGCAGCAGCGTTCATGATGGACTGAAGTGGGGATAGCCTATTTAACCACTTGCTTACTGGGCACATATACCCCCCCCCCCCTCCTGCCCAGGTGAAATTTCAGCTTTCGGCACTGTGTCGCTTTAACTAACAATTGCGCGGTCGTGCGACGTGGCTCCCAAACAAAATTGATGTCCTTTTTTCCCCACAAGTAGAGCTTTCTTTTGGTGGTATTTGATCGCCTGTGCGGTTTTTATTTTTTGCGCTATAAACAAAAAAGAGCGACAATTTTGAAAAAAATACAATATTTTTTACTTGTTGCTATAATAAATATCACAATTTAAAAAAAAAAACACATTTTTTTTTCTCAGTTTAGGCCGATACGTATTCTTCTACATATTTTTGGTAAAAAATCGCAATAGGCGACTGGTTTGCGCAAAAGTTATAGCGCCTACAAAATAGGGGACAGAATTATTATTTTTTATTATTTTTTTTTTTAATAGAAATGGCGGCGATCTGCGATTTTTATTGGGACTACGACGTTATGGCGGACACTTTTGACACATTTTTGGCGCCATTCACATTTATACTGCGATCAGTGCTATAAATATGCACTAATTACAGTATAAATGTGACTGGCATTAAAGGGGTTAACACTAGGGGGTGAGGGAGGGGTTAAATGTGTATCCTGGGTGTTTTACTAACTGTGTGTGGAGGGGGGTGACTGGGGGAGGTGACCGATGCTGTGTCCCTATGTGCAAGAGACACAGATCGGTCTCCTCTCTCCCTGACAGGACGTGGATCTGTGTGTTTACACACACAGATCCACGTCCTTGTCTCTGTAACCGCCGATCGCGGGAGCCTGGCGGACATCGCGGCCGCCAGGCACGCGCATCGGCATCCCGGTGATGCTACGGGCGCGCGCGCACCGCCGGTGCGCTCACGCGCCCTGCAGTGGCCAGGAGGAGCGGAGGCCGTAAAAACACGGCGGCTCAGAGAATTAGAACCACCCTGCGGCCGTATAAAGTCGTACGGCCGTCGGGAAGTGGTTAAAGAATTCATTAGATTGTTGATGGTGGGGGGAGAAACCAGGAAAAGCAAATATACCTACTGTATAAGCAGATTAAATTGCAACTTTAAGACACTGAGCTGCCCATAACGTCGGAGGTAAAACGCAGCTATATTTACCACTGACGCTATGAGCGGATTTGCGGCGCATTTCGGCCGCTAGCGGATTGCGGACAGTAAAGCCACGCTGTCCCATTGATTTCAATGGGCAGCAGCGGTGGAGGAGCGGTAAACACACCACTCCTTCACCGTTTCAAAGATGCGGCTAGCATAACTTTTTTTACCGTCCTGCTAGTGCACCGCTCCCCAATGGAGCAGCTGTTTGAGGGCGGATTGCGGGTGCTATTTTAACGCCTGCTATACGCCCTCAGTGTGAAAGGGGTCTTAAGTGTATCTACAGCCTAACATATACTGTACATATGTCTAATTTCTTTATGGCAACAAAACAATTATTTACTAAATTGCCCACTTGATTAAACCCACAATAAAAAAAAAAACCTGCATAATGCATAGCATACTAGCTCATTATGGATTACTTACCTGCGATCGAAGCCCCCGCAGCGGTACTCCATCACCTCCTCGGTCGCCGCTGTGACTGGCCGGAGCAGCGATGACGTCACTCCATTACTCCATGACGTCACTCCCATGCGCACGCGCGCCTTCACTAACGGCATGCTTAGTGCCGTTAGTGCCTGTTTTTTCGCGCTTTTCAGTCTGTTACAGCGTGATGAATGTGCTTACTCCATTACGAATGGTAGTTTTACCAGAACAAGGGCTCCCGTCTCATAACTTGCTTCTGAGCATGCGTGTTTTTTCCACGTCGTTAAAGCCCACACGCGACCGTTTTTTACAACCTTAAAAACGACAACGTTAAAAACATCGTGAAAAAATAGAGCATGTTTGAAATTTTTAATGGTCATTTTTTAGATCGTGAAAAATGCTCTGGAGTCCACACACGATCGTTTTTAATGACATAAAAAACGTCATTTTTTAGAACCCGAAAAACAGTCGTGTGTACGCGGCATTAGAGGCGCCTCTCTTCTTTTTTATACTCTGTAAAAAAAAAATGCTTTGATATACAAGTGCTTTGGATTACAAGCATGTTTCTGGAGCTAATTCTGCTCGCAAACCAAGGTTTTACTGTACATGCACTTTCACTACTTTCCTCTTTTTATGAGCGACTCTACAATGCTTAACCATTTAAGGACCGCCTCCTGCACATATACGTCGGTAGAATGTACGTCCTCTTTCTTCACAGTGGCGCTGTCATTGATCGTGTGTTCCCTGATATAGGGAAACACGATCAATGATGTCACACGTCCAGCCCCGCCCCCCTACAGTTAGAAACACATATGAGGTCACACTTAACCCCTTCAGCGCCCCCTAGTAGTTAACTCCCAAACTGCAATTGTCCTTTTCACAGTAAACAATGCATTTTAATAGCATTTTTTGCTGTGAAAATGACAATTGTCCCAAAAATGTGTCAAAATTGTCCAATGTGTCCGCCATAATGTCGCGTCATGAAAAAAAAAACGCTGATCGCCGCCATTAGTAGTAAAAAAATAAATATTAATAAAACCCTATTTTGTAAACACTATGACCCGGATTCACAAAGCACTTGCGTCAAGGTATCTCGAGATACGCCGCGTAAGTGCAAATATGCGCCGTCGTATCTGTACGCCGTGCCCACAAACTGAGATACGCCTAAAAATAGGCTTCATCCAACCGACGTAACTTGCCTACGCCGGCGTATCGTGGGCGCATATTTACGCTGGACGCATTTGCCGCTCCCATTGATTTCCTATTCAAATATGGAAATGAGGGAGATACGTTGATTCACGAACGTACTTGCGCCCGGCGCATAATATACGCGGTTTGCGTAAGTCGTACGTCCGGTGTAAAGTTATTCCCCATATATGAGGCGCAACCCATGCAAAGGTATGGACCAGGGAACACAAGCCGTTGTATCTTTTGTTGTTTACGTTCTACGTGAATATGACTAGGCGTAGGTTACGTTCACGTCGTAGGCAGTGATCAGGCGTATCTTAGGGAGTAGTTCCTACGTGATTCTGATCATGCGCACTGGATGCGTCCACGGGACGGCGCATGTGCCGTTCGTTATTCGTAGCTTTATGGCGCTCGGCCCATCATTTGCATGGGGTCACGCCTCATTTGCATGGCTCACGCCCACTTCCACTTATGACGACTTACCCTGTCGGACCGTTTTCACCGTACATGTCTGCCAGAGGGCTTCTGTACGATGGCTGTACTAACCATCGTACAGAAGTCCGCGCGTAAACAATACACGGGGCGTGTCCGCGTCGTCGCCACGACGATGACGCGGAGACGTGGGCGGGCCTGCCATTTAAAGGCTTCCACGCATGCGTCGAAGTCATTCAACGCATGCGAGGGACGGCGGGTGCTCGGACATGTACGGTAGGTCTGTACTGACGACCGTACATGTCCGAGCGGGCAGGATTCCAGCGGACGGTTTTAAAACACGTCCAGGAATATTTGTCTGCTGGGAAAAGGCCCGGCGGGCAAATGTTTGCTGGAATTCGGCCCGCTCGCGCCTACACACGACCGAACATGTATGCTGAAACTGGCCCGCGGACCAGTTTCAGCAGACATGTTTGGTCGTGTGTACGGGGCCTTAGAAACACAGTGCAGATTTGGTGGCAAGTGCTTTGTGAATTCGGTGCTTGCCTCTCTGCGCTGCGTCGAGGTAGCGTAAAGAAGATACGCTACGGCGGCATAAATATGCGCCGATGTATGTGAATCCGGGCCTATAAATTTTGCGTAGACCAATCGATAAACGCTTATTGCGATTTTTTTTACCAAAAAAAGGTAGAAGAATACGTATCGGCCTAAAATGAGGAAAAAACTTTTGTTTATATATTTTTGGGGGAAATTTATTATAGCAAAAAGTAAATATTGCATTTTTTTCAGAATTGTCGCTCTATTTTTGTTTATAGCGCAAAAAATAAAAACCGCAGAGGTGATCAAATACCACCAAAAGAAAGCTCTATTTGTTGGGGAAAAAGGACGCCAATTTTGTTTGGGAGCCACGTCGCACGACCGCGCAATTGTCAGTTAAAGCGACGCAGTGCCAAATCGCAAAAACTGTCCGGGTCCTTTATCTGCATTTTGGTCCGGGTCTTAAGTGGTTAAACTGAACACTCCAGTCATTCGCAGCGCCCCCTACAGGAGCGCTTGCGGAGCAAATACCGTGTGCACGTAACCTGATGTCATTTTGCTGTCAGTTTTTATCTTGGTTGGACTTCTCTGTTCTTTTATACAATCAAGCTCCTAGAGGTTTTTTTAAACATTTTACGCCGCGCATTATCTAGGATGCTCATCTCCCGCGGTTGCTTGTTTGCTGTACAGCTTCACACGGCCTTTCAACGTGTCGTGCCAGAGAATCTAAGAGCAAAGTGTGTATAAATCAGACCTGGGGGGGGGGGGGGGGCATGGATGTTTATCATGTTGCTACCAGGATGAAACCACTTGTACTCTCCATAAATGTAGACACGAGAGGCTTGGCAAGAAGGAGAACTCATGGCGAGCTGGAATTAGAGTCTCATTAAACTTCAAAGATCCCTTCCCCATCCCGCCTCCATGCTGCGTTCGCTCTGCGGTGGCCACATTGTCGCTTTCTGGATCTAATATTAAAGGCTTTTTTTTTTGGAAGGACGGAGAAGAAAACATTGGCTGTAACGACGAGGCAGCTGGGTGCTCAAGAAAAAAAAAAAAAAAAAAAAGCGCGGGACCTTTGTTTTCCCGCCTCTCCCATGCCCCAGGCGGATTTTATGAGCCGCTCGCACTCGGGGAAGGCGACCTGTGTTAACGAAAAGGCAACAAAGTCCGGATGCGATTATTATTATATTTTCTCCATCTAACGACACAAAAGCCGAGATAATCGGCCACCGCTAGAGTTATAGAGATTTTATCTATGGAAGGATACAAAGAACGCGGACAAGGATAAATGGGCTCTTTGAGGCGTCAGCAGACAAAACAGCTTCGCGGCCTGGAATATTTCATCTCTGTTTTCTGCTTAAAGCTAAGCTCTGCAGATATAAAAGACACAAATGAATGCTCTTCTGTAATCATTAATACATCATTTATTTTTTATATATCAGCAGTGTAAGTACTTGAATGTGACCTGGTATCAACCTCTTACAGTCCCTGTACAGCAGAGCTCAGAGTGGGAGAGGAAGAAGCAGCACAAGTAGCCAGTGGGTTCATGTGCTGACAAGGAGCATGCTTATAGGAGTAGAGAGCAGAGTGACGGAGAGATGAGTTCGTCCCTGTGCTGCTTCTCCATTCACTGTGCAGTCACACAGGGCCGATCCTAGGCAGGGTGCATTGCACCCAGGCACCTGCAGAGGTGGGGGCGCCGAACATCTAACAGACCCTCTAACAAAAGCCCTCTCTGTGTCCATCACAGAGGCCCTTCTCCAGGTCCCAATAAAGTACTCTGCTTCTCTTCCTGTATTTTGTTTATTGTTAAGAGATCGTGTAAGGATCCCAGGTTAATGAAGACTTTGTGGGGGAGCATCTCTGTGGTTGAGTCATTGCCATAGAAACATTTGTAAAGGGGAGGAGTTAGCAAAATGACGACGCCCATGTGGGGGCGCCAGAAATATTTCTGCACCCAGGCGCCTGTGACCCTAGGATCGGCCCTGCAGTCACAGGCTTGGGGCGTGTCCAGAGTTACCTGGGCTCGAAGAAAGTGAGTTGAATGATGCTGACCATCACACTGAGGACATCTAGTGGCAGAACAAAGTTTTGCAGGGGAAATATCTGGATTGAAAGTGAATTTGGTTGTTTTTGATATTTTACCTTTTTTTTGGGATGTACATTTTTAACCGCTTGCCGACCGGCTCACGCTGATATACGTTGGCGCGGCTGAGCAAAACAACGTATGGGTACGCTGTTCCCTTTAAGAGCCGCTGGAGGCACGCACGCGGCGGCGGCAGCCAAATACAGGGCAATTTTAGAAGAAAACCTGTTAAGCCTCGTACACACAATGGATTTTTTTGTCGGATATCCGATGAAGCTGACTTTCATCAGTCTTGCCTACACCCCATCAGTCAAAAATGTGACCATGCTAAAACACTATGTCGATGAGAAAAATTAAGTTCAATGCCTCCAAGCATGTGTCGACTTGATTCTGAGCATGCGTGGATTTTTGACCGATGGATTTTCACACAGACCATCGTTTTTTTCTATCGTTTTTTTATCCATAGGAAAAATTTAAAACATTTTCTATTTTTTTTCACCGATGGAAAACAAACCGATGGGGCCCACACACGATTGGTTTGTCTGATGAAAACAGTCAATCGGTCCGTTTTCATCAAACAAACCGATCGTGTGTACAGGGCTTTAGAGTCTACAAAAGACTTGAGACTGGGGTGGAGGTTCACCTTCCAGCAGGACAACAACCCTAAACATACAGCCAGAGCTACAATGGAATGGTTTATATCAAAGCATATTCATGTGTTAGGCCTCGTAGACACGACCGTTTTCCTCAGCAAAATCCATCAAGAAACTTGGTGGCAGAGCTTTTTTGCCGAGGAAACGGTCGTGTGTATGTTTTTCGTCGAGAAAACTGTCATGGATCTCGACGAGAAAAAAAGAGAACATGTTCTCTTTTTTCTCGTCGGGAGTCTCAATTTCCTTGTCGTGTTTCTCGTCGGGCTGGTTTAAGACGAGAAACACGTTCGTGTGTATGCTTAGAAACCCGCGCATGCTCAGAATAAAGTATGAGACGGGAGCGCACCTTCGGTAAAAGTAGCGTTCATAATGGAGATAGCACATTCGTCACGCTGTAACAGACTGAAAAGCGCAAATCGTCTCTCACCAAACTTTTACAAACACGCGGTAACATGAGATTAGCAAAAGCAGCCCCAAGGGTGGCTCCAGTGGAATCGAACTTCCCCTTTATAGTGCCGTCGTACGTGTTGTACGTCACCGCGTTTGAGAACGACAAGATTTCGTCTTGACAGTGTGTACGCACTCGTTTCTTTTACGACAAGATTCTCAGTGGCCCAGTCAAAGTCCAGACCTAAATCCAATTGAGAATCTGTGGCAAGACTATCTATCACATAAAATGCCAATAAAATACAATTAAGTTTTTGGTTGTAACAGGACAAAAGTTGGAAAATTTCAAGGGGTATGAATACTTTTTCAAGGCACTGTATAGATAGATAAAATGAAAGATGAAGAAAGAGTAGGCATTGGAAAAAAGAATGGAAGGAAGGAATGAAAGAAAAAAAGGTAATAAGATAGACATTTGATAGCTAGATCGATACATTGATCGATACATAGATAGATACATATATAGATACACAGATACATAGATAGGAAGGAATGAAACAAGAAGGAAGGAAAGATGATACAATATTCTCCTTGGACAGGAAGTGAGGTTAAATCTTCAGTGGGGGACACAGAGGTCCCGGATTCACATACATTGGCGCATATTTATATACGCTACGCCGACATTGCGCAGAGAAGCAAGCACCGAATTCATAAAGCACTTGCCTCCCAAACTGCGCTGGGTTCCCTAGGCGTAAGCCGTCGTAGGTGGAAGTGGGCGTGAGCCATGCTAATGAGGCGTGACCCCGTGCAAATGATGGGCCGAGTGCCATCCAAGTACTTAAAACGAACAGCGCATGCTCCGTCCCGTGGACGTATCCCAGTGTGCATGCTCACAATCACGTCGGAACTACTCCCTAAGATACGACGGATCGCTGCCTACGACGTGAACGTAACTTACGCCCAGCCCTATTCACGTACTACGTAAACGACGTAAAATAAGACGGCTGTGTTCCCTGGTCCATACCTTAGCATGAGTTGCGCATCATATATGGGGAATAACTTTACGCCGGACTTACGCAAACCGCGTATATTATGCGCCGGGCGCAAGTACGTTCGTGAATCGACGTATCTCCCTCATTTACATATTTGAATAGGAAATCAATGGGAGCTCCACTTGCGGCCAGCGTAACTTTGCGACCACGATACGCCGGCGTAGGAAAGTTACGTCGGTCGGATGAAGCCTATTTTCAGGCGTATCTCAGTTTATGGGCACGGCGCATAGATATGACGGCGCATACTTACACTTACGCGGCATATCTCGAAGATACGTCGGCGTAAGTGCTTTGTGTATCCGGGCCCATAGATAGATAGATAGATACAGTAGATAGTGTGAACTTTGGGGGTCCTTAAGCTCCGCGAGACAAGTGCGTAAAACCGTGTTAGTAAAGCAAAGGGTCTTTATTGGTGACCAAACAAAACAAAATAAAGCTTTTCTTCAGCATCCAAAACGTCACAACAAAAGTCTTGCTTCTTTCCAGCATAAGTTAGGAAAAAGTCTTTCTTCAGAAAACAACCAAAAGAAAGGCACATACGTTTTTAGTAAGAAGTCCTCCAGACCTTCCCTGCAGACACAGCTTCACTTCCAAACTACTCAGAAGTCCTCTCTGAACAGCTAGCAGATTTCCATCTTGTCCTCACAGGTGCACTCTCCCAACTCACTCACTCCCTCCAGCATCACTTCCTGCTTTAATGGGTGGTTGTCTGTGAGATTTTAACCCCTTGTGCGCTGGCTTCCAGGGTTTAGGAGTGGAGGCTCCATCCCACCCAAATAACACTTTGGAGCCTCCAAAATTCCAGGCCCCAAACTACTTTATTAAGATAGAGAAGACTGCAAGCCAGTCCTCTCTGAATTAGCGCCTGCCTGGAACTTTTCACCCACTTTTGGGTGACCCCCTGAACCTTCTACCTCTATTTAAATGGACCATAGTCCAAACAGTGGTGCCGTATAGCACCCGTCCAGTACCCACCCCCTGTGTCCTGTACATATCCCCCCCCTCTGCCTCAACGCGGAGGTGTTGGAGGCAACAGTAGACACCATACAATGGACTCGGGAGAGGGCATCGGCATTCTGATGCTGTCTCCCGGGTCTGTGCTCTACCATGAAATTGAACTCCTGCAGAGACAGAAACCACCTTGTTACCCTGGCATTGGTGTGTTTGTTCTGTCTCATCCACGTAAGAGGAGCATGGTCTGATATAAGGCGAAACTTCCTACCTAGGAGAAAATAACGCAGGGAGTCCAAAGCCCACTTGATGGCAAGACATTCGCGCTCCACCACCGCATAGTTTTTCTCAGCTGGCGTCAGTTTCCTACTAAGAAAAACGATTGGATGCTCCTCTCCGTTGATTTCTTGAGACAGAACTGCTCCTAGCCCTTCACTTGAGGCATCTGTCTGCACTACAAAATCCTTAGAAAAATCTGGCGCCACAAGCACCGGATCCTGGCAGAGTGCGGTCTTAAGCATTTGAAAAGATTTTTCAGCCTCGGCATTCCATTTAATCATGACCGACTTTCGACCTTTGGTGAGGTCAGTTAGCGGTGCCGCAATGGTGGCGAAGTTGGGGACAAACCTCCTATAGTACCCAACTAGGCCTAAAAACGCTCTGACCTGTTTCTTTGTTAGGGGGCGGGGCCAGCCCTGTATGGCCTCTACCTTGCTCATTTGGGGCTTCACTAACCCTCTACCTACAATGTATCCTAGGTACTTGGCTTCCTCCACCCCAACCGCACACTTCTCCGGATTGATGGTGAACCCCGCTCTTCTCAAGGAGTCTACCACTGCCTGTACCCGGGGAAGATGGGAATCCCAGTCCGTGCTGAAAATGACTATGTCATCCAGGTAAACGGAGGCATACCGTAGGTGTGGACGTAAAGTTTTGTCCATGGCCCTTTGGAATGTGGCGGGGGCGGAGTGAAGACCAAACGGCATTCTTGTATACTGGAAGTGACCTTCCGGGGTAGAGAAAGCTGTTTTCTCTCTGGCCTCCTTGGTCAGGGGAATCTGCCAGTAACCTTTTGTGAGGTCCAGCGTGGTGATGTACCTGGCAGGACCCAATCTCTCAATCAGCTCATCTACCCGTGGCATGGGGTATGCATCGAACTTGGAGACCTCGTTGAGTTTTCTAAAATCGTTGCAGAAGCGGAGAGTACCATTGGGTTTGGGCACCAACACGATTGGACTGGACCACTCGCTCTGCGACTCTTCGATGACCCCAAGTTCGAGCATCCTTTTAACCTCTCCAGACACTGACACTCTATGAGCTTCTGGGATACGGTAGGGTTTAAGCCGGATTTTCACCTTGGGCTCGGTCACAATGTCATGCTCAATGACGTTGGTGAGCCCTGGCAACCCTGAAAACATGTCCCTATTCCTTTGCAGAAATTCTTTTACTTGCTGGGTTTGGGGCCTAGTTAGGGTAGCCGCAACCTGCACCAGGTCGATCCCTACATGGTCCCCTAACTGTACCGCCACCACCGCGGACACCGGTTCTCTGTCTCTCCAGAGCTTCAACAAATTTATGTGATAAATCTGGTAGGGTTTTCTTTTTCCTGGTTGGTGTACCTTATAGTTTACCTCACCCACTTTCTCTACTACTTCAAATGGACCTTGCCACTTGGCCAAGAACTTGCTCTCCACTGTGGGTATTAGGACAGCTACCCTGTCTCCTACTTGTAACTGTCTCACTTTAGCCGACCGATTATATACCCTTCTTTGGGCATCCTGAGCCTTCTGCATGTGCTCTCTCACCATCGGCATCACTTTAGCCACCCTTTCTCGCATTTGAGAAATATGCTCTACTACGGTTTTGTGCGGGGAGGACTCACTTTCCCACGTTTCCTTTACCAGATCAAGCAACCCCCGGGGCCTTCGTCCGTACACCAGCTCAAATGGCGAGAAACCCGTGGATGCCTGAGGTACCTCCCGGATAGCGAACAACAGGGCAGGAAGTAACATGTCCCAATCTTTCCCGTCTTTCTGGACCACTCTTTTTAACATGGACTTTAGAGTTTTGTTAAACCTCTCAACTAGGCCATCGGTCTGCGGGTGATAGACGGACGTCCGCAACTGCTTAATCTGAAACAGCCTGCACAAGTCCGCCATCACCTTTGACATAAAAGGGGTGCCCTGATCCGTTAGTATTTCCTTGGGGAACCCAGTACGTGAGAACATTTGAAATAACTCCCGGGCAATGGCCTTAGAGGACGTTTTTCTCAATGGGACTGCTTCTGGGTATCTAGTGGCGTAGTCTAGGATGACCAATATGTATTGGTACCCCCTTGCCGACTTTACCAGGGGTCCCACAAGATCCATAGCGATCCGCTCAAATGGGACCTCAATAATTGGCAAGGGTACTAGGGGGTTTCTATAGCGGGGCACTGGGGCAGTTATCTGGCAAACAGGACAAGACTCACAATATCTTTTAACCTCAGCCTTCACCCCTGGCCAGTAAAACCGATCGGTTATCCTGGCCTCCGTTTTCTCCGCCCCCAGGTGTCCTCCCAGTGCGTCGTTGTGGGCTAGATCAAGGAGCATCCGCCTATAGGGTTGAGGGACCAGCAACTGCTCTATGGGTTCCCCTCGGCTCTCAGCCACACGATAGACTAGGTCCCCCTTCAACGCAAAATGAGGAAACCTCTGATCTGCACCTGGTATTTGTGAAACCCCATCAATGACAGAAACCTGCTCTCGAGCGTTCACTAAGGTAGGATCCTGTAACTGGGCGGTGCCAAACGCACCCCTGGGTACATCCAGGTCTGGATGCACTGGCCTTGGGGATGTTTCCCCCTCACCCTCCTCAATCGGGGAGAGCTCCTCGTCATCCTCCCCCAGCATGACTTGTAATGGGGAGACTTCCCCCCCCTCAGAGTTCAACTTGGTTTTGAGACCTGACACAGGACCACTATTATTAGAACTAAGATTCTCTGCAACGTCATTATCACCAACAGGTATTTCCACATTAGAGGGGTGTGTTGTGGAGGTTTCAGGCCCGGATCCCCCAGACTCTGTCCCTTCCAAGCTCAGTGTCCCCAGTTCTCCTGGCAGACCCGTCTGTACCTGGTCCCATAGTTCCAAAAATAGTGGACAGTCCCGCCCCACTATGATGTCATGTATCAAGCTTTTTACCACCCCAACCTCCTGGGTAACCGAGGTATGGCCATAGGACACAGTTACCGGGACCAAGGGGTACTCCTTGGTGTCCCCATGGATACATACTACCCGTAGAGTCTTAGTTACTGGGCCTATCCTCCCAAGCACCCTGGCATGTACGAGTGTGACCATGCTGCCGGAGTCCAGTAGAGCCCTGGCAGGAAGGTGGTTCACCCACACTTCGCACTCAAACCGTCCTGCAGCCAGGTCAAGATGAGTGGTACACACACTTCGCACATAGAAGGAGCTTCTCCGACCAGTTCCGCACTCCATAGGCTCCTCCTGCAGTGGGCATTGTGCCCGGGTATGCCCCCAGGACCGACATCGCCAACATTGTATGTCTCCCATCTTTGGTACAGGAACCGACCTCCGTGGTTCTAGGGCAGATGGTGTAAACCTGCGGACGCCAACATCTGGCAAGGCTTCTCTCCTCAGGTTGGTGACTGGTCTGGGTGTCCTTGGCGTGGGTTCTCGACGCTTGGTAGGCCCAAGCAGGTCCTCCACCACGGTGTACCGTTCAACCAGCTCGACCAGCTGGTCAGCATTAGTAGGGTTTCCATGGCTTACCCAGCGCTGTAGGTCATCTTGTAGGGACCGTAGGTACCGGTCCATTACCACTCGTTCCACCATTTGTGGACCTGACAACTTTTCTGGCTGCAGCCATTTTTTAACTAACTGAATTAGTTCATGCATTTGGGACCTGGGTGGTTGGTCCGATTTGTACCGCCAGCGATGCACCCTCTGAGCCCGGACAGCTGTGGTCACTCCCAGGCGGGCCAGGATTTCAGCTTTTAGACGTTCATAGTCTTTGATGTGCTCAGCTGGGAGATCAAAATAGGCCTTTTGCGGGTCACCAGTGAGAAAAGGCGATATAATGCCGGCCCATTGGTCCCGGGGCCACGCTTCTCTCTCTGCTATCCTTTCAAAGGTGGTAAGAAAGGCTTCTACGTCATCGCTGGGTGTTAGTTTCTGCAAGAAATGGCTGGCTCTAACAGACACTGGGTTGCTAACGGTAACGACCGCTTGCGCTTGTCCCTGAGCCAGCTGCTGTACGGCCTCCTGCAAGGCAGCCACCTGTGCTTGAGTGGACTCCTGCTGGGCCGTAAACTGGGCGGATAGCAGCCGTGTATTTTCCTGCTGCGCAGCTATAGCCTGTGCCAGGGCCTGCTGCTGCTGAGCCATCGCTTCCTCATGGCGACGGTTTGACTCTGCTGACGCTTGCTGTTGGGCCACAGTGGCTTGCTGCTGGGTCACAGTGGCTTGTGCCAAAGCCTTAACGACCTCCTCCATGCCTTTGTCTGCTGTTTGTAACGCCTGGGCAGACTTCACCCAAGACATGCCATAAGTATACGGTCTCTTTAAATGTCAGTTTTAAACGGTTTTTGCGCCTGCAAATGCACTTTGCCCGCATTCTCCACCAGTTGTGAACTTTGGGGGTCCTTAAGCTCCGCGAGACAAGTGCGTAAAACCGTGTTAGTAAAGCAAAGGGTCTTTATTGGTGACCAAACAAAACAAAATAAAGCTTTTCTTCAGCATCCAAAACGTCACAACAAAAGTCTTGCTTCTTTCCAGCATAAGTTAGGAAAAAGTCTTTCTTCAGAAAACAACCAAAAGAAAGGCACATACGTTTTTAGTAAGAAGTCCTCCAGACCTTCCCTGCAGACACAGCTTCACTTCCAAACTACTCAGAAGTCCTCTCTGAACAGCTAGCAGATTTCCATCTTGTCCTCACAGGTGCACTCTCCCAACTCACTCACTCCCTCCAGCATCACTTCCTGCTTTAATGGGTGGTTGTCTGTGAGATTTTAACCCCTTGTGCGCTGGCTTCCAGGGTTTAGGAGTGGAGGCTCCATCCCACCCAAATAACACTTTGGAGCCTCCAAAATTCCAGGCCCCAAACTACTTTATTAAGATAGAGAAGACTGCAAGCCAGTCCTCTCTGAATTAGCGCCTGCCTGGAACTTTTCACCCACTTTTGGGTGACCCCCTGAACCTTCTACCTCTATTTAAATGGACCATAGTCCAAACAGTGGTGCCGTATAGCACCCGTCCAGTACCCACCCCCTGTGTCCTGTACAATAGATAGATAGATAGGAAGGAATGAAACAAGAAGGAATGAAAGAAGGATGATACAATATTCTCCTTAGACAGGAAGTGAGGTTAAATCTTCAGTGGGGACACAGAGTACGTAACAATAGTTAATAAATTGTGTTTTCCTCCCAAAACACAGTCAGAGCAATGACATTTTTTTACTGTCTCCCATGGGTTGTCGGCACACAGAAGCTGTCAGTTGTGGCCAGTACGGTCTCTTTAGGGGAACTGTTGCTATTCACATTAATATTTTTTCCCTCTCTTTGGCCATCTGTGATACATGTGGATTTATTTTAATTACCGCAGTAAATGGATTGCCACCCAGCAGTACACCCGACCTCCCACAAGTCCCTGCCATCGCTGATACCCGCCTGTCCAAGAGTTCTGCTTGGCGTGGCTTTTAAAGAGTTCCATTTATTAGAGAGGCAGAAACAGGCATTTTAATAATAAAAGTGATGGATGTCCCATCACCAGTAGATGATTAATTACTCTGCTAATGAAGTATACAGCTGACATGGACCCCCCCCATGACACATGTTAGCTGACCAGAGAATGGCAGCAGCCGGTAGCCATTCAATGGTGGGAGAGTGAGACAAATGTGTAGAGATTACATGTCTGTCCATCTGTCCGGGGATGACGTTCACATTTCTGGATCCAGAACTGACTTTCTACAGTACCCCTGTATGGGCCACACTCATACATGGGGGAAGGAGGTGCAACTGCTATGGAGTCCTGTAAGATATGTGGCCCCAGTAATAATGGCTTCACTGCCAGACAGAACTGCTATTATCCATTTTATGAAACTTGATAGGTAAAAAGAAAGATATATAGATAAATGGATGGACAAAGAAAGAAAGAAAAAGGAAGAAAGAAAGAGAGAGCAAGGGAAGAAAGAAAGAGCGAGCAAGGGAAGAAAGAAAGAGCTAGCAAGGGAAGAAAGAAAGAGCTAGCAAGGGAAGAAAGAAAGAGCGAGCAAGGGAAGAAAGAAAGAGCGAGCAAGGGAAGAAAGAAAGAGCGAGCAAGGGAAGAAAGAAAGAGCGAGCAAGGGAAGAAAGAAAGTGCGAGCAAGGGAAGAAAGAAAGAAATAGCGAGCAAGGGAAGAAAGAAAGAGCGAGCAAGGGAAGAAAAAAAAGAGCAAGCAAGGGAAGAAAATAAAAAGAGCGAGCAAGGGAAGAAAGAAAGTGCGAGCAAGGGAAGAAAGAAAGAAATAGCGAGCAAGGGAAGAAAGAAAGAGCGAGCAAGGGAAGAAAGAAAGAGCGAGCAAGGGAAGAAAGAAAGAGCGAGTGAGAAAGGGAAGAAAGAAAGGAAGAGCGACCAAGGGAAGAAAGAAAGAGCAAGCAAGGGAAGAAAGAAAGAAAGAGCGAGCAAGGAAAGAAAGAAATGGCGAGCAAGGGAAGAAAAAAAAAAGAGCGAGCAAGGGAAGAAAAAAATAAAGAGCGAGCAAGGGAAGAAAAAAAAAAAGACCGAGCAAGTGAAGAATAAAAGAGCGAGCGAGCAAGGGAAGAAAGAAAGAGCGAGCAAGCAAGGGAATAAAGAAAGTGCAAGCAAGGGAGGAAAGAAACAAAGAGCGAGCAAGGGAAGAAAGAAAGAAAGAGCGAGCAAGGGAAGAAAGAAAGAGCGAGCAAGGAAAGAAAGAAAGAGCAAACAAGGAAAGAAAGAAAGAGCGAACAAGGGAAGAAAGAAATGACGAGCAAGGGAAGAAAAAAAAAGAGCGAGCAAGGGAAGAAAGAAAGAAAGAGCGAGCAAGGGAAGAAATAAAGAAAGAGCAAGCAAGGGAAGAAAGAAAGAGCGAGCAAGCAAGGGAAGAAATAAAGAAAGAGTGAGCAAGGGAAGAAAGAAAGAGCGAGCAAGCAAGGGAAGAAAGAGCGAGCAAGGGAGAAAAGAAAGAAAGAGCGAGCAAGGGAAGAAAGAAAGTGCGAGCAAGGGAAGAAAGAGCAAGCAAGGGAATAAAGAAAGAGCGAGCAAGGGAAGAAAGAAAGTGCGAGCAAGGGAAGAAAGAAAGAAAGAAAGAGCAAGCAAGAGAAAAAAGAAAGAGCGAGCAAGGAAAGAAAGAAAGAGCAAGCAAGGGAAAAAAGAAAGATCGAGCAAGGGAGAAAAGAAAGAAAGAGCGAGCAAGGGAAGAAAAAAAGTGCGAGCAAGGGAAGAAATAAAGTGTGAGCAAGGGAAGAAAGAAAGAAAGAGCAAGCAAGGGAATAAAGAAAGAGCGAGCAAGGGAAGAAAGAAAGTGTGAGCAAGGGAGGAAAGAAAGAAAGAGCAAGCAAGGGAATAAAGAAAGAGCGAGCAAGGGAAGAAAGAAAGAAAGAGCAAGGGAAGAAAGAAAGAGCAAGCAAGGGAAAAAAGAAAGAGCGAGCAAGGGAAGAAAGAAAGAAAGAGCAAGCAAGGGAAGAAAGAGCGAGCGAGCAAGGGAAGACAGAAAGAGCGAGCAAGGAAAGAAAGAAAGAGCGAGCAAGGGAGGAAAGAAAGAAAGAGCGAGCAAGGGAGGAAAGAAAGAAAGAGCGAGCAAGGGAAGAAAGAGCGAGCAAGCAAGGGAAGAAAGAAAGTGCGAGCAAGGGAAGAAAGAAAGAGCGAGCAAGGGAAGAAAGAAAGAAAGAGCGAGCAAGGGAAGAAAGAAAGAGCGAGCAAGGGATGAAAGAAAGAAAGAGCGAGCAAGGGAAGAAAGAAAGAGCGAGCAAGGGAAGAAAGAAAGAAAGAAAGAGCGAGCAAGGGAAGAAAGAAAGAGCGAGCGAGCAAGGGAAGAAAGAAAGAGGAAGCAAGGGAAGAAAGAAAGAGCAAGCAAAGGAGAAAAGAAAGAAAGAGCGAGCAAGGGAAGAACGAAAGAAAGAGCGAGCAAGGGAGGAAAGAAAGAGCGAGCAAGGGAAGAAAGAAATAGCAAGCAAGAGAGGAAAGAAAGAGCGAGCAAGGGAAGAAAGAAATAGCGAGCAAGAGAGGAAAGAAAGAGCGAGCAAGGGAAGAAAGAAAGAGCGAGCAAGGGAAAAAAGAAAGAGCTAGCAAGGAAAGAAAGAACAAAAGAGCAAGGGAAAAGAGAAACAAAGAAAATAGAGAAAGGAAGGGTGAAAGAAAAAAAGAAATAAAAATAGGGAAGGAAGGTGAAAGAAAAGAAGGAAGCAATGAAGATTTTTAGTGCCTTGAAAAAGTATTCACACCCCTTGCAATTCTCCACATTTTGTCATGTTACAACCAAAAACTTAAATGTATTTTTTTGGCATTTTATGTGATAGACCAACACAAAGTGGCACATAATTGTGAAGTGGAAGGAAAATTATAAATAGTTTTCAATTTTTTTTACAAATAAATATGTGAAAAGTGTGCATTTGTATTCAGCCCCCTGAGTCAATAATTTGTAGAACCGCCTGTTGCTGAAAATACCGCTGCAAGTCTTTCTGGGGATGTCTCTACCAGCTTTGCACATCTAGAGAGGGACATTTTTGCCTATTCTTCTCTATAAAATATCTCAAGTTCTGTCAGATTGGACGGAGAGCGTCTGTGAACAGAATTTTCATGTCTTGCCACAGATTTTTAATTGGATTTAGGTCTGGACTTTGACTGGGCCATTCTAACACATGAATATGCTTTGATCTAAACCATTCCATTGTAGCTCGGGCTGTTTAGGGTCGTTGTCCTGGTGGAAGTTGAACCTCCACCCCAGTCTCAAGTCTTTTGCAGTGTTAGTTTTCCTCCACACATAACGTTTTGCTTTTAGGCGAAAAATTTAAATTTTGGTCTTATCTGACCAGAGCACCTTCTTCCACTTGTTTGCTGTGTCCCCCACATGGCTTCTCGCAAACTGCAAATGGGACTTCTTATGGCTTTCTTTTAATGGCTTTCTTCTTGCCACTCTTCCATAAAGGTCAGATTTGTGGAGAGCACAACTAATAGTTGTACTGTGGACATATTCTCCCACCTGAGCTGTGGATCTCTGCAGCTCCTCCACCGGCGCCGAATAGAGCCGAGCCGACCCGAGCTTCTTTCGGGAAGTCGTGACGCGCTGTGTGCACCGTCGTTTAGCATGTCAATCAATTGGCATGTCAATAGGAACGCCCACTCCCGCGGGATTCCCTACCCGGAAGCCGCGGTGAATTCTAAGGCTAAACGCTATCTACAGCAAAAAAACTGGGCTGGATGTAGTGTTATACATTTTTTATAGGGTGAACCTCCCCTTTAACTGAAGAATTATGTAAGAAGGCCTAGTGTGGGAACCTCCTATCAGTGGCTCCGATAGGCTTTCCTATTACAGCCCTCAGGCTGCTCAGGCTGTAGTCGGCTTCCAGATGCTTATCCTCGGGACGCACAGGGGGTGCGTTCCTTGGATAAGAGTGACAGGCGTCTCAGCCAATCAGGTTCACCAGTTCTGGTACCGGTAACCTGATTGGCTGAAGCGTCACCAAGGGACGGTAGAAGCACGGCTGACCCCAGAAAGGTAAGTGCCAGGCAGGGGGGGGGGGGCATTTTACAGGTCTCAGTGGCAGCCAGCATTTTACTGGGCACAGTGGCGACAATTGCGGGGCACAGTGGCTACAATTGCTGGGCACAGTGGTGACAATTGCTGGGCACAGTGGTGACAATTGCTGGGCACAGTGGTAACAATTGCTGGGCAAAGTGTTAATAATTGATGAGCACCGTGGTAACAATTGATGGCACAGTGGTAACAATTGATGGGCACAGTGGTAACAATTGATGGCACAGTGGCTGCGTTTGGCATGGCACAGTGGTGACAATTGATGGCACAGTGGTGACAATTGATGGTACAATGGTGACAATTGATGGCACAGTGGCTGCGTTTGATGGCATGGCACAGTGGTGACAATTGCTGGGCACAGTGGTGACAATTGATGGCAAAGTGGTAACAATTGATGGCACAGTGGTAACAATTGATGGGCACAGTGGTGACGATTGATGGCACAGTGGTGACGATTGATGGCACAGTGGTGACAAATGATGGCACAGTGGCTGCGTTTGATGGCATGGCACAGTGGTGACAATTGATGCCACAGTGGTAATAATTGATGGGCACAGTGGCGATAAATGATGGGCACAGTGGTTGCATTTGATGGGCACAGTGGTTGCAATTGATGGGCACAGTTGCTGCGTTTGATGGGCACAATGAGGCTGCAATTGTTTGTTTTTTTTCGTTTTTTTCGTTTGTTTGCACCAGCCGCCACTGGAACAGAAGCTAGATAGATGGAGGGATAGATAGACAGATATATAGATAGATAGGAGGAAAATTAAAAAGGAAAGATGGAACAAAAAGGGGGTGAGCGCTGGTTCACATTGGAGCAATAGCCGGCAATGGCACTGCCCAAATCGTAGCGACGCCGCATTTGTGGCGCCGCACCAATTCCCGAAAGTAGTTTCTGTAGTACTTTTGGCGACTTTGGGGTGCGATTTCCATTGACATCTGTGCAGCAACCTGCACAGATGTCTCTGAAGTCGCCCCCAAAGTCGGGACTGACATGCGGGAATGAAATCTTGCGAGTTCAGCTGAACTCGCACTATTTCATTCCTGCTGTGAGTGCGAACCTGGGCTAAAGGAAATAAGAAAGGGAAGGAGGAAGGGAAGGAATAACGATTGCTTTGTTTCTAATAGGCAGGGCTGTTACTGTCCATTTTCTGAAAATACATAGATGGTAGCTAGATAAAAATATAAATGATAGATATATAGATAGATATTCAAGAAAGAGAAATAATAGATATCAGTGACAAATCTGCCTAAATAAACCTTATAGCAGTAGTTAACAGCCATATAAATACATGTAGAAAGAACAGGAATACGTGTAAAGTTCTCATTAAAGGTGACCTGTCCTTCCCTCTATGAGTTATTTATAAGGCATTCAGCCCGGGGCGCTGTCTCTTTAATCAATGATGAGGGTGGATGAGCCTTTCTCAAGGTTGTGGTTGTGGAGGAGCGGCGGGGGGGCTCTGCATAATACACAGAACTATCCATTACATCTCTCCACAGGGGGCGGGGCCATGAGCGTTAATTATAGCGAAACATGCTCATCTATAATGCAGCCCGATAAGAAGACACCCAGGACTTTACCCACACTGACCTCCATACTATGCTCCATATTAATAGGCCATGCAGCTGATTCCAGCATTCTTTGTGACAATCCGAAGCTTATGCCGCGTACGCACGATCATTTTTCGTCATGTAAAAAAAAGGTCGTTTTTCAGTGTGTCCAAAAAACGATGTTTTTCCAACTTCATCATTAAAAACGACGTTGCCCACACACCATCGTTTTAAAAAAATGATGAACAAAGCGCGGTGACGTACAACACGTACGACGGCACTCTAAAGGGGAAGTTATTTTTCGCCTTTGGGCTGCTTTAGCTGATTTCATGTTAGTAAAAGACGATTCGCGCTTTTCTGTCTGTTACAGCGTGATGAATGTGCTTACTCCATTATAAATGGTAGTTCTACGAGCGCTCCCGTCTCATAACTTGCTTCTGAGCATGCGCGGGTTTAAAACGTTGTTTTAGCCCACACACGATCATTTTTTACAACCCGAAAAACTACATTTTTTTTTTCAGAAGCCAATGATGTTTTTAAAAATGTCGTTTTTTTTCATGCCGAAAAATGATCGTGTGTACGCGGCATTAGAACAAACCTCCATTTATCCACAGATACAATGATTACAGCTGACAATGTTTATCAAGGTAAATATTGGAAGTACAATAACATACAGAAAGAGTTTGCAGTGTGCTGGGTATTTTCTTACCAATGACCCAACTCCAACGTAAACTTTGCGTTCAGTTTTGGATGGAGTGAATGAATGGATCCATGGGATCTTTATAGCTGTCCCTACCCAAAGAAGGTGAATATACCCAGAAACACCTGGCAGAGGTTCTTACCCTCCGCCATTCCATTTGGATAGAGTTAGGTTTTCATTTTTTTTCTAGGTCTTTAACTGAAGAATTATGTAAGAAGGCCTAGTGTGGGAACTCAAAACTCCCACCTTTCTGAGATGGGAATGAGGGATACCTATTAGCAAAAGTATGTAGGCATAGGACACACCCCCTGTAAAGGAGAATTGTAAAACCCACAAGTGCTTTTTTACCACTTGTATTCCTTTATATTGGCTTTTGGAATTTACAGGTGAAACGCGAAAAATTTGAATATCGTGCTTAAGTTAATTTATTTCACTAATGCAACTTAAAATGTGAAACTAATATATGAGATAGACTCATTACATGCAAAGCAAGATAATTCAAGCCGTGATTTGTCATAATTGTGATGATTATGGCTTACAGCTTACATGAAAACCCCAAATCCACAATCTCAGAAAATTAGAATATTGTGAAAAGGTGCAATATTCTAGTCTCAAAGGGCCAGATTCTGGTACATTTACGGTGGCGTAACGTATCGCATTTATGTTACACAGCCGCAAGTTTTACGGGCAAGTGCTTGATTCACAAAGCACTTGCCTGTAAAGTTGCGGCGACGTAGCGTAAATCCCTCCGGTGCAAGCCCGCCTAATTCAAATGATCCGGGTAGGGGGTGTGGATCATTTAAATTAGGCGCGTTCCCGCGCCGAACGTACTGCGCATGCTCCGTTTTGAAATTTCCCGCCGTGCTTTGCGCGAAATGACGTCGCACCGATGTAATTTTTTGAACGTCGACGTGAGTTACATCCTTTCCTATTCACGGACGACTTACGCAAAAAAAAAAAAAAATATTCAAAATTCGACGCGGGAGCGACAGCCATACTTTAACATGGCAAGTCTATCTATACACCACCAAACAGCAGCTTTAACTATACGCCGGGAAAAGCCGACTAGCGACGACGTAAGAGAATGCGATGGCCGCGCGTACCTTCGTGAATTGCAGGAAAAAGCTAATTAGCATACCCGACGCGGAAAATGACGCGAACTCCACCCAGCAGGCGCCGAAGTATTACACCTAAGATCTGAAGGCGTACGAAGCCGTACGCCTGTCGGTTTGAAGCCAAAAGCCGTCGTATCTTGGTTTGAGGATTTAAACTAAAGATACGACGCGGCAAATTTGAAAGTACGCCGGAGTATCAGTAGATACTCCGGCGTACTTCTTCTGTGAATCTGGCCCAAAGTGTCCCACTCTAATCAGCTAATTAAGCCATAATACCTGCAAAGGGTTCCTGAGCCTTTAAATGGTCTCTCAGTCTGGTTCAGTAGGAATCACAATCATTGGAAAGACTGCTGACCTGACAGTTGTGCAGAAAACCATCATTGACACCCTACATAAGGACGGAAAGCCTCAAAAGGTAATTGCAAAAGAAGTTGGATGTTCCCAAAGTGCTGTAACAAAGCACATTAATAGAAAGTTATGTGGAAGGGAAAAGTGTGGAAGTGTGGATTGGCCAGCAAACTCACCTGACCTGAACCCCATAGAGAATCGATTGGGCATTGCCAAGAGAAAGATGAGACACATGAGACCGAACAATGCAGAAGAGTGTCGGTTCCACCCCAGGCCAAGGGTGGCAGCAGTCAGATCAAGGTGCGTTGGGTATTCTTTCTCAGCGGCCAATAAGTGAGGGTTGATCGCCTCGCAGTGCATGCTGGGGGAGAGTATTTAAGGGACAGACGTCACTGGTTCTGGGTCATTGTCGTCCCCACTGGGCAGTCGTCCCACCACCCCTGTGTGTAGCCCTCTTGGCCAGGGGTGCGTGTAGAGAGTTCCTGGCTCTGGGACCACGTTGGTCTGGAGTCGTGATTTGCCGGTTAGGCCCAGTAGTCAGACTGGGTCTACATCTACAAAGTGGTCCTGCGCTGTCCATCCTGAGGGAGGAAGCCACCGAATGAAGTACCTGTTCTGGAGAGCACCGAGCACGAGGCTGGTACACTCAGGGGAGGCCTGAACTTCATTGAAGGACGCACAGATACTGAAAGGCTGAGCAGCGGCCGCCTGTCAGTTCCTGAATTCACAAGTAGCTGCTTCAAGAAGAGATCCGGGTGCTTAATCCTAAAGTGAGAGGATTCTGGACCGAACCTATCTCCACCTTTGGGAAAAGAGACTTTACCAAAGTTCCGTGTGACGCCCTGGCTGCCAGGACTAGCGAGAGAGGCCTATCCAGGGGCACAATACACACTCTGGTGATGTGGAAATTTCAAGATGTATACCGACACAGTAAGAAAAAATTGTGGACACAACTAGAGCAGAACCAGACTGAAAGTGTTTCGACCAGTTGCCTTCAGCTCTAAAATCCCATCTGACGATAGGCAATACACTCAGGGCAAGCTCGACAATTATACTGACAACCTCTCTCTCTACTAAAGACTCCCCTCTCGTCCCAATATTAGGCAACCCAGCATTCCCCCCTGGACTTGCACAATCAGACTATAGAGCGCTCCTATCGGCGGGTCAGGATCGTGCCTGGCACTTCGTAGAGGGTAATCAATGGTCTTCCATTCAATCACTGATGAGTGATACCCGGTCACTTTTGCCTCCCATTCTGGAAGGCAATATGACTACATTGTTTTTCAATACGACTACACCACTTCCTGCACTCGTTTGCCCACCCGGATCGATTCAATCAGACACTGATGACATTTGAGGACTACTGTAAGGACGAGGGGACTCTACCCCAGGAACTATCTAAAACCTATACCTTACTTAAAGTGGTTGTAAATTCAGTACAACCACTTTCACCTACAGGTAAGCCTATATTAACCACTTCCCTACCGGCCCATAGTAAAATGACGTCCACAACGAACCTCTGCCGTTCAGAGTGGACGTCATATGACGTCCTGGGCTTTGTGGGGGGATATCTGAATGATGCCTGCAGCTAGAGGCATCATTCAGATATCCTTCTAAACTGCCGGCGATTCTGCACAACGTAAGAACGATCATAGCGGCGGTTCCGCTGCTAGATCGTTCTTACAGGCGGCGGGAGGGGACATCCCCCCCCTCCCGCCGCCATCCGGTGCTTCCCCGGGCTCTCCCGTGCCATCGGGGGCCCGGAGAACGAATCGTCCAGCGCGCGCAGGAAGCATAGAGATGACTGGTGACCAGATGGTCACCAGTCATCTCTATGACCGTCGGAGGACCCGGGCGCGATGTGATGACGTCACGCCCGGGTCCCCGTAAGTAAACAAAGCCGCGATTGCGGCTGCTAAGCAACCACAAGCATGAGATCGGTGAATTTTTTTTCACCGATTTCATGCTTTCCAGCCTGGAGGAGAGATGTGGGGTCTTATTGACCCTGCATCTCTCCATAAAGAGTACCTGTCACACACATTCCTATTACAAGGGATGTTTACATTCCTTGTAATAGGAATAAAAGTGATCAAAAAAAAAAAAAAATTAAAAAAAAAAGTGTAAAAAAAGAAATAAATATATATAAAAAAAAAAAAAGAAATAAAATTTATTTTTTTAACGCCCCTGTCCCCGGTAGCTTGCGCGCAGAAGCGAACGCACACGCAAGTCCCGCCGACATATGTAAACGCCATTTAAACCACATATGTGAGGTATCGCCGCGTGCGTTAGAGTGCCAGCAACAATTCTAGCACTAGATCTCCTCTGTAAATCTAAACTGGTAACCTGTAAAAATTTTCAAATCGTTGCCTATGGAGATTTTTAAGTACCGAAGTTTGGCGCCATTCCATGAGTGTGCGCAATTTTAAAGCGTGACATGTTAGGTATCTATTTACTCGGTGTAACATCATCTTTCCTATTTTACAAAAAAATTGGGCTAACTTTACTGTTTTTTAATTTTTTTAATTCATGAAACAATTTTTTTTCCAAAAAAAAGGCGTTTGAAAAATTATTGCGCAAATACCGTGCAAGATAAAAGGTTTCAATGACCGTCGTTTTATTCCCTAGGGTGTCTGCTAAAAAAACATATATAATGTTTGGGGGTTCTGCGTAATTTTCTAGCAAAAAAATTATGATTTGTACATGTAGGAGAGAGAAGTGCCAGAATAGGCCTGGTATGGAAGTGTGTATAACTGCCCTGTATGGAAGAGGTTAAGGCTTACCTGTAGGTGCTGGAAATATTTCCAAAACCTACACAGTTTAGGAGATATTTACAATGTCCCTGTACGCCGATGTCTTCTGCTCATGCGCCAATGTATTCGGCGCATGCGCACTTTAGAAAGGGCACAAAGTGTTGTTTCTAAAGGGGTCATGCCGTGACTGGCGGTTTCCGCCCACATGTGCGGGAGTGATGTCACGCGACTCTGGCCAGTCACAGAACCAGAGTCCATGGCCCCGGAGGGTAGGGGTGAAGAATGGACGCTTCCTGCACAGGGGACAGCGTTGACTTTGCATGCTTCAGTTTCAGGTAAGTGACACATAATGAGGCTACTATGCGATGCATAATAGCCCATTATGCTTTACCTTTACAGGGAAATAAAGAGGAAGTATAACCCATCAGAACAACTTGACTTGTCTATCTTATGGAAGTGGGAACTTGACTTACAACGCTCCTTCACAGACATCCAAAAACAAACTATAATCAGGTTCGCCCTAAAAACATCTATCTGTACGAAAATACAAGAATTTAGCTATAAGATTTTAACTAGATGGTACTACACCCCTCAGTTATTACACCAATGACAGACGGACAGAGGGACACTCCTCTACATCTTCTGGTCTTGCCCTAAGTTGCAACATTTCTGGACAATGGTGAAAACAGTTACCCAGAAATTTACAGAACACACAATCCCATCTTTCCTTCTGCTCCACGCTACCAAGATCCCGGCAAAAAGCTACCAAAAGTCGATCGTGCAGCACTTAATGAACGCCGACGGGTCCTGCATCCCCTTATGTGGAAAAAAAGCACACCACTGTCTGCCGGGATGTGGCTGCGCAGATTGGAGGAAATAAAACAATTGGAAGACTCATGCCGCGTACACACGATCGGATTTTCCGTCTGAAAAACCTTGGATGGTTTTTCAGACGGAATTCCGCTCAAGCTTGGCTTCACACAAAAGTTCACTGAACTTTCGACTGTCAAGAACGCGGTGACGTACAACACAACGACAAGCCGAGAAAATGAAATTCAATGCTTCCGAGCATGCATCGAATTGTTTCCAAGCATGCGCCGGAATTTTGCGTGTCGGAATTGCTACAGACAATGTAAATTTCCGATTGGAATTTTTTCTGTCTGAAAATTTGAGAACCAGCTCTCAAATTATTGTTGGCGGAAATTCCGACAGGAAAAGTCCGATGGAGCATGCACATGGTCGGAATTTCTTGTCGGAAATAGTGACCATGTGTACGGGGCATCAGTCATTACAGCCCAAAATAAACATCTATTGCCGCGTACACACTGTCGGAATTTCCGACAACAAATGTTCAATGTGAGCTTGTTGAAAGTTCTTATCGGAAATTCCGATCGTCTGTATGCAATTCCGACTCACAAAAATCCTACGCATGCTCGGAATCAATTTGACGCATACTCGGAATCATTGAACTTCATTTTTCTCGGCTCATCTAAGGCCCCATACACACGATAGAATCCATCTGCTGAAAAATCCCAGCGAATGGGTTTCAGCGGATAGATCCTATGGTGTGTACACTCCAGCGGATCTGTTTCCGCGGATATTTATCCCCTGGGATGGATTCCAGCAGATAAATATTTGCTGACATGCTAAACAAATCCATCTGCTGGAATCCATCCCAACGGATGGATCCGCTGGTCTGTATAGACTCACCGGATCCATCCGTCCGAAGGGATCCCCTGCATGCGTCGTAATGATTCGACGCATGCGTGGAATTCCTTATATGACAGCGTCGCGCACGTCGCCGCGTCATAATCGCGGCGACGGCGCGACACGTCATCGCCAGAGGATTTCGGCGCGGATTTCAATGCGATGGTGAGTACACTCCATCGCATGGAAATCCGCTGAAATCCTCGAGAGGATTTATCCGCGGAAACGGTCCGCTGGACCGTATTCGCGGATAAATCCTCTCGTGTGTATGGGGCCTTAGTGTTGTACGTGACCGCGTTCTTGACATTCCGACAACATTTGTGTGACCGTGTGTATGCAACACAAGTTTGAGCCAACATTCCGTTGGAAAAAAATCCACGGTTTTGTTGTCAGAATTTACGATCGTGTGTACGCGGCATAAGGCATGGAGGCTATGGATTATGTTTATTCTATCCGATGAACGTGTGTCCCTGTTGATCATGAGGAACGACAACTACTAAGAGGGAAGAAGGAACATTCTGGACTGCCGCACTCTGTTGAAGCAAATTTTATTAGAAAATTCCAAAGGATAAAATACAAAAATATGATCCAAAATCATCCAAAAACAGTCAATGACAAATGGTGGACATACAGGGACAAATGGCTGACGCGTTTCACATCATAGTTTGATGCTAACTCATAGCTGAGGCATGGAGGCTATGGAATATGTTTATTCTATCCGATGAAGGTGTGGCCCTGTTGGGGGTTGTGAGGAACGACAACTACCGTGTTTCCCCGAAAATAAGCCCAGGTCTTATATTAATTTTGGCAACAAAAGGGCTTATTTTCGGGGTAGGTCTTATCATGTAATGTGCTGTCTTCTCTTCCCCTCTCCCTCCCCGGCTGTTAGGAATCCCCCGTGTGAACTTAGTTAAAATGCTTGTAAAATCTTGTAATCTACTCTATTATAGTGTTATATAATGTACAATGTGTGTATTTCTGTAATATAATTGTGCCAAATACCTTCATTATAGCGCCGCTCTGCGCTTTTGTGACCTGCCGGAGCTCTCTTCCCTGCATTTATGTTACAGAAACACACACATTGTACATTGTGTACTACTGTAATAGAGTGGGTTATAGGATTTTAAACTAGGGCTTATTTTCAGGGTAGGGCTTATATGGCAGTCCTCCTGGAAAAGTACGCTAGGTCTTATTTTAGGGGTAGGTGTTATTTTCAGGGAAACAGGGTACTAAGAGGGGCGACGAGTCCTCCACCTCCCGGTCCACACTCCCACCCTTTCTTTACCCATCCTCTCCCCTTCCCTTTTTCTCTTTTCTTTTTTTCTTTCGTTTTCTCCCTTTTCTCTTCCCCGACCTATTCCTGGCCGAGTCTCGGACAATTCACTGGAACCTAGAATTGTGGGAAGATAGTGACCTTACCCACTTTAGGATTTAAAATACCAACGTTATGAGTCACACAACGTTATAGATAATAATATTACTGATAGATATCTGTCAAGTTAGACATAAGACCTGCTGTTATCAAAGTGATTTCTCATGTATGTTTTCGGCTGTGATTGTCACTAAACTTTACCGTCTCTGTCTTGTTTCTAAAAAAAAAAACTATAAACAATTTCATATTTGCAACAAAAAAAAATTCCAGTATATATCCCATAGTTTGTAGAAACTATGGCCCAGATTCACAAAGCACTTACGCCGACGTATAACACGTTACGCCGACGTAAGTGCCAATATTACGCCGGCATATGTGTGCGGCAGACCCACGAACCAACATGCGCCTAAAAACAGGCTTCACCCCGCCGACGTAGCTTGCACACGCCGGCACTTGTGGTTTGGGCGCACATATGGGTGGGCACACATATGGGCTGGACGCATGGGGCTGCTCCCATTGATTAGCCATTCAAACATGCAAATGAGGGAAATACACAGACGAACACAACGTGCGTGTGCCCGGCGCATGCTACGCGAGATGCGCGTAAGTTGTACGTCCGGCGTAAAGTTATTCACTATAAATGAGGTGCAACCCGGCAACAGACATGCACAGGTTTGCACCAGGGAACACAAGCCGGCGTATTGTGCGTTGGACGTGTGTCTGGCTGGGCGTACGCGGTGATCCGACGTGGCTTAGGCAGTTGTGCCGGCGTGGTTGTGAGCAGGCGCAGGAGGGTGCTGTGTATATGTTTACGTCACGGCGCATGCACAGTTCGTGATACGTACCTGTCTGGTGCTCGGCCCATCATTTGCATGGGGTCACGCCCACTTCCACCTACGCCGGCGTGCGCCTTCGAAACCTACGCCACTCTGGCGCAGCGTTGGGAGCACTGGCTGGCTGAATGCAATGCTTGCCTCTCCGCGCTACGTTGGCGTGGCGTACGGTGTGTGCTCTACGGCGGCGAAATTTGCGCCTTGCTCTCTGTGAATCTGGGCCTATAACTTTTGCACAAATCAATTAATATATGCTTATTGGGATTTTCTTTACCAAAAATATTTAGCAGAATACATATTGGTCTACATTGATGATAAAATTAGATTTTTAAAATTTTATGGCAGAAAGTAAAGATTTTTTATTTTTATAAAAGCTCTATTTGTGGGGGGGGGGACTATATAAATGTGATTTATTTACAGCATTATGCGCAATTGTCAATTTTGGCAAGTGCCAAAAAAGCAAAAAATGGCCTGGTCATGAAGGGGGGTACATTTTTCGGAGGCCAAGTGGTTAATGTGGCAACCCATAATGCACCACAACACACATACCTTGCATGCGCTGCGTTGCTAAAAAGTGAATGCAAAAAAAAAAAAAAATGCATTATGGCCACTAGACGGGGCTTAGAATACTTAGGCCCGGATTCTCGGACGAGTTACGCCGGCGTATTTCCAGATACGCCGTCGTAACTCTGAGTCCGAGCCGTCGTATCTATGCGCCTGATTCTTAGAATCAGTTACGTATAGATTTGTATTAGATCCGACGCCTAGAAATATGTAAATCAGCTAGATACGCCAATTCACAAACGTACGCCCGGCCGACGCAGTACAGATATACCATTTACATTAGGCTTTTCCTGGCGTAAAGTTACCCCTGCTATATGAGGCTAAAATGTACGCTGTTTGCGTAAGTCGTTCGCGAATAGGGCAGGGCGTCATTTACGTTCACGACGAAAGCATTGGTTTCTTGCGGGTTAATTTGGAGCATGTGCACTGGGATACTTTCACGGACGGCGCATGCGCCGTTCGTAAAAAGTGTCATTTACGTGGGGTAACATAAAATTTACATAACACACGCCCACAACTACCACATTTGAATTAGGCGGGCTTACGCCGGCCTATTTACGATACGCCGCCGCAACTTTCGTTTGAGAATACGGCACTTGCCTGTAAAAGTTGCGGAGGCGTAACGTAAAAAGAGGCGCCCGCACAAAGATACGCCATTCTACGTGAATCCAGGCCTTATTTTCTATGATACTCAGTGCCATCTAGTGGCCATGATGCTATTAATAGAAAAAAAAATGAATAACATTTGATCTGCAGTGAATATATGCTGAGAAAATGTGTTCTGCCCTCACTCTTTTTCTATATACAGTATATTATAAATGTCAGGTGATTTATTATGGGTTATTCTATTGATGCTCTGAAAGCTCTGCATTGAGAACAGCACTGGGCTCTGAAAACCACCGTTCCACCGTTGGCTGGGATTTGTAGTTCCTCGCCATCTGGAGGGAGTGGGGGCTGTAAATGTAACACAGAATGTCGCAGACAAGAGCTGAGTTATGCCGCGTACACACCATCACTTTATGTGATGAAAAAAAACGACACTTTCTGTGAAGTAAAAAATGACGTTTTTGAAACTTCAATTTTCAAAGACGAAGTTGCCTACACACCATCGTTTTCTCACAATGATCTTGCAAAGTGAGGTTACGTTCCACCACGTTTTACCATTGAAGCTTGCTTCATAAGTAGCTTCTGGGCATGCGTGGATGAAAAAACGTCTTACAAAACGACGTTTTTTGCTACACACGGTCAATTTCTGTGAAGTAAAAAGTGCACTTTTGAAAAACGACACATAAAATTGAAGCATGCTTCAATTTTTTTTGGTCGTTTTTTACAAGACATAAAACGACGTTTTCCCCCACACACAGTCAATTAAAGTGACGTTTTTAAAAACGTCATTTTTTTTCATCACATAAAGTGATGGTGTGTACGCGGCATTAGGCAATCTGTAATTTCTCTGAAGAATACATTCCATGAACAGAGAGGTGTCCCGGGAATTGGAAGCTCATTAGCCATGTGCATATAAAGAAACGCAGGGACATATATATAGATTGCGCGCTCCCATTTAAAACAATCTCACAGGGATTTCATTTAAAGGTCATTTGTCCCCAAGAAAAACATGTGTCAGGGTAATGGTGTGTGCAGTTTGGTTCATTTTTAAAAGTGGTTGAATATTTGCAGCATTTGTTGACTGCTGAACACGCCAGGGGGCATCATTTTTGCCACTGATGCAAAACAACGCAGGCATGACATGTGTAAAAATTCATGTTTGTAACCACTTGACCTCCGCAAGGTTTTACCCCCTTCATGACCACAACATGTTTTGCTACTCAGCACTGTGCTGTATTTTTTTTTCACACAAATAGAGCTTTTTTTTTGGTGGTATTTGATCACCTCTGTTTTTTTTTTATTATATAAAACGGGAAAAAAATAAAAATAATTATAATATTTTCTATTTTCTGTTACAAAACATATCCAATAAAATCTATTTTTTTCATTAATTTAGGCAAAAATGTATTCTGCTTAATGTCACAAGTGCTGGCAGTGATCGAGGCTGATCCTCCGAACACTCTATTTTTGGGGACACTATACTATTGGGGACACTAGTATAGTTCTAACCGTGATCAGGATATGGATCCAGACAGCCATTATACTAACACACACAGATCTGTGCTATGATTGGCAACAGCCATCAGCAGGTTCAAAGCCAAAATGATTGGCTGTGAGCCTGCTGACAAACTCGTGCTGTGTCCAACCACAGCATGACAGGCAGGGATCTATGGGTACATTTTGAGGAAACAACAAAGCTGCTGGCCAGCAGTAATAGTTAAACTGCTGGTCGGAAAGTGGTTAGGGTGGGTGGATGAAGGGGCTAGTAAAGCGGCGACTCAAAGTTATTTATTTTTTTACCAGCCACCCCCCCTCCCCCCCAACGGCAAGGTAAATGAGCCCAAAGAGAGTCAAAAAATACTTTTTTTTATGTCATGAGACAGTTTTTTTTCTTTTTCAATTTTTTTAATATATATTTTTTTTATATTTGTTTTTTTTTGGGGGGGGGGGGGTGTCTGTGTTTTTAGACAGAGAAAGAGACAGAGGGCTAGATTCACATAGATTAGCGGATCTTTAGATCCGCGTAATCTATGTGATTTACGATCCGCCGGTGCAATTTAGCGAGGCTAGTGCAGTATTCACAAAGCACTTACCTCGAAACTTGCACCGTCGGATCGTAATTCCCCCGGCGGAATTCAAATTCCGCGGCTAGGGGGAGTGTACAATTTAAATCAGGCGTGTTCCCGCGCCGATTTAACTGCGCATGCGTCGCCGGCGAAATTTGCCAGTGCGCATGCTCCAAATGACGTCGCTAGGACGTCATTGTTTTCGGCGGCAACGTCAATTGCGGCCATCCGTATTCCAGACCGACTTACGCAAACAACGTAAAAATTTGAAACTCAGCGCGGGAACGACGGCCATACTTAACATTAGCTACCCCTCATATAGCTGGGGTAACTATCCGCCGGAAAAAGCCGAACGCAAACGACGTAAAAAAAAGCGACGGGCGGGCGTTCGTTTCTAAATCGGCGGTTCTCCTCATTTACATATCCAACACGTAAAAGACCGAGGCGACACCTAGCGGCCGGCGGGAGATTGCAGCCTAAGATCCGACGGTGTAAGTCACTTACACCAGTCGGATCTAAGGGAGATCTATGCGGAACTGATTCTTCTGAATCAGTCGCATAGATCCGACCGTCGGATCTCAGAGATACGACGGCGGATCAGGAGATCCGCCGTCGTATCTCTTTGTGAATCTGGCCCAGAGGATAGAGATTCCCCAATCTCTTTCTCTGCAGCCTCAGCTGCACTGAAAATGAATGGAGAGACGACAGCGGCTCCTCTCCATTCATAAACGGAGACATTGTACTCACAGGAGGTTACAATGTTTCAGTTATGTGAATGGACAGAGTCAGTGATCATTGACTCTGTTCATACAGAAAAGGAAGGAGGAGGACATGGAGAGGGACAGCAGAATGGAGGGGGACACGGAGGAAAACTGGAGGGGGACATGGAGGAAGAAAGGAGGGGGACAGCAGAACGGAGGGGGCATGGAGGGGGACACAGAGGGGAACTGGAGGAGTCAGCGGTGGTGATCGTGTGTGGGGGAGTTACAAGCACCGATCACTGCTGTATAGATTTCCCTAAAGCAGCTGAAAGCCGTGGGGGGAGAAGCTTGTATTTCCCCCATGCACCGATCACCGCTGACTGTCCAGGTATCGGGTGAAGTACTAGTACTAGTATCGGTATCGTGACAACCCTAATATATATATTTTCCACGTTTTCCGATATGTGAGGTGCCACTAGGAATTCATGGCTACCCCGTGTGTCTTTACAAGAGCAGCACGTTTTGCCTGTGGGGCAGGAAATGCATGCGATTAACCCGCATTCCCCGAACCGCGTATGTGTTAACTTAGTCCATCTAGTTCAATCAATAGAAAAAAAGAAGAAGCAGAATAAATACTGTACATATAAAACCACAATATACAGACTCCTATGGCAAAAAATTACAATATTAATTCATTACTGTTGGACGTCAGAAGAACAAGTCCAGACAATTATTCAGAATGTATTATTACTATTATAATTTTTTTTTTTATTATTATTATTTTTATTTTTTATTATTACCCATTATTATTCACACACAATTCACAGACGAACAAGTCCACACAAACATCACCAACATGGAAGAAGTCTTGCTACCCTCTTTTTGTAAGATCTGATATTGCGGTAATATCTACGGAATCTGTTGCAGCTATACCAAAGGACAATAAAATTGTAGCTACTATTTGGCGAATTTGGCGCAGGTGTCTGGATTTTTTTTTTTTTTTTTTACAAATCAGGAGTGCTTTATTGAACAAACAAAACAATACAGCCTGATTAGGCTCATAAATTCCATATCTGAGTTGCAGGCAATTACAAGGCTACATTGCCATGATGCATATACCTCGAACATTAACAGAAACAACAATGCAACAAATAAAATGTGAAATCCGGCGCATGTACATAAGAGACAGCATAACAGCTGGCAAACTATCACTCAATTTGTCTAGCAACAATGAAAAAAACAGAGAAAGTCAACATTGTTCAACTTGAGGTCCACGAAGACCAAACTTTGCCATACCGTACTTCCAGGAACAACCCTGATTAATATACGTGAGTCTATACATAGAAAGCAGCATCCACCATCACTTCCCAGGAGGACACCACAGGGGGGAGTGGAGGAAGTCCACATAAGGAGGATATAATTTTTTACGTGGTATAGGAGGTATGAGATTAATAACTTGGTATGATAGGGACGTTGTTCATCCTCATGAATCCCTAAAAGTGCCAGCTCCGGGGAAGCTAAAAGCGTCAACTACAACCTAAGATTAATTACTTCAAATACTTCCAAATAGAAATTCACAATATTCGGGTAAGCCCAGAACATGTGCAAGAAGGACCCTAGATGAGCCCGACACCCAGCGCCCATCAAATGCAGCCTCACCAGCGCCCATCAAATACAGCCTCACCAGCGTCCATCAAATGTAGCCTCACCAGCGCCCATCAAATGTAGCCTCACCAGCGCCCATCAAATGCAGCCTCATCAGCGCCCATCAAATGCAGCCTCATCAGCGCCCATCAAATGTAGCCTCACCAGCGCCCATCAAATGTAGCCTCACCAGCGTCCATCAAATGCAGCCTCATCAGCGCCCATCAAATGTAGCCTCACCAGCGCCCATCAAATGTAGCCTCACCAGCGCCCATCAAATGCAGCCTACCAGTTCAGTGCCTACCAGTGCACATCAATGCTTGCTTACATGTATTCGGGAGTCGGGACACAGACACAGTCCTCTGCCCCTGCTGCGCCTCTGACACTATGGGGTTGATTTACTAAAGGGAAATCCACTATGCACTACAAGTGCACTGCAAGTGCAGTCACTGTAGACTGCTGTAGATCTGAGGAGAAGCTCTGAAATTTGGGGAAGCTCTGCTGATTATATCATCCAATCATGTACAAGCTAAAATGCTGTTTTTTTTTTCCTTGCATGCCTCCCTCAGACCTACAGGGACTGCAATTCCAAGTGCACATGTAGTGCAAAGTGGATTTGCCTTTTGTAAATAACCCCCTATGTGCGAATGGAACAGTGGCTGCCTGCTGATGCTGAGACTTAAGCCCAGATTCTTGTACATCGGCGTATCTCTGCGGCGGCGTAACGTATCCGATTTACGTTATGCCGCCGCAACTTACACGGGCAAGTGCTGTATTCTCAAAGCACTTGCTCCGTAAGTTGCGGCGGCGTAGCGTAAATCGTCTGGCGTAAGCCCGCCTAATTCAAATGTGGAAGGGGGGGCGTGTTTTATGTTAAACTACTGTGACCCGACGTGATTGACGTTTTTGCGTAACGGCGCATGCGCCGTCCGTGGAATTTCCCAGTGTGAATTGCTCCAAAGTACGCCGCAAGGACGTCATTGGTATCGACGTGAACGTAAATGATGTCCAGCCCCATTCACGGACGACTTACGCGAACTACGTAACTTTTTCAAATTTTGACGCGGGAACGACGGCCATACTTAACATTGGCTGCGCCTCATATAGCAGGGGCAACTATACGCCAGGAAAAGCCTAACCTAAAAGTCGTAACTTTACTGCGTCGGCCGCGCGTACGTTCGGGAATTTGCGTATCTAGCATACTCGACGCAGAATTCGACGGAAGCGCCACCTAGCGGTCAAAAAAAAAATGCAGTTTAGATCCGACGGCGTAAGAGACTTACGCCTGTCGGATCTAATGGATATCTATGCGTAACTGATTCTAAGAATCAGGCGCATAGATACGACGGGTCGGATTCGGACTTACGACGGCGTACATGGCGCTACGCCGTCGTAAGTCCTCTGAGAATCCGGGCCTTAGTTGCTTGCTGTAGAGAGAAGAAAGTAGGGACATCAGTGGCTGGGCACCCTAGGCAGCAGGGCACCCTAGGTGGCTGCCAAGTTCGCCTAGTGATAGCACCGGCCCTGCCGACACTGCAAGTAGCATGTCGGATACATCTTATGGAGTCTTACAGGGGTGTGTTACACTTGATGCAGAAACTTGACTTGAATCAATTTATCAGATCATTAATTTAGGGCCACCCTCCAAACAATCAGTAAGTATTTCTAATGACAGTGGTGAACAGCTTTCGGGAATTTGATGCAAAGTTTCCGCCACCAGTGATGTGTCGGAAATCCCCTACTCCCCTGACACTCCGGCAATAGAGGTCCTCTGACATCTGGCAGGTGCTACTCTTTGAACTGCCTGACAAACGTGCACTTCAAAGAGGAACACCTGCCAGATGTCAGAGGACCTCTATTGCCGGAGTATCAGGCTTGGAAAAAGTAAAGATCAATAAGTACGCAAATCCTATAATTGCAACATTTGAGAAGGATTTGCATGGATAGTTTGATGATAAGCTGGAAGCAAAATGCTGTGGAAGGACCAAAGATAACGATTCCCAGCTAGTAGATATTGAAACATTTGAAAAATGTAATGCATAAAAAACAAACAGAAAATACTATGACAGCAGAACCTAAAATACAAATTTACATTTTGTTGATAAGAGACATTTCTGGGGGGAAAAAATGTTTCTAGAACTGTCCTCAGACAGCAGCTTCCTTTTCTGCTGTGCATTGTTCAGTAGACACAAGTATTATAAAAATATACTATTATCATTATATGCAAAATGACTTATATACAGGGCAGCATAGTGGATTAGAGGTTAGCACTTCTGGGGTCCTCAATGCATGGAGTTTGCATGTTCTCCCTGTGCTTATGCGGGTATACTCTCATATTCCAAAAACATGCTGGTGTGTTAATTGGCTCCTATCTAAAGCTGGCCATTGATTTCAGCCTTGAGGGGCTGAATGAGAGAAACCATTAAATCCTCCATCCATACTAAACAGCATGTATAGAGGAATCCCCACGGCCAATGATTCTATTCAGAAGCAGTTCAGCCCAAAAAAATCTGACCCACTCCTTCAACAAAAGTCAGTCGAAACATCTACTTATATCAAACGGAGGGCTGCCAACTTGAATTTTGCCCCATTCAGCCGACATTGAGGCTAGGTTCCCACCATGATCTGACTGGACAAAAGATGGAAGGAAGAAAAAAAGAGAGGAGGAAGAAAGGAAAGAAGGAGAAAAGGATAGAAGTGTGGGGGAGGAAGGAGAGAAAGGATGAAGAAGGAAAGGTAAAGAAAAGAAATAGGAGGTGGAAGAGAAGGAGGAAAGAATGAAGGAAAGAAGGGAAGGGAAGAGGAACTGGATAGAATAAGGAAGGAAGGAAGGATAGAAGGGTGGAAAAATTAAGGGGAAAGGCAGGAAGGAAGGAGGGAGAAAATGAAAGGTAAGGAAAAGAAAATAGAAGGAGGAAGGGAAGGAAACGAAGGAAGGAAAAAAGATAAGGTTAAGAAAATGAAAGCGTGAAAATGGGGCAAAAAAGAAAAGTAAGGGGCAGATCCACAGAGATCTGCACCCATGCAGCGTATGAGAGATACGCTACGCCGCCGTAACTTACCCAGCTCTAGTTCGAATCCATAAAGATTTTGCGCCGTAAGTTAAGACGGCGTAGTCTATCACTGGCGGCGTAGCGGCGCGTAATTCAAATCGGCGATTAGGGGGCGTGTTTCATTTAAATGAAGCGCGTCCCCGCGCCGAATGAACTGCGCATGCGCCGTCCCTAAATTTTCCGCCGTGCATTGCGCTAAATGACGTCGCAAGGATGTCATTTTTTTAACATAGACGTGAATTACGTGCATCCCGATTCACGGACGACTTCCGCAAAAAAAAAAATTCAAAATAAACGCGGGAACGGCGGCCATATTTAACATGGCAAGTCTAACTATACGCCACAAAACAGCAGCTTTAACTATACGCCGGAAAAAGCCGCCTAGAGACGACGTAAAAGAATGCGACGGCCGCTCGTACGTTCGTGGATCGTCGGAAAAAGCTAATTTGCATACTCGACGCGGAAAACGACGTGAACGGCACCCAGCGGACGCGGGAAACTGCATCTTAGATCCGAAGGCGTACGAAGCCGTACGCCTGTCGGATCTAACCCAGATGCCGTCGTATCTTGTTTTGAGGATTCAAAACAACGATAGGACGCGGGAAATTTTAAAGTACGCCGGCATATCAGTAGATACGCGGGCGTACTCTCTCTGTGGATCTGCCCCTAAAAGTTAAAGAAGAAATTGGAAGGTGGAAATAAGGAAGGTTAGAAGGAAGAAAATTAATTAGTAAAGAGGGATAGAGTAGGAAGAAATGGGGAGAAAGGAAGGAAGTAAGGGTGAAAAAGGAAAGGTAAAGAAAAGAAAATGTAAGGTGGGAGGGAAGGAAAGGGAAGAAAGATTGGATAGAAGGAGAAGGGAGCCCGTTGAATAAGATGACCTACATGCTACGCTCATTGGAACCCATATGGTGTACCTTGGCTTAAACTGTGTATGGACACCTTTTTTGGTTCCAGCATGTGTATGAGATAGGGACCTCACATTGTTAGCTCCTTGAGGGCAGGGACTGGTGTAAATGTGCAGAATATACAGTGCTGTATAAATTATTATAATACATAACTATAATAATATAATAAAGCAAAATGCAATGACCACGGTACAACAAACTATGAAGACCAATCACAAACATCTTTCACCAATCTGAGTTCAGTATAGTGAAATCTTTTTACCTCTTACACATTGCTCTCCCATATTAAAAGAAACTCAACAACATTCTGTTACCCCAATAGAAAACACATAAGAAACATCAAATCCGAAAATAACTCTTCCTGCCAAAATGAAAAATACTTTTATGGATGTGACAGAAATTAGTTTTTTTGCAGATGAATTGTGATAGGAAACAACAATGTATTCTAATACTTAACTAAAACAACATAACAAGAGAAATACAATAGCAGTTCCACCAGAAGCATCAAGCCTAGTGGTGACCATACACAATTCAGTAAATGATCGATTTATTTTCCGATAAATACATCCAGTTGAGAATAACTCATATGTACAGATTTGCCCATAGACAAAGGGATAATGTCGATGCCTAGCTCTTCCTTGAAATGTCTGCCTTGACTTTCCTCCGTGACTTGTGAAACATTAAATTTGGGCAGAAGGGGATCAGTTATTGATGAGATGGAAGGAGGAATAATTGTGTTACCGGTTACAGAAAACTTACAATATGAAGAATGACCCTGGACTGAGATCTGGGAAGGAAGGAAGGAAAGAAGGATAGACGTGGGGAAAAAGTAAGGGTATGTCAGGAAGATTGCTATGGTTATAGAGAATTTCCAGTATGAAGAATAACCCTGGACTGAGAGCTGGGATGGAAGGAAGGAAGGAAGGAAGGAGAGAAGGAAGAAAGGAAGGAAGGGAAGAAGGATAGACGTGGGGAAAAAGTAAGGGGAAGTCAGGAAGATTGCTATGGTTATAGAAAATTTCCAGTATGAAGAATAACCCTGGACTGAGCGCTGGGAAGGAAAGAAGGAAGGAAGGAAGGAAGGAAGGAAGGAAAAAAGGATAGACGTGGGGAAAAAGTAAGGGGAAGTCAGGAAGATTGCTATGGTTATAGAAAATTTCCAGTATGAAGAATAACCCTGGACTGAGAGCTGAAAGGGAGAAAGATAGGAAGGAAAGAAGGATAGACGTGGGGAAAAAGTAAGGGGAAGTCAGGAAGATTTCTATGGTTATAGAGAATTTCCAGTATGAAGAATAACCCTGGACTGTGAGCTGGGAAGGAAGGAAGGAAGGAAGGAAGGAAGGAAGGAAGGAAGGAAGGAAGTAAAAAAGAAAGGAAGGAAGGAAAGAAGGATAAACATGGGGAAAAAGTAAGGGGAAGTCAGGAAGATTGCTATGGTTATAGAGAATTTCCAGTATGAAGAATAACCCTGGACTGAGAGCTGGAAAGGGAGGAAGATATAAAGGAAGGAAGGAAAGAAGGATAGACATGGGGAAAAAGTAAAGGGAAGTCAGGAAGATTGCTATGGTTATAGAGAATTTCCAGTATGAAGAATAACCCTGGACTGTGAGCTGGGAAGGAAGGAAGGAATGAAAGAAGGATAGACATGGGGAAAAAGTAAGGGGAAGTCAGGAAGATTGCTATGGTTATAGAGAATTTCCAGTATGAAGAATAACCCTGGACCAAGAGGAAGAAAGGAAGGAAGTGGGAAGAAATAAAGGGGAAAGAAGGAACGAAGCATAGGAAAAAGGGAAAAAAAGAAGGGTAAAAAAGGAAAGGTAAAGAAAATGAAAGGTGAAAGAAAATTAAATAAGGAAGGTGAGAATGAAGAAAAGAAGGGTAAAAAAAGGACGGGAGGGAGAAAGAAAATAAGGAAGGAATGAAAGAAGGGAGGAAGCAAGGAGAGGTATGGTTATTCAGTTGTTTACCAATTCAATTGTTTTGATCAATCAAAATCAAGGCGTGTATGGTCATCATTACCATGTGGCTGTGGGACTACAAGACCTACCACCCTCTGGAAGAGCTTTATGAGTGCTGATTGGGGGTAATTTAAAAGCATTTTTCTCATTCCCCAAGGAAAATATCAACACTTTTTTTAAAGAAAATTTCCAGCATGCTGTAAAATCCTGCCACTTGTTATTGTGCCATATGTTTTACACAATAAATTGCCACAAACTATATTGTAATTCTGAAATGCAAAATACCGTATAGTATGGGACCAACCAGCCTAGGTAAAGTGTACAGATCCACCCACAGACAAAGGGATAATGCTGATGGCTAGCTCTTCCTTCCACGACTTTCCTCCATTACTTGAAATAAATTTGTGCAGACCACAATATTAGTTATTGATTAGAAATATCAGTTATTAGTAGGAAGGAAGGGGGAATATTTGTGTTCTCGGTTATAGAGAATTTCCAGCATAAAGATTGACCCTGGATTGGGATGAAGTTTCTTCTTAGGTCTACCCAAGTAATTGCCCACTAAAGATCCTCAAAGTGTTCGCAGAGCTGGAAAAAGCTGAGTATTGTTCAGCCAGTCTTTAAGAAGAGCAATAAAAGGGTTTATGGAAATCTCCCAACCCCCGGCAGATAAAGAAGAGGCAGAAGGACTGAAAGAAGAAGACATGATAGACAGAGGAGAGGAGGGGGTGGGAAGGAGAATATTTGTTCGATGATGGGGACAAGGGACATCTCAGATGCAATCTACCCACAGATGGTGGTATAGGCTGGCATGGCCATAGATGGGGAATTTGGGAGTAGGGTAGAGATGGGAGTCAGGTATTGGTGAGACAATGATCCAGCAGATGGAGAGGATGATGAGATATCAGAATAAATCATCCTCTACAAGAAGTAAGATCATTAGTTGTGATGAGGACTCACCAGACTCTTGTCACTCGCTGCAGCCACACACTTCTCTGCCCTCCTCCACCTGACTCCGCTCTTCTCTCCCAGCATCAGCACCCAAGGAGAGGGACAGTACGGAGGAGGAGGGGAGGGGCACCGCATGGAGGGGGACAGAGGGGCAGCAACCCAAATTGTCATCATCATCAGGTACAAGGAGGAGGGTGGAGGGTTCAAGAGGAGGAGGTGGAGGGGGAGTAATAAGCATGCGATGTATGCACGTGCGATAAGCAGGAGAAACGTCTGTCCCCAAAAGCTGACAATCTAGAGGCACAGAAAAGAAAGCTAGATGGCAAAGAAGATAAAAAGCACAAAAGATACATAGGCACAGAGATGGGAGTGAGAGAAAAGGAGAGAGATAAATTGAAAAGGGGGAAAAAGGAGTGAGGGAGGAAGAAAGGAAGGAAATAGGAAAGGGGGAGGATGGAATGAAGGAAGCTAACAAGGAATTTGCTGGCCAGAAAGGAAGAAATTGGAAAAAGAAAGAAGAAAAGTCCAAACAACACGGCCATTAAACAAAAAACAGCCATATACTGTGAAAATTCAATTCCTGCAATATGATCACAAAATCTGAACACAACATGATCTGACTGGACAAAGGAAGGAAGGAAGCAAAGAAAAAGAAAGGAGAGGAAGAAGAATGAAGGAAGGGTATATTGCACAGAAAATAAAATCAGAAAAGATAGATATGGAGTGAGTAAGAGAAAGGGAGAGATAAGAAGAAAAAGGATGACAAGAGCCAAGGAAGAAGAAAAGAAGAATGAAAACAAGGTAGGAAAGAGGGAAAGGGGAGGCAGGATAAAAGTCGGGGGGGAGGAAAGAAGGGGAGAAGAAGGAAAGGTAAAGAAAAGAAAAGAAAAGAAAAGAAAGGGGAAGGAGGAAGAAATGACTTGAGGAAGTAAGGAAAACAGGAAGGAAGGAAGGGAAGAGGGACTGGATAAAAGGAGGAAGGAACGATAGAAGTGGGGAAAACGTATGGGAGAAGAAGAAGAAAAAGAAAGAAAGAAAGAAAGAAAGAAAAAAAGAAAGAAAGAAAAAAGCAATGACAAAGGAAAAGAAAATAGAAGGTGGAAGGGAAGGAAAGAAGGAAGGAAGGGAAGAGGGACTGGATAGAAGGAGGAAGGAACGATAGGAGTGGGGAAAACATAAGGGAGAAGAAGGAAGGAAAGAAAGATAGAAAGAAAAAAAGAAAGAAAGAAAGAAAGAAAGAAAGAAAGAAAGAAAGAAAGAGAAAAGCAATGACAAAGGAAAGGAAGGGTAAAGAAAACAAAATAGAAGGTGGAAGGGAAATAAAGAAAGAATGAAGGAAGGGAAGAGGGACTGGATAGAAGGAGGAAGGAACGATAGGAGTGGGGAAAACATAAGGGAGAAGAAGGAAGGAAAGAAAGAAAGAAAAAGAGAAAAGCAATGACAAAGGAAAGTAAGGGTAAAGAAAACAAAATAGAAGGTGAAAGGGAATGAAAGAAGGAAGGAATAAAGATAAGGTTAAGGAAATGAAAGAGTGAAAAATTGGGCAAAAAAAGAAAAGTAAAGTTAGGCCCTGTACACACGGCCAGGAATCCCGTCAGGAAAAAAACTTTTGTTTTCCTGATGGGATTCCTGGCAAGCTTGTCTTCCAAAGCTGTGCATACAGACAGCCATTCAAAAGAACCGCCGTTCTTTTGAATGGCAAGAACACGGTGACGTCATCGACTACGACGAGCCGGCGCTCGTCAAATTCGATGCCGTCGTCGCCATCTTGCCATCTTGCTACACCCCACACTAACCTTGTATACTACCGCGCATGCGCATAAGTCTTATCGAGCATGCACGGTTTCGTTACAAGGCAGGTAAACATACAGACGACCAGTTTTCTCGGCAGGAAACACTCTGCTGGGAATCCCGACGAGAAAATAGAGAGCAGGGTTTTCCTGACAGGAAAACTGCTAGGGAGCATACACACAGCCAGGGTTCCCGGGCAAATGCTCTCCTGGCAGTTTTCCTGCCAGGCAACCCGGTCGTGTCTATGAAGCCTCGTACACACGACCGAGGAACACATCGTTTTCCTCGTCGAGTTCCTTGTTAGGCTGTCGAGGAACTCGACAAGGCAAGTTTCTCCATTCCCGTCGAGGAAAAAGAAGACATGCTCTCTTTTTGGCTCGACGGGATCCTCGTCGAAAAATGTACACACGACCGTTTTCCTCGGCCTGAGGCTTTAAAGAAGAAACTGGAAGGAGGAAAGAAGAGTAGACGGAAAAAAACAAAAATGAAAGGAGGGATAGAGTAGGGATAACAGGGGAGAAAGGAAGAAAGGGGTGCAAATGAATAGGTAAAGAAAAGAAAATGGAAGGCGGAAGGGAAGGAAAAAAAGAAGGAGGGGAAAGAAAGGGAGGAAATATTGGATAGAAGGAGAAGGAAGAAGGAGAAAGAAGAAGGAAAGGAAAGGTAAAATAAAAATGGAAGAGAAGGCAAAAAGGGAAATAAGTTTAAGAAAACTAAAGGAGTGCAGAAAGGAAGCATGGAAGTTGGAAGAAAGTAGGGGGGGGGGGGTGAGAAAGAAGGGAAGAAAGGGTTGACGAAGGAAAGGAAAAGAAAATATAAAGTGGAAGGAAAAGAAAGAAGGAAGGAAGTTAATGTAAAGAACATGAAAGGAAATAATGAAGGTAGGAAAGAAAGAAAGAAAGAAAGAAAGAAAGAAAGAATTAAAGGGGTGAGAAAGAAGGGAAGGAAATAATGAAGGTAGGAACATGAAAGGAAATAATGAAGGTAGGAAAGAAAGAAAGAATTAAAGGGGTGAGAAAGAAGGAAGAGGGGAAGGAAGGGAGGAAAGAAGGAAGAGGGGAAGGAAGGGAGGAAAGAAGGAGTGAATTAGGAAAGGAAAGGTAAAACAAATGATGGGGAAAGCAAGGGAGGAAAAAAGGAAGAGGGGAAGGAAGGGAGGAAAGAAGGAATAGGGGAAGGAAGGGAGGAAAGAAGGAATAGGGGAAGGAAGGGAGGAAAGAAGGAATAGGGGAAGGAAGGGAGGAAAGAAGGAAGAGGGGAAGGAAGGGAGGAAAGAAGGAAGAGGGGAAGGAAGGGAGGAAAGAAGGAGTGAATTAGGAAAGGAAAGGTAAAACAAATGATGGGGGAAGGAAGGGAGGAAAAAAGGAAGAGGGGAAGGAAGGGAGGAAAGAAGGAAGAGGGGAAGGAAGGGAGGAAAGAAGGAGTGAATTAGGAAAGGTAAAACGAAGGAAGGAAGGGAGAGTAAGGAGGGAAGAAAGGAAAGAAGGGAAATGGCAAGTATACCTAGCCCTCTGTACACAGAGACATAAGTATCCTCTCCCTGATGCCCGGTGGCAGTGATCTGCTGGAAGTGGCAGAGGGCGCAGTAGATAATGAGAGTTGATGGGAAGCAGAGCGGCGAGGAGTCGGATCAGAGAAGATCAGGTAGCCTTTTCTCTGGCTGTGTATCCCCTGAGGATGAAGAGGAGGAGAAGACTGAAGACAAAGGATAGCAGAGAACACTCATCTCATCCATGATGCAACTAAACAAAAGCTGAGACCTGTGTGGCCCAGCCTGGGGGTGAGCCCCCCCACCCCCCCTACTGTCATTACATCTGTTATAACATCTGTACTGTGACCTGGAGAGCCCTTCAGAGGTCTGAGACCCCAGTCCAGGGGCTCACATAGGGCCACACAGCCCCTGGGGCTCTGTGACACTGACAATTATCTGCTGCATGCAGATCACAGGGATGACCTCTCACCACTCTGGAATCTGCTATGTCCAGATAACCTTGGGGCCCCAACTATCGGCTCGGAGCCCACGGCAAGTCACATGATCACTGCTTCTCCTGGAAATAAGTGATGACCAGTGATGTGCAGATTCTCTTCTTTAAACCCGGATCTTCATCAGATTGGGATCATTCCCTTCATATCACCATGTCTTTGTATAAGGATTCACTGGTGGTATGGAAAAGGGTCTTCATATTTATTGCAAAGTGCATAGCGGGTCCTCTCCCTCCCACTACCTTATATAGACGTCCAGCACCATCTAGCTCTTTCCTCCTGACCTTAATGTTTCTGGCCCACCCCTTTCATTCATTGGATTTCAGTTCTTTAAGAGGAGTATTGAGGGAGAGTGTTAGGATGTTTTCAGGAAACCATGTACAACACCCTGCTGTCCCCTCCCACCAGCCATGATCTGCCTGAATTTCATAGAGAAGCACAGAGACCAAGGGATGACATCATTGTGTGTAAAATAAAATATATTTTATTTAAAAATATCATAAGCATATTGCTAAGAGAAGGGCAGGAGGAACCAGAGGGGTTAAATATAAGCAGAATAAACTTCAGCTTAAAGACTGGGGCAGCATGACAGATAACCTGACCTGCAATAGTCTCTGACCATCTTCTGTAGCGTGCTTGTAGAGACTCTGACCATCAAATGTAGGGTGCCTGTAGCCTCTGACCATCCCTTGTGGCATGCATGTAGTCTCTGACTATCTCCTGTGGCATGCTTGTGGCCTCTGACCATCTCCTGTGGCATGCTTGTAGTCTCTGACCATCCCCTGTAGCATGCTTGTATCCTCTGACCATCACTTGTGGCATGCCTGTAGTCTCTGACCATCTGCTGTGGCATGTTTGTAGTCTTTGACCATCTGCTGTAGCATTCCTGTAGTCTCTGACCATCTCCTGTAGCATGCTTGTAGTCTCTGACCATCTCCTGTAGCATGCTTGTAGTCTCTGACCATCTCCTGTAGCATGCTTGTAGTCTGTGGCCGTTTCTTTTAGCATGTCTGTAGTCTCTGGTCATCTCCTGTAGCATGCTTGTAGTCTCTGACCATCTCCTGTAGCATGCCTGTAGTCTGTGGCCGTTTCTTTTAGCATGTCTGTAGTCTCTGGTCATCTCCTGTTACATGCTTGTAGACTATGCCCATCTCCTGTGCTATGTCTGTAGTCTCTGACCATCTCCTGTAGCATGCTTGTAGTCTTTGACCATCTGCTGTAGCATTCCTGTAGTCTCTGACCATCTCCTGTAGCATGCTTGTAGTCTCTGACATCTCCTGTAGCATGCTTGTAGCCTCTGACCATCTCCTGTAGCATGCTTGTAGTCTGTGGCCGTTTCTTTTAGCATGTCTGTAGTCTCTGGTCATCTCCTGTAGCATGCCTGTAGTCTGTGGCCGTTTCTTTTAGCATGTCTGTAGTCTCTGGTCATCTCCTGTAGCATGCTTGTAGACTATGCCCATCTCCTGTGCTATGTCTGTAGTCTCTGACCATCTCTTGTAGCATGCTTATCGTCTGTGACCACCTCCTGTACCATGCATGTAGTCCTTAACTATCTCCTCTAGCATGTCTCCTATTGTATGTCTGCAGTCTCCGATATCTCTTGTAGCATGTCCTTAGTCTCTGACAATCTCTTATGGTATTTTTGCAGTCGTTACAGTTTTCTGTGGCATTACATTCACTGAATATTCCGCATGGCCCTTTGGTCAGAGACCACATTTGAAGCCCTGTATAGCAAGAAAAGTTACCGCCACTAGTCCAATCTTTTCTTACAGTATCCAAAACTATAAAGATTTTTGCTCTTGATTCACATTAATGCCACCGCTGTCCTGTGGTCTGACCCCTTATCGTGTAACACTGATGAATAACATAACTGGAAGTGACAGAATGCAGAGGAAGTGATATCTCCTGTATGTTGGGATATGAAATAAAGCCGCCACCTTCATTCATTATTCAGCAGCCTGTGATATGGATAGCGTTCCATTCCGCTGTCCCCCGACTGCTGGTGTAATATTGTATTTTTATATGCCCGAGGCACCCGAAGAGGGCCACAGCCAGCCAATCAGAACACAGCAAAGGTCCAGCGCCACTCTGAATTTCCTGTCTCGCTTCAATAACACAAGTCATTTTTGCTTAGAAAGCTGGTTGGGAAGATGACATATAGGATGAAATTCATTAAAAAAAGTACTCGGCTAAGCACAATCTAACTTACACACATAACAGAAGCCCATTAGAACTCTACACATTCAGGAAACAGAAATCATAAATCACTTTCTTCAATGTTACCGTGTTATAAATGACATGTAGAGAAATTTCACTTATGCAGTGTACACACGATCGGTTAAACCGATGAGAATGGCCTGATGGACCGTTTTCATCGGTTTAAACCGGTCGTGTGTGGGCGCCATCGGTTATTTAACCATCGGTTAAAAAAAAAGCCAACTTGTTTTAAATTTAACCGATGGATTCCTAACCGATGGGAAAAAAACGATCGTTAGTAGGCACAATCATCGGTTAAAAATCCACGCATGCTCAGAATCAAGTCGACGCATGCTTGGAAGCATTGAAATTCTTTTTTTTCAGCACGCCGTTGTGTTTTACGTCACCGCGTTCTGACACGATCGTTTTTTTAACCGATGGTGTGTAGGCGCGACAGACCATCAGTCAGCTTCATCGGTTAACCGTTGAAATCGGTCCCTCGGTCCGTTCTCATCGGATGGACCGATTGTATGTACGCGGCATAACAGGTCTGAATCAGGAAAAAAGATCTGCTCCCCTGGAGCAATTAAACCTTTACATGTTCTCTTGTCTGTAATTCCTACAAATATTAAAACAAAAATCGAATTGTGATGGTCAGTTTTAATGACAGAAGACAGGTCACAAGAGGAAGCCAACACATTTTGTAGTGGGGGGCAATACTTTCCTTCATCAGGGGCAATACGTTCCTTCATCAGGGGCAATACTTTCCTTCATTAGGGGCAATACTTTCCTTCATCAGGGGAAATACTTTCCTTCACCAGGGGCAATACTTTCCTTCATCAGGGGAAATACTTTCCTTCATCAGGGGAAATACTTTCCTTCATCAGGATCAATACTTTCCTTCATCAGGGGCAATACTTTCCTTCATCAGGGGCAATACTTTCCTTCACCAGGGTCAATTCTCTGCATTGTATAAAAAGGCTGTTTCATCCTATCTTCTCTGATCCTCCCTTTCTTCCACAGTCCTCAAACCATCTCCTGGTAGAGCCTTGGCCAAGCTGCATATGCTCAGTTTGGTGTGTATTGCAGCGGCGGCTGGTGCTCCAAAATTTTTTTTGGGGGGGGAGGAATTCTGGGAAAAAACATCAAGTGCAGCATCACTTTGCCCATCAAATGCAGTCACTGTGCCCATCAATTGCAGTCACTGTGCCATCAAACGCAGCAACCGTGCCCATCAAATGCAGCAACTGTGCCATCAAATGCAGCAACTGTGCCCATCAAATGCAGCCACTGTGCCCATCAAACGCAGCCACTGTGCCCATTAAACGCAGTCACTATGCCATCAAATGCAGCTACTGTGCCCATCAAATGCTGCCACTGTGCCCATCAAATGCCGCCATTGTGCCCATCAAATGTCTCCACCGTGCCCATCAAATGCTGCCATTTTGCCCATAAAATGCCACCACTGTGCCCATCAAATGCCACCACTGTGCCCCATCAAATGCAGCCACTGTGACCCCCACCCGCTGTCTGACCAGCACTTTCCCCTATCTTGGTGGCGGGTAAAGCAGCGGCGAACTGCGTCCTCTGTGTGTCTCTTCTTCCTGCTTCCTGCTAGGCATCCAGGAGTGCGATCAAGGAGATAACTTCTATCCCCTTGATCGCACTCCTGGACGACTAGCAGGAAGTGTTTCTAACCATGTGGGGGGTGGGCTTACTAGGACAACTTCTAATGAAAAGTGTTCCTAACCGCGTGGGGTTTGTAGAACCTAACATGCCTGATGACCAAATATTGCCCTTTGTACTTGTGGTGCAGCCCTCCCAGAGGAAGGGCTGTATTGGCAGTGATCTCTAGCAGTCTCATGTAACATGACTCTAGTCTCTAACAGCCTCCAGCAACACATCTCCAACTTTAACTACACCTGTAGCATTTCTTCATCCTCTTCTCTGACGTTCCTTTAGCACCGGTTCACACAGGGTCAGCTTCAAATTCGTCCGACTCTGAAGCTGCCCCGTACAGCGCGACTTTAGCGCCACTTGCAAAACAACTTCTGTATAGAAGTCAATGCAAGCCGCTACGAAGTCGCCCCAAAGTAGTACAAGAACCTTTTTCTAAATCAGAGCGACTTGATTCGCTTCTATTAGAGCGGTTCCATTGCAATCCATAGAGCGCGACTTGTCAAGCGGCTAAGTCGCCTGACAGTTCGCCCCTGTGTGAACCGGCACTAACAGCACCACATATAGTGTTTATTATGTGCGGCCTCCTGGGGATGCCCATAATGTGAGGCCCCTTATATCTAGTAAGTTGACCACCGCTTGTTTAACAGTCCTAAAAGTAGAAATACTGAGCCAAGGATATCACATATCTGCGACTCCTGGGGGGTTTCACATGTAATTAAACGCATTTTCATTATAACAGTGCAGCGTGTCTATTTATCAAATGGCCAATCAATTACCAGACGGCCTAAAGCATCGGCATAATCAAATCCGGCTCCAATTCTTTCACTTTAAGGCTATTTTTACTATATGCAGTAATGATGGGCTAGTTGAAGTAGCGGGCATCTGGCGATCGCTGGTTGTCATAGCAACATCACGATTACCTTGTTATGTAGGCGTGGCATGACATAGACGACGGATACCTCTGTGTGCTTCTAATTTTAGTCATGTAATAAAAAGCACAACTTGGGTACAACAGACGGGCAGGCTGGCAGACTGGCAGGAGTTGCTTTCAGCAGCCACTTTATTAGCTACACCTATCTGGTACCCATAAAATTGGGCTTGTGATCAGGAACAACACTCAGCTATGTGGTGGCATTTAAAGTAGAACTGAGGCTAAGAATAAAAAGCTAAAAAGTGAACAGCTTCTTAAAAAAACAACATTTTAACCTAGAGAGTTCACCTCCAGAACATTATTTTTTGCCACTAGATGGCCCCAGTCTCAGGCCAATATACAACCTTCTTCCTCTAAGCTTAAAGCAGAGGTTCACCTTTAAAACAATTATATCCCATTCCATCCAGTATACTGCCGACATGTACAGTATGCTGTTTTTTTTTTCTCGCTGTTCATAACGTTTAATCATTCTTTTTCTTTCCAGACTCCCGCAGGGAATAGGCTTTCCTATGAAGAGGCGTAGATGATAGCCGACTCGGCTCTATACGGCACTATATGGCGCCTGCGCACAGACTAGGAGCTGACTGCGCAGGCGCCGTATAAAGCCGAGTCCCAGTTCAGCTATTTTCGGAACGCGTGACGCGCCTTAGCCGCATGTCAATCATCTACGCCTCTTCATAGGAACGCCCATCTTCCGGAAGTAGAGAAGGGGACCTGTCAAAAACGGTTTACCGCATATAAGCGGAAGTTCCACTTTTGGGTGGAACTCCACTTTAAGTGCCGTCATCCGCAGCCCTGCTCTGTCTCCTCTGTGCTCTCTCCCCCCTCCCTTCCTGTCAGCTCTGTGTCCTTGCTGCTCTGTTCCCCCTCCCCTCATGCTGCTGAAATTATGGTTAAAATTTGATAATCCTGTCTATTTATTAATGATATGTGCCCTGTATATATGCCTTATAAAAATAATGCTGCAATATACCAGAGCGCTGATTGGCAGTCTCGTGATCCGCTGTCTCTTTCCTCTCTCGCATGACAGCTGCAGCGGGCGAGGCCGCCTCTCTCCTCCTCCCCTCCCTGCTGACGTCAGCCAATCCACAGTAAAGGGCTGGCAGGGCACCTCATAAGTAGGCATGAGTCATGCCAGCAGGGGCAGTAGGTGGAAGATGGTGCTATAGTGCTTAGGAGGCTGGAAGCGGCCCTTGAGGGTGACCTCTAGTTTGGGGGGGTGACCTTGGGCCAGGGCTAGGGTGCTGGAAGGATCCTGTTAAAACACATGGAGGGAACCCTTCCTGGAGGTACGGGATCAAGGAGAGGAGACAGCAGGAGCAGGTCAGCACTACTGGGAGATCTCCTGAGAGTCAGCCGGTTGGGCTGGTGAGTGTCAGTCTGGAGGACTGTGGGGAGAAGTTAGCCTGGAGGGCTAGGAAAGGGGCAGCTGCAGCCAGGTGGGTTGGCAGTGCCCTAAGAGGTGGTGCTGGGATCAGTAGCCATAGGAGTTATGCAAGCTGGACACCTAAATTCTGCTACACAACCAAGGGGCCTCAGTTTCTGTCTGTAATGGGCCAGTGCTTTTAATCTGACTGAATGACTGTCAGATCCTCACAGTGATCCAGTTGGGTTCTGCAAGCAAGTGAGTGGCTGGAGGAAGAAGTGGAGCTGTATATAGAGAATGTCTCAAGAGTGCCTGTGAAAATGTAGTGTGCCTGGCTGTTTAGAATGGGGGATCACAGTTACTTGTGGTTCCTTAGGGGGTGCACTACAGATGTATTAATAATTACAGTGCTAAATTCATAGCTCCCAACTGTCCCTGATTTCGAGGGACTGTCCCTGATTTGGAGAAATGTCCCTCTGTCCCTCATTCTCCTCATTTGTCCCTCATTTTGGTCTGATCTATATAGATGTATCTAAAATGCACTTTTTATCTATCAAAAAGTGTTTTCCAGCGCTAAAACTTTCATCTGATTTCTAAATTGCTGCATTTGTAAATTCCAAAAGCCAATATAAAGGAATAGTAGTGGTAAAAAAAGCACTTGTGGGTTTAACCAACCTTGTTTTTTTGTTTAATTCTCCTTTAAGGGGCGTGGCAAGGGGTGTGCCCTATGCCTGCATACTTTTGCTGATAGGTGTCCCTCATTCCCATCTCAAAAAGTTGGGAGGTATGTAAATTAATGAATTACTTTTTTATTCGCCTAGAGTTCAGTTTTAAACAGTGGTCACTGTTTAATGAGGAAAGCTTGAGCTCCTGATTTCCTGTTTGTGTTCCTAACTTCCTGTCTGGGAAATCTAAAGGAGCTACCAAATAGCAGAAAAAAAATGGACAGAAGTTCTATGCCTTTCCCATTCTGTCCAAAAACTAAACTGGTTGGACATACACTTTGTGGGGCCTGATGTATGCCAAGATAACATTCTCCATGCCAGTACACCACCACCAGACTGAACTTGTGACACCAGACAGAATGAAAACCATGGATTTCTACTGTGTATTCCAAATTCTGCACGTCGCACAGGAAATCCAGATTCGTTGGCACAGGAGACGTTTCCCACTGTCCTGCAGTTTTGGTGTTCTGGTGCCCCTTCTTGGCCTATATAGGATGTCCACATGTCCCGGATTGCCCGGGACTGTCCCGCAATTGACATGTCTGTCCTGGGTCCCGGGCACCTTCATTCCGGGACAATACAATGTCCCGGAATGAAATAGAGGACACAGCCACCCTCTGCTGACTAATAACTACATTTCGGAAACTGGTTGCTAGAGCCAGCGCTGCCTGGCATCTTGCAACCAGTGACAATTTACTCTCAGGCAGTGATACCTTTCCTTCTAGGTACGTGGCTCAGCACTGCATCTGGTGGCAGGCTATGGGTGGCAAGTGGCACATTCACCTGACAAATAACCCGCCGCCAAATTCCCTATCAACCCCAAGACTATATTACCTCCGCCCCCCTCATCTTTTTTTGGGGAAGGTGAGAGAGGGGGTGTGTCCCTGAATGGTAGTTTGGAAATGTGGTCACCTTAGGCCTATAGCATGGAAGAGCCTTGTGTGGCTGCTGTAGTCTGTCCTTCTCAAGGTCCCCAATGTTGGATGTTATGAGATAGCCTTCTGCATAGCACTGCTATAAAGAGCAAATATGTGGATTGTAGATTTCCAGACAAGTCTGACCGTTCTTCGCTGACTGTTCTTATTAAAGCAAACACAAGCAGCACAATGCAAGGTCTGCTTTTAATGTCCAGGCCCCTCTTCCTCCAAAGTATGCCTGTAGACAGTGGCGTCACTAGGGTTGGTGTCACCTGGTGCGGTAAAATATGGTGTCACCCCTCCCCCAATAACATTTTTCAAATATTTTTTACCCTACTGTTTGCTCTCTGTTCTCCTTTCTTCCCCTTTTCTCTCTCTCCCTATCCATCTTTCTTGTTCGTTCTATCCCTTCTTCTTTTTCTCCATTTTTCTTTGTCCCCTCCCCCCACCTCTCTTTCTCCAGGACCGGAATTCAAATCCCCTGCACCTCTGGACCCCTTTACATTACACAGCACCCTGCACCTCTGGACCCCTTTACATTACACAGCACCCTGCACCTCTGGACCCCTTTACATTACACAGCACCCTGCATCACTGGACCCTTTTACATTGCACAGCACCCTGCATCACTGCACCCCTTTAAAATTACACAGCCGCCTGCACCTCTGCACCCCTTTACATCACATAGCCCCCTGCACCTCTGGACCCTTTTACACTACACAGCCCTCTGCACCCCTTTACATTACACAGCACCCTGCATCACTGCACCCCTTTTACATTACACAGCCACCTGCACCTCTGGACCCCTGCATGTTACACAGACCCCCCTTCAGTGCAGACACCCCCCCTTAGTGCAACCCCCCCTCAGTGCAAATCCCCCCCTCAGTGCAACCCCCCCTCAGTGCAAACCCCCCTCAGTGCAACCCCCCAGTGCAAACACCCCCCCCCCCCTTAGTACAACCCCCCCTCAGTGCAAACCCCCCTTAGTGAAAACCCCCTCAGTGCAAACACCCCTTAGTACATCCCCCCCACCCCTTCAGTGAAATCCCCCCAGGTGCAAACACCCCCCCTCCCCATTCAGTACCTCAGATCATCGCAGGCAGCGCCACGGCACATGGACAGAAGGTCCCCTCGGCCCCTCCCCCTCTGTACACACAAACAGAGAGGAGGGGGCTGTGCCTGTGTGCCGACTGCCGACCACCGCTAACAGCCAGTGGCTGTGAGAGGAGGGGATGGATGGTGCTGCGGTGTCACCCCGCAACCCCCCCTCCTCTTGTACCGCGGTGCTTGGCGCTGCGATTCCACGGCGCTCATCGCTGCAGTGTCACCCCTCCCCCAATAACATTTTTCAAATATTTTTTACCCTACTGTTTGCTCTCTGTTCTCCTTTCTTCCCCTTTTCTCTCTCTCCCTATCCATCTTTCTTGTTCGTTCTATCCCTTCTTCTTTTTCTCCATTTTTCTTTGTCCCCTCCCCCCACCTCTCTTTCTCCAGGACCGGAATTCAAATCCCCTGCACCTCTGGACCCCTTTACATTACACAGCACCCTGCACCTCTGGACCCCTTTACATTACACAGCACCCTGCATCACTGGACCCTTTTACATTGCACAGCACCCTGCATCACTGCACCCCTTTAAAATTACACAGCCGCCTGCACCTCTGCACCCCTTTACATCACATAGCCCCCTGCACCTCTGGACCCTTTTACACTACACAGCCCTCTGCACCCCTTTACATTACACAGCACCCTGCATCACTGCACCCCTTTTACATTACACAGCCACCTGCACCTCTGGACCCCTGCATGTTACACAGACCCCCCTTCAGTGCAGACACCCCCCCTTAGTGCAACCCCCCCTCAGTGCAAATCCCCCCCTCAGTGCAACCCCCCCTCAGTGCAAACCCCCCTCAGTGCAACCCCCCAGTGCAAACACCCCCCCCCTTAGTACAACCCCCCCTCAGTGCAAACCCCCCTTAGTGAAAACCCCCTCAGTGCAAACACCCCTTAGTACATCCCCCCCACCCCTTCAGTGAAATCCCCCCAGGTGCAAACACCCCCCCTCCCCATTCAGTACCTCAGATCATCGCAGGCAGCGCCACGGCACATGGACAGAAGGTCCCCTCGGCCCCTCCCCCTCTGTACACACAAACAGAGAGGAGGGGGCTGTGCCTGTGTGCCGACTGCCGACCACCGCTAACAGCCCGTGGCTGTGAGAGGAGGGGATGGATGGTGCTGCGGTGTCACCCCGCAACCCCCCCTCCTCTTGTACCGCGGTGCTTGGCGCTGCGATTCCACGGCGCTCATCGCTGCAGTCGCGGGGGGGGGGGAGCCGCCCCCCCCCCCACATGTCAGCTAAAAAAATTAAAAAAATATATATTTTTTTTTTTTTTTAAATCGGGATGGTGTCACCCCTCTAGTGGGTGTCACCCGGGGCGGCCCGCACCCCCCGCACCCCCCTAGCAACGCCTCTGCCTGTACAGTAAAAACTCAGACTTGAACTTACCATCTACATCACTGGGTGTGATGTCGCCGTCCTTCAAAGAAAATTCCTGGGGAATACAGAGAAGGTGAAGACATTTCAGTCCACTGTAAGATTATTTTGGCTACTCTACATTTTCCAGGGATCTTCCAGGAAGGAGGGTGATGTCACTCTCACATAGGCACTGCAAGCAGAAGACAGGAGCAAAGAAAGTATAAAATGTACATTACAGGTACACTTTGCAACTACTAAAGACCAGCAGGTTTTTTTTTACAGGGAGAGGGACACCAGGCATTATAAGAGATCCTTACATTTTACTGATCTTCTCACAGAACTGCTGCCCTGGATGTTTTTTGTTACCTAAGCCCTCCCCATAGTCTTCATCAAATAAAAATCTCATATACTTGATATGTCTTTCATATTAAATAGTGTGTCAGTCAGGAGGAAAAATTTGGTGTTTACAGCGTATTCCCCATGCATGTGACAAATTTACTTCCAAACCTTCCACCCCCTCCCTGGATCATGTCCCGGCATTTTTTTAACCTTAATTTTTAGCAAAAAAAAAAAAAAAAGCTTTTTGTTTTTACTTTGACTTTATCGCCAGGCTTTTAAAATTCTTGCATTGGCAGCTGCTGGGAGGTCAGTTCTTAGGCACGCCCCCAGAATTATATTTCCAAGAGAAATGTTATTGCACAGCTTTTATTCCTTTTTCTGCCAAGAACATTCAATTAGACATATATAGGTAGATTCAGAGAGAAGTGCCTAAACTTGCGGCGGCGTAGCTTAGCGTGTTTAGGCTACGCCGCCGTAAGTTAGCTAGGCAAGTACATGATTCTCAATGTACTTGCCTGCTATGTTATGGCGGCGTAGCCTAAAGCGGGTGGACGTAAGGGCGCCAAATTCAAATGTGTGGAAGGGGGGCGTGTTTAATGCTAATAAGGCTTGACCTTAAGTTTTTGACGTTTTTTTTTACTGCGCATGCACCGGGCGCCTACATTTTCCAGTGTGCATTGCGGCTAAGTGCGCCGTACGGGCCTATTGATTTCGACGTGGACGTAAACGACGTAAATCCCGATTCGTGGACGACTTACGCAAACGACGTAAAAATTTAGAATTTCGCGGCGGGAACGGCGGCCATACTTAACATTACTATTCCACTAGGGCCTAGCTCTAACTTTACGCGGCCTATCTCTTACGCAAACGGCGTAAAAGTACTGCGTCGGCCGGGCGTACGTTTGTGAATCGGCGTATCCCCTCATTTACATATTCTACGCCGACCGCAATGGAAGCGCCACCTAGCGACCATCCAAAATATTGCTATCTAAGATAGGACGGCGCAAGCCGTCGTATCTTAGATATGTTTAAGCGTATCTCTGTTTGAGCATACACTTAAACATAAGTCGGCGTAGATTCTGAGTTAGGTCGACTTATCTACTGATAAGTCGGCCTAACTCTACCTGAATCTACCTAAATATCTAAAAGATATACAGATTTGCTGGCCAGAATAAAATTATTTTTAATTGGAGGTAATTCAAGAGGGAGAGAGCAGGCTGACTCCATCTTTAATGACAAAAAAAAGATGCTATGTTCTTTCTGAAAAAATAAAAAATAATTGTGGCACTGGTTATTGAAGTAGGTCTTGAAAGCCACGCTTCGGCAGCCATGGCCTCAGCTACTCCTCTTTTCACAGGACACTCCAAGCCACAATGCCCATAAAATGGTATACTGTCAGCCTCAGGAAATTAGATTAACTGGATCCCCTTCAGAAAATCCTCCAGGTTTTTTTTATGTTTTGCTCTCTTTGTGATGGCAGGATGAGTGCTACAACTTTCCCGTATAACATATATCCATGAAAGTGGCCAACAAGTAAGGGCCCTCTTCTTGAAACCACAAATCTTGGAATCTTTTCACAGGCAGTGGATCATGAAGGAGCCATCTGCCAGAAATTACCAGAGGCAGAAGAACCGAAACCTTGGGAATACCAAGGACAACATTGTCCTCAGCTATCTCCCCCCAAACATGTACAACTTCTTGCGTTTGTGAGGGATGAAGATCATATTTGGAAGCCTGCCCTATATTTTTCTGAACACTACCATGGCAACTATACAACTCATTTTTTGTCTGCTGTGGTTTCAGAGAGATGGAGTCTGGATAAAGCAGGCTTGGGACAACAGGAAGGCTACATTCTTCCTCCTGTAGAGGTGGCTCTAGGCTTTGTGAGGCCTTAGGCAAAACTTGACATGGGGGCCCCACTCGGGCCCATGATGGGAAACATAATTCAAGGACAAAAGCCTCTTCCCCACAACCCTGGCCGGTGGTTGTGGGGGGTCTGTGGGCAGGGGGCTTATCGAAATCTGGAAGCCCCCTTTAACAAGGTGGCCCCCAGATCCTGCTCTTTAATAACCGAGGGGCGGGGGCCACCCAGTGATGTCACCTGGTGAACCCGCCCCTTGTGGCGACATTATCTGAGGGCATGCTGGGTCATTGACGTCACAAGGGGTGGTGTCACTGATATTCACTGGTTGTTAGGGACGCTGGCAGCCCCGCTCCTGAGTCAGGGCTCATAACGCTGCCTGAGCACAGCAGCGTTAGTGTCCTCTATCCCTCAAAATTGTGGCATTGCATTGGGAAAGTTAGGTGGCCACAAGGCCCCTGTGAGTGCGAGGCCTTAGGCGACCGCCTAATTAAAGAGCCGCCTCTGTCCTCCTGCTACATTCGATCTATATAAAGCTTGATACCGTTGTCACACAAGACCTTTCCTGGCACATGATGGCTTGGGTTTAAGTACCTTTGGGCCTGTCCCTGAAGAACTTACAGAATTTCAGTGGCTCTTGTCCTCTAGACATACCAACTGAAAAAATGGTGGCGGCCATTTGCCTCAGAAGTTTCAAAGTCTATTGAACACTCTGGGGGATTGGTGGTTCTGAGGACAAATTACTAAAAGAGGGCATAGAGCAGGAGGTGACTAATCTGTCACAAATACCAGGTCACGTGGTGGCATAACCAGTGGTAGGGTGACCACATTTCCAAACTACCATTCAGGGACACCCCCCTTTCCCAAAAATCAGCTTGTGCTGTAACGAATCACAGCACAGTGATTGGACGCAAGAGGCAGGATTTATGATTTCTCCAATCACAAGCAGGGGGTGGGGTATGTGCTCCTCCAGGCATTCCCAGCCAGGGCAAGTACTGTTAGTGAGTAAAGCAGTGATGTGGCGGCAATTTTTGGGGTCATCAGATTGGCCTGGGGGGGTGGCTGTGTCAGTTTCATTCCGGGACACTGTATTGTTCTGGAATGAAGGTGCCCGGGACAGACCTGCAAAATGTGGGACTGTCCGGGGCAATCCGGGACACATGGTCACCCTAACTAGTGGACGTCAACAAAGTGACCCAGTGGACCATGAATTAGATATAATATCCCTGACTATACTTGCTGGACCATGTATTTGACCATGGCTCTTCCCTACTAACTGCAATAATACTGTGTGGTGAGTCACCAGAGCGTGGGTCAACTACAACCCCGGATAAGAGAAAGTGGACTAAATGACACTTGGCATCATTCGATGTGGAAGACCGGGGACATCTAGTGGTGGAAGAGAGGTAATACATGGGGTAGACTGGATTAAAGGCATGTATTTGCAGCAAAAGCGGTTTTCCACCTATACTGATGTTTTGCCTATTTTACCCCTGAAGCTCCGCTTTATTCCAGCTACAGACAAAACTTTTTTTGTCTAGCTTTATATGAAGTGCAAAATAATAAGAATCTCCAGTTTTAATTATTATTATACAGAATTTATGTCGTTTCAAGTGTTTGTGCAGTGCTTTACAATATAAAGGGAGACTACAGGTACAATAGAATTCAATAGAAGAGGGTTAGAATGGCCTTGCTTCTGAGAGCTTACAATCTTATTGCTGTGTGTTGTACAAGAAGAAAAGTGAAATTCCAACATAGACTGGATTCAATAACCTTCAAACTCCCTAATCCAACTATAATAGAAAGATGTTCACATTGCTGTGTCAAACGCAGCCACTGTGCCATCAATTGTCGCCACTGTGCCCATCAGTTGTCACCACTGTGCCATGCCATCAAATGCAGCCACTGTGCCCATCAATTGTCGCCACTGTGCCCATCAATTGTCACCACGGTGCCATGCCATCAAATGCAGCCACTGTGCCCATTAATTGTCACCACTGTGCCCATCAATTGCAACCACTGTGCCATGCCATCAAATGCAGCCACTGTGCCATCAATTGTCACCACTGTGCCCATCAATTATCACCACTGTGCCATGCCATCAAATGCAGCCACTGTTCCATCAATTGTCGCCACTGTGCCCATCAATTGCCACCACTGTGCCATGCCATCAAATGCAGCCACTGTGCCATCAATTGTCACCACTGTGCCCATCAATTGTCACCACTGTGCCATGCCATCAAATGCAGCCACTGTGCCATCAATTGTCACCACTGTGCCCATCAATTGTCACCACTGTGCCATGCCATCAAATGCAGCCACTGTGCCATCAATTGTCACCACTGTGCCCATCAATTGCCACCACTGTGCCATGCCATCAAATGCAGCCACTGTGCCATCAATTGTCACCACTGTGCCCATCAATTGTCACCACTGTGCCATGCCATCAAATGCAGCCACTGTGCCTATCAATTTTCGCCACTATGCCCATCAATTGCCGCCAGTTTGCCCCCTCATAATCCGCCACCATAGGTGTGCGCACAGGGTGTGCCAGGTGTGCCCGGGCACACCCTAATGACCCTGTGCTGGGCAGATTCCCCCTGCTACTTGGCTGCAGATAAAGGAACTGTGGAATCTCTTTCCTCATTCCCTTTCTCTGTCTCAAAAGAGAGACATCAGGGGTCTGTTTAGGCCCCTAATATTTCACCTAGGCCACCATGGGGCTCCAAAAAAATATAAAAAATTAAATAATATTGTAAAAAAAATGATAAAATTGTAAAAAAGTAATAATAAAAAAAATATGAAAAATAAACTGGCACCAGTCTCTGCCCTTTCCACATCATCCACTGCTCTACCGACACTGTCCATTGCCATATTGCTTTGTGGTGCACACCCTAATGCAATAGGCTGCGTACACCTATGTTCGCCACGTTTGCCCTGTAAAATGCCGCCAGATTGCCCCCCGCCACTTACCATTCTCAGGTCAGCCATCCTCCCTCCACTGTCCCTCGATGTCTTCTCCTGCCCTCGATGACGCTTCAGCCAATCAGGTTACCGGTAACCAGACTCGGTGAACTTGATTGGCTGAGATGCGTGTCAGTGTTAACCAGGGAACGCACACCCCGTGCGTCCCCTGGTTAACTATTTGGAAGCTGATTACAGCCGCTGGCTCTGATAGACACTTCCAAAGCCAATTACCTGCTGTTATTCAGATGGCCGGCGCTCACCAGGATCCTCTGATGAAGTCACGTGACGTGACGACACGCGTCAGGAACTACACCCGTGACCGGAAGTGACGTAGAGTCCGTCCGTTCGTTTGGATGCTTAATTTTATCCCTGCTTGGTTTTATCCCTACATTGTAAGCCAGTGCCGATCCTGACCTCCCTGGGGCCCTAAGCAAAATGACATGTCACATTAAAGTTGAGACGCGGGGGGGGGGGGGCTGCCGAAAATGACACATTAAGGTTGAGAAGCGGGGGCAGGGGGGTGTTCTGCTGTCGGAATTTACATCTTACATTAAAGTGAGAAGCGGGGGGTGCTGATTTCTTACCTCTTCTCCCATGCAGCCAGCGAGTTGAGAAGCGGGATGAGGGTCTGAAAATTACTTCTCACCAGGCGGGGCCTCTCGTAATTTGGGGGGGCCCTAAGCAGCTTGCATAGTGAGCCTATAGGGCAGATCGGCCCTGTTGTAAGCATTACTTTACCTTATTACATTTTTTATCTTTGCTTACTTCACTATGGGCGTTTTTGTTTCTCTGTTTTTGCCTGCCTGATGAATATCTGTCCCCATGGTGAGCCTCCATTTTCTTGAAGACCATCACAGCTATTTGGTAATACCAGGAAGACACATATGGAGGATATCAGCTGCTAAGGAAGCCGGTGTATAGCTATTTAAAGCTGCCTGACTCTTGTATAGAGGTAAGCGCTCTGTGAGCTCATTTAGCAGGAAGATCTATATTTGAAGCTATTTTTTCTGTGGATGGAAGTATTTGAAGATATTCCAGATATTATTAATATACAGTAATCGGTGGATATTTTTAGCACTGATCACTGTATGAATGTCACTGGTCCCAAAAAAGTGTCAAAAGTGTCCGATCTGTCCGCCGCAATGTCGCAGTCCCGCTAAAAATCGCTGATCACTGCCATTTCTAGTAAAAAAAATAATAATAATAAAAATGACATCAATCTATCCCCTATTTTGTAAACGCTATAACTTTTGCGCAAACCAATCAATATACGATTATTGTTTTTTCTTTTTCAAAAATATGTACCTATTGGCCTAAACTGATGAATACATTCTTTTATTTTTTATTTTTTGGGGAATATGTGTTATAGCGGAAAGTAAAAAATATAGTTTTTTATTTTCAAAATTATCGCTATTGGTTTGTTTATAGCGCAAAAAAGAAAAACTTCAGAGGTGAAAAAATACCATTAAAAGAAAGCTCTATTTGTGGGGGGAAAAAAGGACATCAATTTCGTTTGAATACAACATCGCATGACACGCAGTTTGCAGTGCCGTATTGCGAAAAATGGCCTGGTCATTAACCACTTCCCGACCGCCGCATGTACATATACGTCGTCAGAATGGCACGTACAGGCACATTGGCATACCTGTACGTCCCTGCCTAGACGTGGGTCCGGGGTCCGATCGGGACCCCCCCCGCGCTACATGCGGCGGTCGGATTCCCGCGGGGAGCGATCCGGGACGACGGCCCCCTTTTTATAGCCGCCCCCTCGCGATCGCTCCCCGGAGCTGAAGAACGGGGAGAGCCGTATGTAAACACAGCTTCCCCGTTCTTCACTGTGGCGGCTGCATCGATCGAGTCATCCCTTTTATAGGGATACTCGATCGATGACGTCAGACCTACAGCCACACCCCCCTACAGTTGTAAACACACACTAGGTGAACCCTAACTTCTGCAGCGCCACTTTGTGGTTAACTCCCAAACTGCAACTGTCATTTTCACAATAAACAATGCAATTTAAATGCATTTTTTGCTGTGAAAATGACAATGGTCCCAAAAATGTGTCAAAATTGTCCGAAGTGTCCGCCATAATGTCGCAGTCACGAAAAAAAATCGCTGATCGCCGCCATTAGTAGTAAAAAAAAAAAAAATAATAAAACTATCCCCTCTTTTGTAAACGCTATAAATTTTGCGCAAACCAATCGATAAACGCCTATTGCGATTTTTTTTACCAAAAATAGGTAAACGAATACGTATCGGCCTAAACTGAGGAAAAAAAAAATTTTATATATGTTTTTGGGGGATATTTATTATAGCAAAAAGTAAAAAATATTGCATTTTTTTCAAAATTGTCGCTCTATTTTTGTTTATAGCGCAAAAAATAAAAACCGCAGAGGTGATCAAATACCACCAAAAGAAAGCTCTATTTGTGGGGAAAAAAGAACGCCAATTTTGTTTGGGAGCCACGTCGCACGACCGCGCAATTGTCTGTTAAAGCGACGCAGTGCCGAATTGTAAAAACCCCTTGGGTCATTTAGCTGCCGTAAATCCTTCCACACAGCGGGGGTAGGGCATAAACTTTCACTGCCATGTCCACCAATGTGTGTTAATAGCACTGACACCAATGCTAGGATTATTGTACTGCAGCTTTGCCATACACTGCACAGAATTCAGCAGGACCACAATTTTTGGCCGTTGTGGTGTGAAAATCCCCTTCCCTCTGGAAGTGTGTGTGTGTGGGGGGGGGGGGGGGGGGGGGTTAAAATGAGTTTGGTCTGGAGTTCCACTTTAAGCCCTATAAACTACAAGTCCCAGCAGCCTCACCTTGTCATGGGGGCTTCCAGGTGTTTCATCAGATATGGCGACTCGTCAGATTTAGTCACGGAAGTGACGTTTCGTCGCCGCCATCTTGCTACACCCCGCACTCGTCCACAGTAAGGATAGACTGAGAAGGGGGCAAGCGGACATCTTGTTACACCCACCGGCAGTTTTGCATTTCACAGCTCCTCTCTCCGCGCTCAGGACCTAAAAGCGGCACGGTGTCCGGTGACATCATCAATCGGTGCCCGAAAACCGGAGAGGAGAGAGCGGTGTCGTCATCAGCGCTGCGCCGGGAAGACTGCTGTCTGCAGGAGGAGAGACACAGAGAAAGACTGGGGGGCCCCAAATCTGGGGGCTGAAGGGGCCACTGCTGTGTGAGACCGGTGTGTACAGTGTGCTGACAGCTCCCATACTGGTATAGAGGATAGGAAGATTATTATTATTACTGGAGTCATTAGTGTTATTGTTCTGTGGTGTTTGTGTTATTGTCATTATACTGTCAGTGTTTTGTTGTAAATATATGATGATGTTTATTATTATTTCTGTTTTGTTTTTGTGATTCTCCTCATTTCCTTTATTGCTGTTATTTTTAGTTGACTGGTATGTTCCTGTAGCTGCTATTCCTATCATTTGCCCTCATTGTGAGTGTTCTGATTAGTGATCATTGTTGTGTAACCCTCCTCATGGCTCTTATTATGTTGATGAGTGTTGTTATTGTGTAATTTGTTATTTCCGATCATTACCAGAGGTGGGCCTCATGAAGACGGAGGGTTAGCAGCGTGCTGACGAAGAAATTCCCTGACACTTTCTGGTACCCAGGGAGCCACACATGCCCACATACAGCTTCCAATACAAGTGAATGGCTGGCTGTACGTGGCCATGTAATGACATCTGCATCAGCATTTATCCAGGCATAGTAATCCTCTCTGATGTGCCATATGTGCAGGTAAACGTCAATGCAGAATATACTACACTTACCTGTCCGGGCATCCAGCGGTGTGTGTCCCCCGGCTAATCCTTCAATTGGCTATCGGGTGCTGGCGCCGCCATCTTGACTAAGGGATACTGCGCATGTATGAAGTGTGCTGTGCTTTTTTGAATGTGCTGCAGTCTTCTGGGATCTATGAAGTGTCCTGGAAGGCTGCAGGGAAGTGGGAGCAGGTCCCTATTAAAACCAGGTACCTGCTTCCTCCCCCCAGCAGGTGCCAAATGTGGCAGTGGAGAGGGAGAAGAGGAGACAGATAAGGGGAACTTCCCCTTTTTGGATGATTCTTGATTCAGCAGGTATCAGCCAAATTGTAATCAGCATGTGGCTTTCCCTGCTCGACAGAAGTCGAACATTTGATTCACTTCTTCTGAAGGGACATATTGGAAAATTTCTCTTGATCAGCGGCTTTGGGTACCTGCTCCCACGTTTAGGCAATCCAAGCAGAAGTTCACTCCCCGTCTTCAGCCTCTTGGGACACATCACAGGAGGCTGTGGGACCTTTCACAGGGAATTGTGAGGCAGAGAGCCAGCTATGAAGCCAAAAAGAGTCATAGCCAGCTTTCCACAGATAGCAAGGTGGCGCCGGGGGCCTGAAGACCATTGAAGAACCGGCCCTGGTGAGGAGTAAGGATGAGCTCCAGCGTGTTCACAAAGCCCATGTGCAGAGCCCGCCAGGAAGTCGGCACTGCACTGCGCTAATCGCAGGCAGCGAGACATTTCCTGATCTCTGCAGCCGTGCATCGGGACAATGTTTCACTGCCTGTGATTAGTGCAGTGCCGACTTTCTGGAAGGCTCTGCACGTGGGCTTTGCGAACACGCCGGAGCTCATCCTTGGTGAAGAGAGTGCTGAATCTTTGGACAAGTAAGTGTGATGTCCTTTTATTTACAGTCAACAGCTACAGTATTTGGAACTACTGACTTTTTTTTTTGGGGGGGGGGGGGGGGGAACCTCTTTAACCAGTTCCTGCCCACGCTATAGCTGAAAAGACGGCTACAATGTGGGCTTACTTTGCCGGGAGGGCATCCATGAACGTCCTCCCATGATCGCGCTGCAGTGCGCTCTGTGATCGTTGAGTCCTTTGGACTCAGCTGATAACAGATCGGTGTAGGGGGCCAATCACAGCAGCCCTTTACCAAGGGATCAGCTGTGTCCAATGACAGCTGATCATGATTTAACTCGGCATGAGGGGAGATGAGGGCCGATAACCAGCTTGTGTTGAAGGGACATCTACACTGATAAGCAGGGGATTGATTATCAGTTCAGTCCCAATAGTGCCTGCCCAGTGCCTCTTCTCCCCCCCCCCCTTTTTTTTTTTTTTTACAAAATTTTCTGCCTTTTTTTGTTTTGTTTAGCAAAAAATAAAACAGCGGTGATTAAATACCACCAAAATAAATCTATTTGTGTGGAAAAAAAAAATTATAAATATTTCATATGGGCACAGTGTTGCATGACTGTGTAATTGTCATTCAAAGTGTGACAGCGCTGAAAATTTGGCCTGGGCAGGAAGGGGTAAAAGTGCCTAGGAGGCAAGTGGTTAAGTGAAATAGTAACCAACTTTTCAAGTTAGGATTACCATACACTGTAATGGCTATTTTATATCCCTTATGTAGCCTATAGGTAGCCATTTGTCCTATCTGTTTAGTAAGGATGAGCGCCGGCGTGTTCGCACACTCAACGTGCAGAGCCCGCCAGGGAGTCTGCACGTGGGCTTTGCGAACACGCCGGAGCTCATGCCTTCTGTTTACCGATCAATCGACACTCTCAGCAGCTCTTCGCTGGCATTTCAGTCCTCCACAAAGCTTAGTAAAACAATAAAACGGGAAATCATAAAGTATTCATAGGTTCCAGGAGACGCGAAAATACTTTATGATTTCCTGCTCGACACTCTTCGTATTATTAAGGAGGTTGCAGCAAATATTTCACGTTTATTAGGTTAAGCTTTTTAATTTAAAAAATGTTTTCCTATTTCTTCATTTATTTATTTTTAGGTTTAGATTGTTGTATTCATATACACATGCACTTCTATAAAGGAATGATTGATTATTAGATAATTTCCCAGGCGTGGTGTATAAAACAATATAACACCACCCATCCTACTTATCTCTTCCCAGTTTGTGGTATGAAATCACTAATATGCTGTATTTCCTGTTTATTATTAGATGGAAACATGACCACTCTCACCCGACAAGACTTAAACTTTGGGCAAGGTAAGTAAAAAACATGTGGTGGCTGCTGGGGCCATCTTCTCTTATATACTCCTAGTATCTCATATTTGGATTAAAGTGACTGTCCCTGGAGGGGAAAAAAAAGGATTTAAGCTTATCTTTCCTGCTGCCAATTTTCACTCTGTTAAAGAGTTACTGTAACCAAAAAAATTGAATGCAAGCATTGCTTCCCAGTGTGTCCCAGGTCTCTGACATTCTCGGAAGTGTTGTTGCATTTGATTTTTCAGGTGACCGTAGTCTTACAATAGAGTGAAGATTAGTAGTGGGACAATTATGTTTAAGTTGAGTGGTTTTGTAACCCCGAACAAGCCCAAAGGTCTCTTATCCCCCCCCCTATTTTCTTTCCTGCTAAAGATCCTATTAAAATCATTGTTATATCTGTTGGATTCTGGGGAATACCGTAGATACTTGGGGTGGGGGTGAACCAATAAGGGGATCCAACCTTCCTAGCATTGACACTGGTGTGATGACAAGTGTCGCAAAGCAGGGAGCCAGTTTGTGCAGATGGACTATGCAAGAACCCGGCGGGGTGTGGCTGAAATGCAGGTGGTGCACGCACATGCAGGTGCATCTGTGGCTTAAAGTGTAAAAGTTCTAACTGACTCCCAGGGATTTGCCCTGGCTGGACGTTATTATGGGTGAATATTAAAGCGGGGGTGCCACGGGAATTAATTTTTTTTTTTTTTATATGCATCTGCCGCTCTTACAATACTTTAATAGTGTACTCACGTGTCCTATTTAAACAGCTGTCCGCATTGTCATTCTGCGGTAAAAGATAATTTAAAAAAAATATTTCCTGAACGCTCCCATCTTGCTTGTGGGCACTCTGAAGCCCACAAGCAAATCCTTCAGGGATACTGTGAATGCTGATGTCCCAGCATTCACCGCTCTATCCTGCACATGTGTAGTGTTGACGGCGAGCGGCGCGGTCAACACTACACGGTTGCCATCACAACGGCTGGCGTACGCCCCGTTGTGACGACATCCATGTGTCAAATCACGCGAGAGTGCTTCTGGTAGGCTAGAGAATCGTCTCCTGGGCAGCGTCACGCTGTGCTCACAGGAGACACTGGGGCGATCGCAGCCAAAGCGACACGCCTGCTCCCGCGGGCGCTAAACCAGGAAGTGCCTGGTTCTTAACACAGAAACAAGGTATGGAATTGATTTTAAATTTTTTTAAACGGCGACGTTTCGATATAGACACTCAGTCTGTGTGTTTAACTTTGAGTCTAAAATTAGGGTGAACCTCCGCTTTAAGAAGAGCAGGAGGGGCCCATGGCTGGCTATCTCTTGGTAATGGCTGTGCCAATTGTGTGCTGGCAGTGCTGTGATGTCTTAATTCCTCCAGTTTTTTTTTTTTGTTCCTGCCTCCAGTCATATTGGTTCTGCACTGCCCTGTAAATGTGGGCTGCATGGGAATAGTGGGCTGCTCGCTGCTGGAATTCATTGTGTGTGTGTGTGTTTGTGTGTAGCCCACCACTAGTGGCCAAGATGCTGTGGCAATCTTGTGCCCATCACCTGGAGGCACTAGTTAGCTACAGCTTGCTTGTCCCAGCTGGGGATATGACATGACAGCACTGTGAGGGCAATGATCTGGCTATATACCGGTACTAAAAGGAGTGGACTCTCTCCCCTTCTAAAAAACAATATCATCTAAGCTCCCTGAGAAAGCTTTGTAGCCTACCATTCAAACATGCAGAAATGTGCTCTATATTGTGCTGATGCTAAACAATTTCTGCTGCTTTCCTCCCCTCAGTGGTGGCGGACATCCTATGCGAGTTCCTGGAGGTGGCTGTGCACCTGATCCTCTATGTCAGAGAGGTCTATCCGACTGGAATCTTCCAGAAGAGGAAGAAGTATAATGTCCCAGTTCAGGTAAATCGTAAAATAATCATTTTTTTAGTGTCTCTTGTATAAACAATTCCCCCATATTATCCACATAAATCCAGTGCACCTTCCTCTACCACCCTAGGCTACTATACCCCGTATTAATGAGATTGATTTCCAATAATCTGTGTGGAGGGGGGGTTGGTAAAATATTGAGCAGGAGTCGGCTGAGGAAGAAATGTTCCAGTGACTTCTTAGCTCAGCAGATCAAAGCTTCATCTGGGTTTAAGTCATTGTGACAGGTGTGCAAAGGGCAGCAGTGTTCTTCCCCTTCAGTTATCACTATTGCATGCTGAATGCTAATGCTGAACAGGACTAGTATGTGATGGTAAGATTCTGGGTTTTGTTTCAATTATTGTAACATTGTATAGTGCAAACATGGGACAATTTTTGGTTGGTATTTTTATCTACCGTATTTATAGACGTATAACACGCACTTTTTTTCCCCTTAAAATCAGGGGGAAATCGTGGGTGCGTGTTATACGCCGATCGTTCGCTGTTTCTGAGCGCCGCCGACATAGACGGAGCTGAGCCGATCGTACTGTGTACTCGGCTAGGCTCACAGTCATGCCCTGTCCCGCCGAGAGAAGCCGAATACACAGGAAATCCAGCTCTGTATAGCTCGGCTGAGGCGCTAAATTAAAAAATACATAATGCTGCAATTTTGGGCAAGGTGCAGATGGACACTTATAAGGCTGGATGGGCAAGGCTGCAGATGGACGCTGGGCAAGGCTGCAGATGGACGCTGGGCAAGGCTGCAGATGGACGCTGGGCAAGGCTGCAGATGGACGCTGGGCAAGGCTGCAGATGGACGCTGGGCAAGGCTGCAGATGGACGCTGATAAGGCTGCATTGATGGGCATTTAAAATGTAAGTTGTGAGAAGCTCACTGTATGCAGCAAAAACAGAGTAGGTAATTTTAGTGCAGGAGAGGAGTCTGTACTGCAGTTCAGCTCTAAAGACTTATGCCTTGTACACACGATAGGAATTTCTGATGAAAAAAGTCTGATGGAATCTTTTCATCAGAAATTCCTATCGTGTGTGGGCCCCATAGGATTTTTTTTTCCGTCAGAGTTTGGAAATACATGTTTTATTTTTTTCTGATGGAAAAAAATCATATGGGAAATTCCGATCGTCTGTGTGGAACTCCGACGGAGAAAAAAAAAACATGCATGCTCAGAATCAAGTTGACGCATGCTCGGAAGCATTGAACTTAATTTTTCTCGGCTCATCATAGTGTTTTACGTCACGCGTTTTGGACAGTCGGAATTTAGTCTGACAGTGTGTATGCATGACAGCTTGAACGGAATTCTGACAGAAAATTACATCAGATTTTAGCCCATAGGAAATTCCTATCGTGTGTACGGGGTATTCGTCAGGGAAGGTAATGCAATGGCAGGAGGTGGAGAGGAAGAGCAAGTCAAGCACAGATTGTTCATATGTCTGTTTCTTGCAGTCTGCTCAATGTCTTCATATATTATGTGTGTTTTCTAGATGTCGTGTCATCCTGAGCTGAATCGCTACATCCAGGACACGCTGCACTGTGTTAAACCCCTGATAGAGAAGGTAAGACCTGATGTGGGCACACGCTCCAATCATCCAACACACACTCTGGCAAACAAGGACATGTACATGTATAAGCAATGATGTGCATATGCACTGGAGCGAGCGCATGTAAGCGGAAAGTTGCTGAAAGAGGCTGGAGTACACCAGTAGCACTGTAATGGGGAAAAAAATAGCACGGAGCAAACTAAATGTCATCCAGTTGGGGTTTACATCTACTTTAAAGTTTCTAAATGCTCAAGATTTTTTACCTTCATGCATTAAGGTAAAAAAAACTTCTGTATGCAGCAGCCCCCCTAATACTAACTTGAGCCCCATTTTGATCCAGCGATGTACACGAGAGTCTCGGCTCTTCAGGGACTCGCACTCTTCATTGGCTGAGTCAGCAGCGGGTGCCAGTGAGCAAAGAGAGGGGACGGAGCCGCGGCTCTGTGTCTGAATGGACAAGCAGAGCAGCGGCTCAGGTGCTCCCACAGCAAGCTGGTTTGCTCTCGAGGCACCTTGGCAGGAGGGATGGGCCAGGAGCGCCGGTGAGGGATCCGAGAAGAGAATCTGGGTGCTATGTGCAAAACCCACTGCACAGAGCGGGTAGATATAATGTGTTTGTTATTATTAAAAAAAGAACAGACCTTTTAATTACACTGGCTTTATGTCTTGTGGTCACTTTATATTGAAATCGTGGTGGGGTTCTTCGTTAGTAGCTGCTCTCTGACACTTTCTTCTCCTTTGCTTTGCAGAATGATGTGGAAAAGGTTGTTCTGGTCATCCTGAATAAAGAGCACCACCCGGTGGAGAGATTTGTTTTTGAAATGGCACAGCCTCCGCTCCTTTCCATCAGGTGATTCCCAATAATATATCTTACTTCTAGAGTGCCCAGCTTTAACCTACATTATAAAGTTTCACATCTTCAGTTTTTTTTTTCATTTTAAACTAGGCTGGAGGTAAGATAATGCCACACTTGCATGCATAGATGTTGGCATGACTCCAGTAGATATGTTATTTTTAAACAGTGCTGTCCTTTCAGCAGTGAAATCATAGTGGGGGAAGAAAAAAAAAAAAATATATATATATATATATATATATACACATTAGGTTCTTCAAAGTAGCCACCTTTTGCTTTGATTACTGCTTGGCACACTCTTGGCATTCTCTTGATGAGCTTCAAGAGGTAGTCACCTGGCACAGCACCCCATCACTCTCCTTCTTGGTCAAATAGCCCTTACACAGCCTGGAGGTGTGTTTGGGGTCATTGTCCTGTTGAAAAATAAATGATGGTCCAACTAAACGCAAACCGGATGGAATAGCATGCCGCTGCAAGATGCTGTGGTAGCCATGCTGGTTCAGTGTGCCTTTAATTTTGATTAAATCCCCAACAGTGTCACCAGCAAAGCACCCCCACATCATCACACCTCCTCCTCCATGCTTCACGGTGGGAACCAGGCATGTAGAGTCCATCCGTTCACCTTTTCTGCGTCGCACAAAGACACAGGGGTTGGAACCAAAGATCTCAAGTTTGGACTCATCAGACCAAAGCACAGATTTCCACTGGTCTAATGTCCATCCCTTGTGTTCTTTAGCCCAAACAAGTCTCTTCTGCTTGTTGCCTTTCTTTAGCAGTGGTTTCCTAGCAGATATTCTACCATGAAGGCCTGATTCACACAGTCTCCTCTTACCAGTTCTAGAGATGTGTCTGTTGCAAAAGGTGGCTACTTGGAAGAACCTAGAATATGAAATATATTTTCAGTTGTTTCACACGTTTTTGTTATGTATAATTCCACGTGTTAATTCATAGTTTTGATGTTTTCAGTGTGAATCTACAATTTTCATAGTCATGAAAATAAAGAAAACTCTTTGAATGAGAAGGTGTGTCCAAACTTTTGGTCTGTACTTCTGTACAGTCAAGGGGGTGCTGGCTCTCTCTCTGTGTGTGCACTCGGGGGGCTGGCTCTCTCTGTGTGTGAACTCGGGGGGCTGGCTCTCTGTGTGTGCACTCGGGGGGCTGGCTCTCTCTCTCATATCGGGGGGCTGTAAAATCTGTGTGTGGCCAGGGTGTTAGATTGGAAGCCTTCCTAAATGCTCTGACATTCTGTTTGTCTTTTGCACAGTTCCGACTCCCTTCTGTCTCACGTAGAGCAACTGCTGAGGGCGTTTATTCTGAAGATCAGCGTCTGTGATGCCGTGCTAGATAACAATCCGCCAGGTACTGCTCACAGCTGGGGCATTGTCCTTTTGCTTTGGATGTAGATTTAAATGGAATCTGTAATGATTATCATTTTCCTCCAGGCTGTACGTTTACTATATTGGTCCATACACGGGAAGCAGCCACAAAGAATATGGAAAAAATTCAAGTTATAAAGGTGAGTTACCAGACAGTTTAGATGACTAGCTGGACCCCTGAAGCCCAACATGCGTCCTAAGGGCTGTATGCAGTCCCTTGGCACTTTTTGTGCAACCCCCAGAGCCCCCTTATATCTTTTACACGGTTACTTTTTCTTATGATTTTCACCCCTTTTTCTGTTTTGTTTTAATGTGTATTCAGTCTGTCTCTCTATGTCCCCAGTCTAACCTCTCCTATAGCATGTCTGGGATCTCTGACTGATTTTTCTATAGTATTGCATTCCCTGAATATGATGTGCAGCCTTTTGTAATGTCTGGAGCTGCATGTAAGGCTTCCTTTATCAGGTGAATTGGCCATCACTGAGCTAGACAGAATATTTGGAGTGTACAAAGTAGTTTAGAAAAATAAAATAACATCTTGGTTCTAGGTGGGGGCTTGTCGGGTGGAGTTGCCTGTTTGCTTTTTTTGATTTTCCTCCCATTTTAATGCCTCGTGCCAGACAAAACTTTTATTTTTTTGTATTGGATAGAGTAAAGAAGGGTTCCTAATGTTTTTTCTTGCTGTCTGTGTGCTTGATGGGAATATTGCCCCTCACTTCCTGTCTGTGACCACAAAGGAAATGAGGGCAAATCATCTTAATGGGGACACAGACCAATGAAAGCCTGACAGATGTATTGACACTTCTTAAAGCTGAACCCCAGGCACAAAAACATTTAATTTATTCTTTAAAGTGAAACTACACTGTATCTGAGCACCACAAACTAAAAATGCTATATAATTCATGTTTAATATTCAATGCAAACTCCCCCATTCATCCATGTCGCCATACTTTATTTTGTTGAGAAATCACTTTGAAAAACAACTCCCTAGCATTCCTAGCCATGGCCATCTTGAATAAGGGCAGATGATTCATATAGCATTTACTTCCTGGACTCTATCTGCCCTTAGCTCAGGTATACAGACAGGAAGGTGTGCTTGGCTGAGAAAACGATTTCTTCCCCTCCTGGGAAGTGAGGACTTCATTCACCTAGGCACAGAAACCAGGCAGCAGCTGAAGAAATGTAGAAAAAAAGTTTAAAACAAGCAAATATTTTCCTATCTATTTACTAGCAGCATAAGGATTAAAAATAATCAATGTTAATTGAGAGAGTGAAGTCTCACTTTAATATTCATAAGTTATTTATAGCGGAGATTATAGTGGAACTTCCGCTCATCTGATCTCCCCCCCCCCCCCCCGGGTGCCACAATTGGCACCTTTCAGGTGGGGGGTGGACAGGATACCTGGTATCCTTTCCCACTTCCGGGAGTCCGGGCCGCAGCCCGTGATGTCACCGCGGGGCTCCTCCTCCTCGCCAGCTGCCAGGCCAATAGAGAGGAGCGGGGCCTCACGCATTCACAGTAGGTTTCCCTTACCCACAATGGTGGCGACGGCACCCGGCAGAAACATCAGCTGCGGTGCCGACATTGTGGGACTCCAGGACAGGCAAGTGTCCATTTATTAAAAGCCAGCACCTGCTTTTAAGTCCACTTTGTGTGCACCCAATTCCCTTCAAACCCAGGTATAGCCTTGTAAATGTAGCCGTGACATCATCACTATGCTGTATATACCCTATGCAGAGAACAGAGCTGTGGGAGGGACCCAGCAGGCTCCATCCACTACAGACTGCCTGCAGAAAACTACAGGACAGGGCGGAGAGCAGACCAGTTATCCTAAACAAGGAGAGAGAGTCTTTATTACTGGAAACTCCAGGAAGTTCCACACTGGATTACTACACAGATCTGGAAGAAATCCGCAAAGCCGAGTACACATGGCTTGTGTATTTAGATAATATTTGGTTATCCCGGATAAGGATGAGCTCTGGCGTGTTCGCATAGAACACGTGCAGAGCCAGCCAGGAAGTGTGCACGGCGCTGAGCTAATCACAGCCAGGGAGACATTGTCCCGATGCTCGGCTGCAGGGATCGTGAAATGTCTCCCTGGCTGTTATTAGCGCAGCGCCGTGCACACTTCCTGGCGGGCTCTGCACGTGTTCCATGCGAACACGCCAGAGCTCATCCTTAATCCCGGAGTTCAGCTTTATTATGAAGTCGCAGGGGTTGATTTACTAAAACTGGAAATTCAAAATCTGGTGCAGCTGTGCATGGTAGCCAATCGCCTTCCAGATTATTATTTTTTGGTCAAAGCTTAAAGCGGGGGTTCACCCTTAGAGGGCACTTTTCCCCCTTAGATTCCTGCTCGTTTTTACTAGGGGAATCGGCTATTTATTTTAAAACATGTGCAGTACTTACCCGTTTACGAGATGCATCCTCTCCGTCGCTTCCGTGTATGGGCTTCGGGAATGGGCGTTCCTTCTTGATTGACAGGCTTCCGACGGTCGCATCCATCGCGTCACGATTTTCCGAAAGAAGCCGAACGTCGGTGCGCAGGCGCAGTATAGAGCCGCACCGACGTTCGGCTTCTTTCGGCTACGAGTGACGCGATGGATGCGACCGTCGGAAGCATCTCGGAAGGCTGTCAATCAAGAAGGAACGCCCGCTCCCGAAGACCCATACCCGGAAGCGACGGAAGAAGATGCAGCTCGAAAACGGGTAAGTACTGCTCATATTTTAATACAAATAGCCGATTCCCCTAGACCGAACGAGCTGGAAGCTAAGGGGAGAAATTTTTTTTTTTTTACAAATGGGTGAACTCCCGCTTTAATGGAGCAAGATGAAATTGGAAGCTGATTGGTTACCATGCACAGCTGGAAACAATTTTGCACTCTCCAGTTTTAGTAAATCAACCTCACAGAGTCCCAGAAAACTGTCACTGAATATATCCACCTTTAATCTTTGTGGTTGGTTTCTGCATAGGATTTCCCTTGGATCCTGGCTGATGAGCAGGATGTACACATGCAGGAACCTCGGCTCATACCACTGAAGACCATGACCTCCGATATATTGAAGGTGAGTGTTAGGAACTTTTCTTAATATTGTAATACCTAAGAATGATTTTAATGGTCACAACAGCTCATCATCAGTTGGTTATTGGTACACAATCAGTCTGAGCAAATAAGTGTCACTTTATTTTAGACAAATACAGGTTTACACTTTGTGGTGAGGAAGATCCTTATCTTTTACAGCATAACACAACCTCTGTGCTAAATGCCAGTTCCATGAGTTTGATGAGTTTAGTGTAGAAAACTCTAGTGTCCTGCACAGAGCTCTCAACTCTACTGAACACCTTTTGGAATGAATTGGAGCCCTTCAAGCCTATAACTAAGTAACAAGTCTTTCTGGGGGAGGGTGAGAGTGAGTACTGTTTTTTATTGGTACCTGTCCCCATTTCTGCAGTCCTCCCCTAGGCAAGGATGATGTCCCTTGCATTGCCTCCTCTTATCCAGCCTCCTGGGACATGTCAGGAGGTGGCAGGACCATGCACAAGGTGCCACTCAAGTTTGCACATTCAGGAAGCCACAGATGGCTCTCATATTCAAGATGATGGCACAAAGGACCACCAGTGGTTAGGCCTCGTACACACGGACGGACTGTCCGATGAAAACGGTCCGCAGGACCGTTTTCTTTGGACATGTCCGCTGCCGGATTTTGGTCTGATGGTTGTACACACCATCGAACCAAAATCCCTGCGTACAGGATACGCGGTGACGTGGCCGCGACGATGACGCGGCGACGTGCGCGACCCTGGAAGGTCAATGCTTCCACGCATGCGTCGAATCACTTCGACGCATGCGAGGGCTTTCGGCCGAGCAGACATGTCCGGTAAGTCGTACAGACGACCGAACATGTCCGACAGACAGGCTTCCAGCGGACATGTTTCTTAGCATGCTAAGAAACATTTGTCCGCTGGAAACCTGTCCGATCCGCCGGAAAATTTTCCGGTCGGCCGTACACACGACCGAACATGTCCGCTGAAACTGGTCTGCGGACCAGTTTCAGCAGACATGTTCGGTCGTGTGTACGAGGCCTAAGAAGCAGCAGTTAGGGAAGACAACCCTGGAACCCAGGCATGGGCAAGTACCTGATTTTTAAAAGTCCGCTGTAAAAGTATTTGTAGCTGTTTAACCTTAAAGCTGCGGCTGATCACATCTCCGGCATCTGTTCATCCCAAACTAATGCATACAGCATAATAGGAAGCTGCACCCTGCTGTCCTCCTAGGCATAAAAACAACTTAATTTTTCCAGCATTGGTGAGGAAACGCCGCTAAGCACATTTCTCCCCCTACTGGGGCTCAAGCATAGCACACTCTACAATTAAACCCTAGTAGGGGGTGAAGTGCGTCAGTGGAGCTGGGTGTGTGTCCTCTACAATACTGCACCTGTGCATTACTGCACGGCTATAGGATTGGAGACCGTCCCATAGAATATGGGGCTGTAATGTGCAGGAGCTGAGGATTGAGGTAAGTGTGCATCTGTGGAACGGGAAGGTGGGTTACGGCTGAAGAAGGGGGCAAAAAGGAGAAGTGCACTTTTGTTTTGAAGAGCATTTGTCCTTTAAGACTCATCTAATGTTGAGCGCTGTGATTCATAAGTGAACCTTCTGTGTCTCGATGCAGTATTATAATTTAGTCTTGGATGTACTCCGCCACAGCCAGTGGTGCAATATTCTGACACTAAGCTTTACAGATATGAGGAGTGATTGGTCACATTACTATGCTGATTTATTACTTTCTTGGTCTTTTCAGATGCAGCTTTATGTAGAAGAAAGAGCACAGAAATGCACTTGACATCCGACTCTGCGACTCACCTACAGCTAAGCCCCCACCGACATCATTATTTCCTGAAGATGATAAAGGCTCTGTGATTGGCTGAATTCATATTTTCAGTCTCCTTTTTAGACGACCCATCGATTGTATACAAGGAACTCATTTCACAAACTCCAATCTCGTGTCTCCTTCGTTCTGGAGAGAGGATCGACAAACTGCTTTTGGTGGAATTGATATATTTCACAGGAATGTCCATTATGGAGCCATGTTTATACCTATGCTGCAGTGTTTGAGGCTTCCCTGGTTCCTTCCTGCCCCCTTTATAAACATGTTCGTGAAAATTTGAATTCTGTTTTCATTTCATACTAAATTTAGACCCCAGGGATTTCATCACTGGGTCTGTGTACTTCTTTAGGCATTGCAGGCTGACCATGGCTGGTGCTGGTTGTTCGGAGCAGTCATGATAATATCAAAATGTTTTGAATCGGCTAGATGACGCTGGACATCCTCCGGCCAGGAAACGTGGGGGGCCTCTATCTGACATGGTGCGGCTTTTATTGCACGTTGTTAGAAGCGCACAGTGTGCAGTGAAATTTAGCGTAAGCAATTTCAGACCAGGAGAGGAACCTGTACAACTGTGCAAGGCTGGAAGTCCGTTTTTGTTATATCTTGCACTAAAGTACACATAAAAACATGATTGTCAGCTTCCATGCATTTTGCTGTCTCTGTTTGACCTCAAGCTCTGCCCCGAGCTTCAGAAGAGCTGTTTTCATGATCTGCAGCATGTGAAAAATCGAATCTGCTGATTTGTATACTGTTACAAAAGAAAAATTCAAGGCTTGCTGCAGGGTGAAATAGAAGAATAATTTCTATGTTAAGTTACAAACTATCTTTATGTTTTAACAAAATTGAATTGTCCATGAAACTTTGGAACTTGTCGATAAATTGTGAAAAATCACTTGCTTTGTCCTTGTTCGCTGTGTATTTTATGTGTTGCATATTTTGTATTTGGATTAAATGTTCTTTTGTTTTCATTCATTTTTATTTTTTTACACACACACTCTTGAAAAAGTATTCATACTTCTTGAAATTTTCCACATGTTGTCATGTTACAACCAAAAACATAAATGTATTCTATGTGATAGACCATGGGTCTCAGAACTTTCTAAAGAAGGGGCCAGTTTACTATCCTTCAGACCTTAGGGGGGCCGGAACGGTGGCCTTTTGGGAGTCAAACATGTCCAGAGGGAGTAAACAATACCATATCTTTGGTGTCAGTGGGAGGACTAATGCCCCATAGTCGGTGTCAATGGAAGGAATTGCACCCTTTTGATGGTGTCAGTTGGAGGAATAGTGCCCCACTGTTGGTGTCGGCAACAAAAATGATTCCCCATTGTTGGTGTCAGTGGATGGAATAGTGCCCCAAGGGTCAGATGAAGGCAAGCAAAGGGCCACATCCAGCCCCAGGGCCGCAGTTTGGAGACCCCTGTGATAGACCAACACAAAGTGTATGAATACATTATCAAGGCACTGTGTGTATGTATGTATGTGTGTGTGTGTGTGTGTGTGTGTGTGTGTGTATATATATATATATATATATATATATATATATATATATATATATACATATACAAATTTCTCACAAAAGTGAGTACACCCTCACATTTTTGTAAATATTTTATTATATCTTTTCATGTGACAACACTGAAGAAATGACACTTTGCTACAATGTTGTGTAGTGAGTGTACAGCTTGTATAACAGTGTAAATTTGCTGTCCCCTCAAAAACTCAACACAGCCATTAATGTCTAAACCGCTGGCAACAAAATTGAGTACACCCCTAAGTGAAAATGCCAAAATTGGGCCCAAAGTGTTGATATTTTGTGTGGCCACCATTATCTTCCAGCACTGCCTTAACCCTCTTGGGCTTGGAGTTCACCAGAGCTTCACAGGTTGCCACTGGAGTCCTCTTCCCCTCCTCCATGATGACATCACAGAGCTGGTGGATGTTAGAGACCTTGCGCTCCTCCACCTTCTGTTTGAGGATGCCCCACAGATGCTCAATAGGGTTTAGGTCTGGAGACATGCTTGGTCAGTCCATCACCATTACCCTCAGCTTCTTTAGCAAGGCAGTGGTCATCTTGATGGTGTGTTTGGAGTCGTTATTCTGTTGGAATACTGCCCTGCGCCCAGCCTCCGAAGGGAGGGGATTATGCTCTTCTTCAGTATGTCACAGTACATGTCGGCATTCATGGTTCCCTCAATGAACTCTATCTCCCCAGTGCCGGAAGCACTCATGCAGCCCCAGACCATGACACTCCCACCACCATGCTTGACTGTAGGCAAGACACACTTGTCTTTGTACTTCTCACCTGGTTGCCGCCACACACGCTTGACACCATCTGAACCAAATAAGTTTCTTGGTCTCATCAGTCCACAGGACATGGTTCTAGTAATCCATGTCCTTAGCTTGGATTGCTGTGCCACAAGCAAGAGTCACACAAACTCCAATACAATCATTTAATAAAAAATAAAAAGCTTCATTACAAATGGTTTTACACACACTGTGGAAGAGTGCATTACACAAAGTGTGGAAGGATTCAGGAATGCGTTATGTACAGAGTGTGAGGTTCAGGAGTGTGAGGTTCAGGAGTGCGTTATGTACAGAGTGTGTACTCTTGGCCCTTCTGGGGGTCCAGACGTCCACCCTCCTCAGTCCGTTGCGGTGCACATACCTCACCGAACCCCTGATGTCACTGGAAGACCGCCGCTCTATGGTGGGCAGAGTCAGGAGGAGGGGCCAGATGCCGCTCTGTGGTGGGCGGAGTCAGAAGGAGGAGCCGGGTGCCGCTCTCTAGTGGCTGGAGTCAGGAGGAGGGGTTGGGTGCTGTTCTGTGGTGGGCGGAGTAAGGGGCAGGGTGCTGCTCTCTGGTGGCCGAAGTCAGGTGGAGGGGCAGGTTGGTGCCTTGTAGGCGGTGTCAGGGAGAGGCAGGGTGGTGCTCTGTTTGTGGGGAGGCTGAAAGCGAATATTGACCCGCCCATCCCTGACATCAGAGGCTGAATTTGACAGCTGCACTTTCCCTCATTGCAGCCTTACCCCTGCCAGCTCACCCACCAATCCCTTGCTTTTCTGTCCGTTTTCATCCGATCCGACCAGAGAGGTGGAAAATAGGATTTCCATCCGTCTGCATTTAGTGGGTCGGATGTCAGCAGACGTGTCACCGCTGACATCCGTCGTTCCATAGAGGTGCATATGTGAAAGAGCCCTTAAAATAACAAACATGGTATACTTACCTGCTCTGTGCAATGGTTTTGCACAGAGCAGCCTCAATCCTGCACTTGTGGGGTCCCCAGGGCTCCTGGCTACACACCCCCCCACCCCGAGTGCCTCCATAGCAAGCCCCTTTAAGAGTGGGGCTCAGCTCCCTCTTCACTGACTACTGTTGCTGTTTCTGTGCCAATCATGAGCGAGAGCCCCAGGAGCGCCTCATCTTTCATGCACAGCGCTGGATTGAGATCAGGATCAGGCTCAGGTATGTATTTAGAGACGACTGCGGGGGGAGCTGCATGCAGAAGGTTTTTAAAAAAAACCTTCTACCTTTACAAACACGTGAACTTCTTTATTTTATTCACATACAGAGCTAGCAAGCCTTTTTTTTAGATTTTCCTTTTTGATTTCGTTTTTTTACTCCATGGTACTTGATGGTGTGGGGTGTCACAGACTGCGTTGTCAGATCCTCTGGTTCTATGGTGACACTGGTATTGGTGACACGCACCCCGTACCAGCCGGCCCACCACTGGGTGTCCTTCCCGCCATGACTGAAGTATATGTAGCGCACTCCTGGTCCGTAGTCCCGAAACGTGTGAGACATCTAAGAAGGAAGGAGACAGTACATGTATGAAGTAGGTTTATATATATTCACACAAATACATACAGATGTACATTGGGGTTGATTTATTAAAGGCAAATATACTTGTAGTGCAAAGTGAATTTGCCTTTAGTAAATAAACCCCTATGCCTCAACCTTTGTTGGAATGTCTAACTGGCCCATCTAAAAATTATTTCTGTATGCAGGCATGTTTTAATATGCTCAAAGCTAAAAACATAAACTTTGTAAAACGTATTTTTCAAGTGCATATAAAATATCAAGTTGATATTTTCTATTTATCTGTTACCGAACGCCATCTCCTCTCTTTCCTGAAATTCCTTATCTGCAACTTCTTGGAACCGCAGCAGACCTAAAGAAGTCTCACCATACACATATTTTTTGTCCTATCCCTCCCATGTAGAGCTTTTCCCTGTTTTCATAGGCATGGTGGATCCAGACCTGGTGTGGTCGACAGCCATGGGCGTCCGCTGAAATTTTTTCAGGGGGGGCGCTTACAGAGTCGCATTTTACCCTTTTCTTCGACCACTAGTGGGGGTTAAAAGCCCCCCCCCCCACACACATTAAAATGTAAAAACACCCTACCGTGCCCCCTGCATCTTTCAATATCTCTTTGTCACTACTGTGTACCCCCTCTCCACAACTGCACCTCTAGACCCCTTTACATTACACAGCACCCCTTTCCCTGACTGAAACACTACACTATATTGACAGTATATTTATTTCAGGTCTAAAAGAGGAACCCTCTGGGTCTGTGTGCAAGGTCCCGCCCCCTTAGTTCGGCTTGTGTGATAGGCAGAACACTAGAAGACTATCAGAGGAGCCGAACTAGGTGGGCGAGACCTTGCACACAGACCTAGCTCCATGACATATGATACAAGCGCTGGAGGACAGAAGGATCCAATCTCTGCAGTCGCCGCTTAAAGCGGCCCCAGGGCCCGTTCGGCCCTGCTCCTGGCTCTCCCTGGTGATTCCAGGGGGGGGCAAACGACCCCCCTTGCCCTATGGAGCGGACGCCCATGTCGACAGCCCCCTTCCCTCCACTGCTGTCGCCACGCTTTTCTGTGGGATATGAATTATTAATTAACGCTGATTCACAACGCATGTCTCCAACAACAGCCACTTGCCCCAGATCAGCGCAGTCATAACGCATGCAGAGGGAGGGGGTGTCTCAGAGCAAGTGCCTGAAAAACATCCACCAGAAGGGGTGGAAACAGTCAATAGCCATGCAGGGTTGTGACAGCACTTGCTCCCATTTGCAATTTTGGACCAGTGATAATGATCTAGAACAGGTTTAATGGCACACCCATCGCCCGGTGTAGAAATTAGTCACAATTGGTGGCAACCAGGCATTCCCTGTCAAACCGAGACTCTACAATCTGACAGCATCCAAAAGGCTCTCTCCCACAGTTATCTCAGGGTCCAGACCTGTAACGACCACATCTTTCTCCACAGCCCTGATGAAGGGGAGGCAATTCCCCTGAAACGCATTGGATCTTTACATGTAAGCTAAGTGCTTTAAAGGAACACTAAAAGCAATTTATTTATTTTTTTAAATAACAAACATGTTATACTTACCTCCACTGTGCAGCTTGTTTTGCACAGAGTGTCCCCTAACCCTGTCTTCTGGGGTCCCGCGGCGGCTGTCTCAGCTCCTCCTCTCAAAAGCTTTCCACCTTCATGCAAGCTCGCATGGTGGAAATACATTTACATTTTTGGTTGTAACATGACAACATGTGGAAAATTTCAAGGGATATGTATACTTTTTAAAGGCACTGCACACATATCAGTGCTAATGACGTCAGATGTGCCCAATATGTGCAGCCATAGCAGAGTTGGCAGGAGCAACAGCGCTCTGCTTGTGCTAAATAATAGGAACGCCCACAAATCGGGCTTCTGGCAGAGGGAGGAACTAACAGGCAGTAATGGAAAACAAATTGATTTATTGCACAATTATAAAGTGCTTCTTTACACAATCAGTGATACGTATTTCTACATTAACCACTAGACCAGCAGCTAAGGTTTTTTTGCTCATGAGACTTCTTCTTTCACTCCATAAAGTCTCAGATAGCCACAGTTTTTTTTAAATAAGATCACAATGACTGGAAGCATGCAAAGACAGAAAAATGCTTTAATTAGAGCTTCAGTAATGTACTGTACTGTTAGCCATGAATTAATGCAGAAAGTTTGCTCTTTCTTGTATAAACTAGGGGTTTAGCAAACTTTGGAAAAAAGTATGAAGCTAGTGCTGGGCTTTCTTAACAGCACTTTTTGAAAAAGGTGTTTACATATCATCAGTGCCATTGTAAATTTAGACTAGAGGCAGCGGTTGGCATGCCACCCTTAAACAAAATTGGATGCAGTCGCTCCCTACCTCCTTCCAATGGGCGTCACTCCACTGCGGTATAAATACCAGATCCGGGGAAAATTTACAGAGAACTTTCTTGTCTTCGGACAACAGATGCACTTTTATTTCATACTGACAGCCACAGTCTGCCCTAGCTGCAAACCTGTACAGACATTCAAAGCAAATAACGGCACAAGTTAAAAGATTTCCTGAAAGAAGAGCTCTTACTATGACTCTGGTGTAGTCATAGAGTGATCTGATATTCACCTGTACCCCCAATATCCGCTGCCCATCAATGGCAGTTGGGCATAAAGAGACAAAGAAGACAATGGCTTGTAAGTTTTATGTTCAACTTAAAGTACATCTAAAGCCTTGTAGGTAGATTCAGAAAAAGTTAGGCCGACTTATCAGTAGATAAGCCGACCTAACTCCGAATCTACGCCGACTTATGTTTAAGCGTATGCTCAAACAGAGATCCGCTTAAACATATCTAAGATAGGACGTCCTATCTTAGATTGCAATATTTCGGATGGCCGCTAGGTGGCGCTTCCATTGCGGTCGGCGTAGAATATGTAAATGAGTTCATACGCCGATTCACGAACGTACGCCCGGCCGACGCAGTACTTTTACGCCCTTTACGTAAGAGATAGTCCACGTAAAGTTAGAGCTAGGCCCTAGTGGAATAACAATGTTAAAGTACGGCCACCGTTCCAGCCGCGAGATTCAAATTTTTTACGTTGTTTGCGTAAGTCGTCCGCAAATCGGGATTTACGTCGTTTACGTCCACGTCAAAATCAATGACCACCAATGCAGGAAGGGGGGGTGGGGGTTAACTTTCCCAGCCATGACCACCAATGCAGGGGGGTGGGGGTTCAACTTTACTGCCACTGATCAACAATGCAGGGAGGGTGCGGTGTTAACTTTCACTGCCACTGAACAATAGGGCAGGAGGGTTATATTTCACTGCCACTGACCTTTAATTTGGGGGTAAAATTCACTGCCAGTGACCACCAACCTGGGGTGGGAGATGTAGTACTGACACCAATGTTTGTGGTTATTACTGTGTCTACTGACACCAATGCGTGGAGGTTATTATTGCGTCAACTGACACCAATACTGGAGGTTATTATTGGGTCAACTGACACCAATATTTGGGGCTATTTTTGTGCTCATTGACGTCAATGCTGGGAGTTATTTTTGCACTCACTGTCACCAATGCTGGGTGTTATCATTGCACTCACTTTCACCAATGCTGGGGGTTATTATTGCTCTCACTGTCACCAATGCTGGGTGTTATCATTGCACTCACTGTCACCAATGCTGGGTGTTATCATTGCACTCACTGTCACCAATGCTGGGGGTAATTATTGCTCCAACTTCTTCAGTGCACATTGCAATACACTGCAAAAAAATGTAGCAGGTCTGCAATTTTCGGCCATTGAGGTGTAAAAATTTGCTGCTATTGTGCAGTCCTCTGGAAGTGTCGGGATGTGCACTTGACCCCCACTGATCTAAAGGCAGCTGTATGCGTTTAATAACATTTACAGGTCAATATTGTATATAACATTTTAGGGGAAGTGCACACAATAGTTAATATAACCAGCAGGTCAGTTTCAGCACAAAGATCTTAATGTTCATAAACATATATTTTGAATTTGTGAATTTATTTGCAGTTTACTTCCATACAGGTTGTCATTTAGTTCATTATATGATTTGAAAAACCTTGTTGCTCACCAATCTCTGATGACGATATCTGGCTGGTCACTGTCCATCAATTCCTTACTATATCCCATCTTCCGGAGGTCTATAAGCTGGGACTTCAGACACATCCTATGGAAACCCAAAAACAGTTACCCAAGGCATCCCGTACAACTATCCTGGCTTCCACTGTAAGGAGTCAAAGTCACACTGTGTTGAAAAAGGAAAAAAAGAGTGCATCACCGAGAAACAGACGGCCTTTAGCACTCTTCTCCTCCATAGAAAAACTCATTGTCTGAAAGCATTAACCACTTAAGCCCCGGACCATTTTGTTGCTAAATGCCCAGGCCAGGTTTTGCGATTCGGCACTGCGTCGCTTTAACAGACAATTGCGCGGTCGTGCGATGTGGCTACCAAACAAAATTGGCGTCCTTTTTTCCCCACAAATAGAGCTTTCTTTTGGTGGTATTTGATCGCCTGTGCGGTTTTTATTTTTTGCGCTATAAACAAAAATAGAGCGACAATTTTGAAAAAAAAACAATATTTTTTACTTTTTTCTATAATAAATATCCCCCAAAAACATATATATATAAAAAAAAAAATGTTCCTCAGTTTAGGCCGATACGTATTCTTCTACCTATTTTTGGTAAAAAAAATCGCAATAAGTGTTTATCGATTGGTTTGCGCAAAATTTATAGCGTTTACAAAATAGGGGATAGTTTTTTTGCATTTTTATAAAAAAAATTTTTTTACTACTATTGGCGGCAATCTGCGATTTTTTTCGTGACTGCGACATTATGGCGGACAATTTTGACACATTTTTGGGACCATTGTCATTTTCACTGAAAAGTTGCAGTTTGGGAGTTAACCACAGGGGGCGCTGTAGGAGTTAGGGTTCACCTAGTGTGTGTTTACAACTGTAGGGGGGTGTGGCTGTAGGACTGACGTCATAGATCGAGTCTCCCTATAAAAGGGATCACTCAATTGATGCAGCTCGATCTTCAGCTCCGGGGAGCGATCGCGACGGAGCGGCTATAAACGAATAGCCGCGCCGTCGCCCCGGATCGCTCCCCGCGGGAATCCGCCCGCTGCACGCAGTGGAGGGGGTCCCGATCGGACCCCCGACCCGCTAGAAGGCGGGGACGTATATATACGCCCATCTGCCTGTACGTGCCATTCTGTGGACGTAAATAGGCGTGCGGCGGGCGTTAAGTGGTTAAGCTGGTTGTTCTATTCAACTTACACATATCCCTTGTGTTGCATTGAACTGCATCAGGTTATTATTGTTCTGTATTATGCTGACATCTAGTGGAGGTTTTGGGTCACTAAAACATGTTTACAATGTGATTTTGTTTCCCCCTCTGTCCTCCTCTGCCGTCCAGTTCTGGTTAGCTCAGTCCTAACTAGACCCTCCACATTTCTTTCATGTCCCCTCAGTCAGTGTTAGTACTTCACAGACACAGGGCTTAGGGAAGGCATTGTCTTCTTATGCCCTGTACACACAAGTGTAATTTCCAATGGAAAGAGTCCGATGGGAGCTTTTCATCAGATATTCTGACAGTGTGTATGCCCCATCTGACTTTTTCTGTCGGAATTTCCGATGGACTAAGATAGAGAGCAGGTTCTCTATTTTTCAGACGGAAAAAAAAATCCGATCATAATTACCTATCGTGTGTAAAAATCTCAACACACTAAGATCCGATGCATGCTCGGAAACAAATCGACGCATGTTCGGAAGCATAGAACTTAATTTTCTCCACTCGTTGTAGTCTTTTACGCGTTCACCAAACTTTTGTGTGACCGTGTGTATGCAAGGCAGACTTAAAGCAGGGGTTCACCCAAAAAATTTTTTTTAAATTAGATCTAGCATACTAATGATACTTGGGACATTTATTTTTGGGAGGTCTTTTCATTTTTTCTCTGTACATACCTTTATATCCTGATTTTGTCCAGGGCTTCCGGGTTTCGATGACTGCGGGACTGGGCGTTCCTATCCTTCGGTTCGATGATTGACGGCTTGTGAAACAGGTCCCCTGTCGCACAACGCGCGTCAACAGATTTCCGGAAATAGCCGAGCTGCGAGTAGGCACTATACGGCGCCTGCGCAGTCAGCTCTACACGGCGGGCGCAGGGGGCGTATAGTGCCGACTCGCAGCTCGACTATCTCCGGGAATCTGGTGACGCGCGTTGTGCGACAGGGGACCTGTTTCACAAGCCGTCAATCATCGAACCGAAGAATAGGAACGCCCAGTCCCGCAGTCATTGGAACCCTGAGGCAGGGATAGGAACGCCCAGTCCTGGAGTCATCAGAACGGGAAGCCCATGACAAAATCAGGATATAAGGGTATGTACAGAGAAAAAAAAAAATGACCTGCCAAAAGTAAATGTACTTAGTATGCTGGCTCTAATGTTAAAAATTAGTTTTTAGGGTGAACCTCCACTTTAAGCGGAATTCCATCTTTTTTTTTTCGATGGAAATTCCACTCGTGTGTACCGGTCTTTCAAAAGACTGAAAAAAGGATCTTCTGTACTGCAAATAACTGAAATAAAATTGTGTTGGATTCAATGTCTGTGATTTATTGGAGAGTTAAACTGCCTGAAGATGGTGTCAAGTCAGCATACCGTCTGGACAGACTGGGTCTAAGGAGGTATATTACTGTAATGCATACAGCAGCGTTTGAAAGAGAAAACTGGCCACACATTACAATATGATTGTACATATTGCTACTGACAGACGGGATCATACATGTCATTTTTTATTTTGACCAGAGTACCACTTTAAGGATGAACTTGTGAGAACTGATCTTAGCATCCTAATGTTGTGAGGCAGCCATGCAAAGCCACGAGCTGTACCAGGTAGACATGTGCACAGCCGAAAAATTCTTTCATTTTTCGTTTCATTCATTTTTTAGCTTTTTTCAGAAATTCAGAAAATTCAGAATTCGGAAATTCGAAGATTTGGAAATTCAAAAATTCGGAAATTCAGAATTTTCGAATTTCCAAATTTTTGAATTTAAATTTTCACATTTCAAAATCTCAAATTTCTGTTTTTCGAAACTTTGGAATTTCCGAAATTTCGAATTTCCAAAATTTTAATTTTCGAATTTCCGAAATTCAAATTTTCGAATTTCCGAAATTTCGAATCTCCGAATTTCTGAATTTCCGAAATCTCGAATTTTCACATTTCCAAAACTTCCAAAATTCGTAATTTCGTAAATTCATAATTTCGTAAATTCAGAAATCTGAAAATCCGAAAATTCTGAAATGTAAAAATTCGCACATTCAGAGATTTCTTAATTAACGAATTTGTCAAAATTTGTTAAAAAAAGAATTCGGAACTAAACAAATTGAACATGTCTAGTACCAGGTCACTCCTGTACGTGTTTTAATTTTAGGATATACAGTACTTTCTATAGATTTATTTTAAACTGTTGTATACTTATTTTACAATATCTTAAGCCCTGTACACACGGCCCGGATTCTCGTCAAGATTTCTGGCAAGATTTTCTTGCCGGCCGAGTGTACACACACACCATTCAAAAGAACCGCCGTTCTTTTAAATGGCATGAACGCGGTGACATCATCGACTATGACGAGCATGGGCTCGTCACATTCGATGCCGTCGCCGCCATCTTGCTTCACCCTACTTATGCCTTGGAAGCTACCGCGCATGCGTCAAAGTCATTTCGAGCATGCGCGGGTTTCTATGGAGAGGTAAGTATACACACTCTAGGGGTTTCTCGGCAGGAAAACACTGCCGAGAATCTCACAACGAGAAAATAGAGAACAGGTTCTCTATTTTTCTCGTCGAGATTCTGGACAGTTTTCTTGACGAGAAACCTGAAAGCCTCGTACACACGCTCGGTATACTCGGCAAGAAAGTTCTGCCAGCAGTTTTCTTGCCGTTTCTTGCTGAGAAAACCATGAGTGTGTACGAGGCTTTACTCCCATGACTAACTAGTACTAGATACGTCATGACCTGGACCAATGAGGACCTTCACAGACTTACTCAAATGACGTTACAAAGTACTTGGTGACTGTGTCATCTGGGGGCCGTTGTCCGTGCTCGCCTGGCAGATCCTCTACCTTCCAGCAATGACCCTCGTTTCTCTCTAACTTCCAGAACTTGAACCCTTCTGTAACAGATTAAAATGATACAATGTAATAAATAAAATAAATAGACATACTATTTTCTAACTACTTTTTTGGCCACTGTATCTTTTCTGTATATTTCTTTCTGGAATGTGACCAATTGGCGGCACAATTTCAGCCACATCAGACAAACATTAATACATTTTTGTTGGCAACAAGTATTTGAAAGAAAACCATTATGGCATGTGATATTTCATCATATATTTGTCACTTAATGTACAAAACTGACACCTAAAATGGACTTCATTTAAAAAGCAATTGAGAGCTTAGTTTTAGATTTGCACCGATACCACTTTTTAAAGACTGAGTACAAGTACCGATATTTTTTTTTTAAGTACTCACCGATACCGATTACCGATACATTTTTTAATGTCATGTGACAGTGGCACTAACATGCACTGATAGGTGGCACTGATGTGGTGTACATAGGTGTGCGCAGCCTATTGCATTAGGGTGTGCACCCCAAAGCTCAAACACATATGCGTGTGTGTGTACATGTGTATATATACTGACAGTGGGCCAGATTCTCATAGAATCGGCGGCAGCGTAGTGTAAGCCATTTACACCATGCCACCGCAACTTACTGGAGCAAGTGCCGTATTCTCCAAGCACTTGCTCCGGAATTTGCGGCGGCGTAGTGTAAATGGCCCAGCGTATGGCCGCGTAATTCAAAGGGGGCGGCTTGTATTCAAATTAAGCGTGCCCCTGCGCCGATCGAACTGCGCATGCGCCGGGCAGAAAAATAGCCCAGTGCGCATGCTCCAGCTCACGACGGAAAACGTCAATGACGCCGACGTGAGCGTCATTGACGTAAAGTCGTATTCGCGGACGACTTAGTAAAACGACGTAACCGACGGAAAAAGACAACGCTGACCCGACGCCATACTTCACATGGCATACGGCGGACTGGCGTAAGGTTACCCCTCATATAGCAGGGGTAACCTTACGCTTATGGAAACGACGACGACGCGGCGCAAATTCGTTCGGGAATTGGCGTATCAGGCTCATTTGCATAGTCAAATGAGAACTGAACGTAAACGCCACCTAGCGGCCACCGTCGAATTACATCTAAGATCCGACGGTGTAAGTGACTTACACCTGTCGGATCTAAGCCGTATCTATGTGTAAATGATTCTAGGAATCATACGCATAGATACCCGGGGCCAAAAACAGAGATACGACGGTGTTTCCTGAGATACACCGTCGTATCTCTTCTGAGAATCTGGCCCAGTGTCAATAGAGAAGTGGACGATGTCATAAGGGCAGAGATTGGTGTCAGTAGGGCAGTTACAATATTATTAAAAACATTTTTTTAGGAGAAATAAGAAATAAGGAGAATTTTTTTTTAATTTGGTAAAATATAAGTGGTCTAAACATTGGAAATATGCACCAGATTGGGTGATTAGGGTGTGCCCAGGCACACATGGCACACCCTGTGCACACGCCTATGGTGGCGTGGTCCGTGTCAGTAGTTTTTTATTTTCATTAAAAAAAAATATATATATTTTTTTTACTATTTAAAAAAATATATATATATATATATATAAATATATATATATATATATATATATATATATATATATATGTACACACACACACAGTGTGGCCCGGATTCACAAAGCACTTACGCCGACGTATCTCCAGATACGCTGCATAAGTGCAAATATGCGCTGTCGTATCTATGCGCCGGACTCAGAAACTAAGATACGCCTGAAAATAGGCTTCATCCGACCAACGTAACTTGCCTACGCCGGCGTAGAGTGGGCGCATATTTACGCTGGACGTATTTGTCGCTCCCATTGATTTTTTATTCACATATGCAAATGAGGGAGATACGCCGATTTACGATGTCCGTCTGTCCGTCTGACGCAGTGCGCGTAAAGTCATACGTCCGGAGTAAAGTTATGCCCCATAAAGGAGGTGTAACTCAGCAGCATCCATGCAGAGGGAACACAAGCCGTCGTATTTTACGAAGTTTACGTTGGACGTGAATATGACTAGGCATAGGTTACGTTCACGCCGTAGGCAGTGATTCGACGTATCTAAGGGAGTAGTTTCGACGTGATTCTGAGCATGCGCACTGGGATGTGTCCACGGGACAGCGCATGCGCCGTTCGTTATACATATCTGTCTGGTGCTTGGCCCATCATTTGCATGGGGTCACGCCTCATTTGCATGGCTCACGCCCACTTCCACATACGCCGGCTTACGCCTAGGTAAACCCAGCGCAGTTTTGGACAGGGGACAGGGTTGATGACCACTTATATCATATACAGAACCCAATTGCCAATTGAAGTAGTGTGCATAGAAGGCGGACAACGCTACTGCTAATTGTAATGCCCCGTACACACGTGCGGGAAAAGTGATGGAGCTTTGGTCGGGAATCCCGGCTGTGTGTATGCTCCATCACAAAAAACGCCGGGCAAAAGTCCGCTGGTTTTCCCAGCGGGAAAAAAGAGAGCAGGTTCTCTATTTTTGTCCGGTGGTTTTTGGGCAGTTTTCCCATCGGAAAAACTGCGAGGAGCATACACACAGCCTGGTCTCCTGGCCAAAAGCTCTCCTTGCAGTTTTCCCATCGGGAAAACTGGTCGTGTGTACGAGGCATAAGGCATTGGCTTAGCGCTGTCAGCCTGCAACAGGAAGTGCTGGTTCTGGATCTCCAAATAAGAAACTTTACAACAGTCACAAAAATTATTTGCTTAAAGCGGTGGTTCACCCTAATAATTTTTTTTTTTTTTTATAGCATTAAATTAGGCATAGTATCGCGAGCTACAGTATGCCTGTATTGATTTTTTTAGCCCAGTACTCACTGTGCAATCCTATATAGAAGATTCCGACTCCCCGCGGGGAATGGGCGTTCCTATCAAGAGGGAGGATGATTGATGGCCGGCCCTGGCACGTCACGCTTCTCCGGAAATAGCCGAAATAGGACTTGGCACTTCACGGCGCCTGCGCATAGTCTGTGCGCAGGCGCCGTATAGCGCCGTGAAGAGCCGAGACCTGTTCCGGCTATCTTCGGGGAGCGTGACGTGCCATAGCCGGGCCGTCAATCATCCTCCCTCTTGATAAGAACGCCCATTCCCCGCGGGGAGTCGGAATCTTCTATATAGGATTGCACAGTGAGTAAAAAAATCAATACAGGCATACTGTAGCTCGCGCTACTATGCCTAATTTAATGCTAAAATGTTGTTAATGTGGGTGAACCACCGCTTTAAGAAAACTGTATAGAATGAGGCATGATGCCAAACATACTCAAAAAAGATTTAACATTAATCAATAGAGTTTGATGACCTCCCCACCTCTAGCCAGTAAATGGACACAGCAAAGGAGTGGCAGCACATATGCATGCAGTACATCTGATTGACTCCTAGTACTGCCCCCCCACATAACTACGTTACTAACATGCCTATGTGTCTCACCTTTTGCACAGGTATTTTTCAGTAAATTACGTCTGCTGTTGCTGAGATAGTAATACTTTTTCCAGTCTTTTGGGTGACGCTTCCAGTCTTTGGGGATGTGTCCCATTCTCTGACATATCATCTTCCACAGCGTCGAAGAGTCAATGACGTCCCTCCACTGCCTACAGACCAGCCGGCAGCGATGGATCGAGTCCAGAGGTGGAACCAAAGACAAAATCTCCAGAAGAACATCCTCTGGGAGGAGGGTGATATTCAGCATCCTGCACACAAAATTGGCATGTATTAAAGAGGACCTGTCATGCAAAAAAAAAAAGAACTTGTCCATTTAAAGGATTATTCCAACTCATACCAAGTGGTCTTTAAAAGGATCCAGGACATGTTGTATAGGTCACATTTAGCTAGATTCAGAAAGATTTACGCTGGCGTATCAGTAGATACGCCAACGTAACTATGAATCTGCGCCGTCGTAAGTTTAAGTGTATTCTCAAACTGAGATACACTTAAACCTAGCTAAGATACGACAGCCTGCGCCGTCGTATCTTAGGGTGCAATATTTAGGCTGGCCGCTAGGTGGCGCTTCCGTTGAGTTTGGCGTAGAATATGTAAATGACTACATACGCCTATTCACGAACGTTCCTTCCCCCCCTTCGCAGTAAAGATACGCCGTTTACGTAAGGCGTTTTCAGGCGTAAAGTTATTCCATCAAATAGCTGGACTAATCAATGTTAAGTATGGCCGTCGTTCCCGCGTCGAAATTTGAAAATTTTACGTCGTTTGCGTAAGTCGTCCGTGAATAGGGCTGGACGTAATTTACGTTCACGTCGAAACCAATACGTCCTTGCGGCGTACTTTGGAGCAATGCACACTGGGATATGTACAGGGACGGCGCATGCGCCGTTCGTAAAAAACGTCAATCACGTCGGGTCACCCCCCATTAACATAAAACACGCCCCCTCATTCTAATTTGAATTAGGCGCGCTTACGCCGGCTCCATTTACGCTACGCCGCCGTAAGTTAGGAGGCAAGTACTTTGTGAATACAGTACTTGCCTCTCTGACTTAAGGCGGCGTAGCGTATATGCGATACGCTACGCCGCCTTAAAGTTGCGGCGCTCTCTCTGAATCCAGCTATTTGTATTCTATAGGTTATTTATTAAATGAAGGAGCTAAGCAACATATCAGTGGCCCCCAGCCTTGGAGACTGACCCAGATTGCTCTGGCTCTTGCTGTATACATGTTTCGGAGAATGCATTAGGATAAAAAATCTCATGCCTTTACACAGAGTGGGTTTAATTTAAATCAACTTGATTTAAATCGTAATTTTAAAAGAGTTGTCACCTCTGTCCCACAGCGGCTCCTCCTCTGGGATGGCTTGGTGAGGGACATGGCGGCACAAGGTGAGTGGATGCCCGCTTATAGACTTTGCTATGATGGGTCTGAAGTGACAGGTGCTCTTTAAATGTAAGGACCTATACTTGCTGGTTGTTAGAACCTTTAATATTTGTAAAATTAACAAAATGAAGGTTTCCTAATTAGAATAATAAGCTATCAGGTTAGTAAAACAGCGATATCAGAACCGATTCAATCATACAGTTTGTAGTGTACATAGATTTGCAAAACAATAGGATAAAGGAATATTCCTGAACTTTGGTTAATCTCATAGTTACTGTGAAATTGTGTGAATGCATCAATGCAGTGCATGTTATCTCATCTTGCAGAGCTTGGATTCATTGAATGAGTTAACCAAAAAAATTAAAATATTGCAGAATATACAGACTCATGCTACATAACTAAGCTCCATTTCATGCTGAATATATTAAATGTATCTTAAATAGAAAACTATCTTTAGATAGATTTTTACTCCAAAAGAATTTTATTAAAATACATTTGCTAATTTTTTAAATCATCGATTTTTATGCACCCTGGGCCATATTCTTGTACTTTCTGCGGCGGCATCGCGTAAGCTATTTACACTACGCCGCCGCAACTTAATGGAGCAAGTGCCATATTCCTCAAGCACTTGCTCCGTAGTTTGCGGTGGCGTAGTGTAAAAGGCCCGGCGTATCCCCGCGTAATTCCAAGGGGGCGGCTTGTATTTAAATTAAGCGCGCCCCCGTTTCGATCGAACTGCGCATGCGCCGGGCTTAAAATAGCCCAGTGCGCATGCTCCAGTTCTCGACGGAAAACGTCAATGACGCTGACGTGTGCGTCATTGACGTAAAGTCGTATTCAAGAACGACTTAGGAAAACAACGTACCCGACTGGAAAAGACGACGCGGACCCGACGCCATACTTAACATGGCATACGTGGGACTGGCGTAAGGTTACCCCTCATATAGCAGGGGTAACCTTACGCTTACGCAAACGACGTAAGCGACGGTTACGCGGCACGATTTTGTTCGGGAATCAGCGTATCGGGCTCATTTGCATAAACAAATGAGACCTGAACGTAAACACCACCTAGCGGCCGGCGGCAAATTACATTTAAGATCCGACAGTGTAAGTGACTTACACATGTCGGATCTTCAGCGTATCTATGCGAAAATGATTCTAGGAATCACTCGCATAGATACGCGGGTCAAAAAAGAGAGATACGATGGAGTATCCTGAGATACTCCATCGTAACTCTTCTGAGAATATGGCCCCCTGCCTTTACAATTTCTTTAAGCCTGGTCTGAAATTCTTTAAAGGGGTGTGTGATGGTTCTGAAAAAGTGTCAGTAAAGCACAGGTGGGGTATGAAGCAAAGCCACTACAAAAGGTCTACTTGGCAAGTCTAAAAATGCAGGCGGCTCCGCTGGTGGGAGAGAGAGCGTGCGGCCGGGCAGCTGGGCGGCTTGGTGAGTGTCTGAGTGAGTGGGGGAGCAGAGAGATGACATCATCTCTTACCGCCCGCCCTGCATTCCTGTACTTTCGCCCTTACTGTGTAGGCAGCGCAGCCGCGGGCAGCAGAGAGATTGTATCATCTCTCTGCTGCCTGACTCTGGGACACAGTATGGGACAATTGGAGCAGGCAAGTGACAATCTGCAATGTGTGACAGACAGGCAAGTGACAAACGTGTGGCAGGTGATGTGGCAAGTGACAATCCACAATGGTGGCAGGTGATGTGGCAAGTGACAGTCCGTAACGTGTGGCAGGTGACGTGGCAAGTGACAATCCGCAACTTCCGTCAGGTGACGTGGCAAATGACAATCTGCAACGGTGGCAGGTAACATGGCAAGTGACAACCCGCAACTTGTGGCAGGTGACATGGCAAGTGACAACCCGCAACTTGTGGCAAGTGACAAACGTGTGGCAGGTGATGTGGCAAGTGACAATCCGCAATGTGTGGCAGGTGACGTGGCAAGTGACAATCCGCAATGTGTGGCAGGTGACGTGGCAAGTGACAATCCGCAATGTGTGGCAGGCAACGTGGCAAGTGACAATCAGCAACTTGTGGCAGGTGACGTGGCAAGTGACAATCAGCAACTTGTGGCAGGTGACGTGGCAAGTGACAATCAGCAACTTGTGGCAGGTGACGTGGCAAGTGACAATCCGCAATGCGTGGCAGGCGACGGTGGCAAGTAACACACTCCAGGCTCCCACTGATTTTACATTATGGTGAGTTGAACCATTTAATTTCATATAACAATGTAATAATAGAAATAATGGATTTTGATTATTTTGACACCATAACAACCATGGTGCCGGGATAATTGAAGCTCCAACACCAGCCATTTCTCCGAAAATTTGCCTGCAAAAAAAACTATTCTGGTAGTAGCCCTCCCGGGACTAGACTCTGGATCCGCCCCTGGAGGGACTCTGTACATTTTCTTCTGCACACTGTAATAGGCTCATCTCTCATGCCGCGTACACACCATCACTTTATGTGATGAAAAAAAACGACATTTTCTGTGAAGTAAAAAATGACGTTTTTGAAACTTCAATTTTCAAAGACGAAGTTGCCTACACACCATCGTTTTTCTCACAATGTTCTTGCAAGTGAGGTTACGTTCTCACCACTTTTTTCCATTGAAGCTCGCTTCATAAGTAGCTTCTGGGCATGCGCGGGTGAAAAAACGTCGTTTTAAACAACGTTTTTTGCTACACACGGTCAATTTCTGTGAAGTAAAAAACAACGTTTTGAAAAACGACACATAAAATTGAAGTATGCTTCAATTTTTTTTTGTCGTTTTTTACAAGACATAAAACTAAGTTTTCCCCCACACACGGTCAATTAACCACTTCCCGCCCGGCCTATAGTCGATTTACGTCCGGGAAGTGGTTATGAAATCCTGACAGGACGTTCCAGAAAGTCCTGCAGGATTTCATGGGGCGCGCATCGCGGCGATTTCATGGGGCGCATGGGCAAAACAAAAAAAAAAAAGTAAAAAAAAAAAAAAAAAGCATTCAAAAAAAGATGCCAATCAGTGCCCACAAATGGGCACTGACTGGCAACCTGGCAAAATCAGTGCTGCCCCACAGTGTCCATCAGTGCCACCCCAGTGTCCATCAGTGCCACCCCACAGTGTCCATCAGTGCCACCCACAGTGCCCATTCATGCCCAGTGCCCACCTATCAGTGCCCATCTGTGCCACCCATAAGTATCCATCAGTGCCACCCATAAGTGCCCATCTGTGCCGCCTATGAGTGCCCATCAGTGCCACCTATGTGTGCCCATCAGTGCCGCCTATGTGTGCCCATCAGTGCCACCTATGTGTGCCCATCAGTGCCGCCTATGAGTGCCCATCAGTGTCGCATACCAGCGCCGCCAATCAGTGCCACCTCATCTGTGCCCGTCAGTACTACCTCATTGATGTCCATCAGTGCCATCTCATCGGTGCCCATTAGTGCCGCCATATCAGTGCCCGTAATTGAAAGAGAAAACTTATTTACCAAAAAATTAACAGAAAAAAATAAAAACGTAATTTTTTTTCCAAATTTTCAGTCTTTTTTTAGTTGTTGCGCAAAAAAAAAAAAAAAAAATCGCAGAGGTGATCAAATACCACCAAAAGAAAGCTCTATTTGTGGGGAAAAAAGGACGCCAATTTTGTTTGGGTACAGTGTAGCATGACCGCGCATTTGCCATTCAAAGTGCGACAGTGCTAAAAGCTGAAAATTGGCTTGGGCGGGAAGCTGCGTAAGTGCCTGGTATGGAAGTGGTTAAAGTAACGTTTTTAAAAACGTCATTTTTTTTCATCACGTAAAGTGATGGTGTGTACGCGGCATTAGTCGGGAAACTATCATGTGTTTGATGCTCTCGCGATCGCGGTCCCCGTCTGGCATTGATCAGCTCGCTCTGTGCGAAAATGTGCCCACACATGCAGGATGAGTGGCACCACCCACATGCTTTTATAAAGACGCCGGTTTTCAGCTGTCTAGCTACATGCAGTTGTTTTAGAAATATGAAATGATAAAATAGGGCTTGTGCTTTATTTGTGACGTACCTGTAGGGCCGCAGTGACCCAGCAGTGCAGAGACCAGATCTTCAATAGAGCAGATCCTAGATAGATGAGCCTCCTGATAGATCAACCCCTGGGGAACTCAGTGAGTGGACAGGATTTTATTTTACCCGCTGCTCCATATTCGGTGTCTCTGTAGCCTCTGTCTGAGATTTACGCTTTCAGGAACCCTATGATGGTTATTCGTAAGAGAAGGTGAAAGGATGGAAGGTGACATGTGACTCATCGAGAAAGCATTCTGTTCCCGGAAGAGGATGTATCCTTAAAGGGGCAGTACAGTTACATACTCAATAGTTTTCATTGTGTTAAAGAAACTTAACAGACGTGTCTTTCGGTTTTATCTATGACAGTCCATATGTGAAATAGAAATAAAATGCAATTGTATTTAACAAATTAAAATAATAAAAAATGTGCGCTCAGCTGCAAAGAAAACAATCAAAAAATTAAAAAGGTGCTGCTATCAAAAAAAAATCCTTGACTAGTGAGAAAATAAATATAATAAATCATTAAAGTGGAGGTTCACCCTAAAAACGGTATTTTTAAAATTAGAGGCAGCATAGTAAGGGCATATACTTTTGGCAAGTTTTTTTTTTCCTCCGTACCTACCTTTATATCCTGATGTTGTCCAGGGCTTCCGCGTTCTGATGATTCCGGGACTGGGCATTCCTATCCCTGGCTCGGGCTTCCGATGCTTGCGGGACTGGGCGTTCCTATACTTTTGTTGGATGATTGACGGCTTGTGAAACAGGTGACCTGTCGCACAACGCGCGCCACCAGATTTCCGCGTAATTCAAATCGGTGAGTAGGGGGCGTGTTTCATTTAAATGAAGCGCGTCCCCACGACGAACGAACTGCGAATGCGCCGCCCCGAAATTTCCCGCCGTGCATTGCGCTAAATGGCGTCGCAAGGACGTCATTGTTTTGACGTGGACGTAAATTACGTCCTGCCCGATTCACGGACGACTTACGCAAACAAAAAAAAATATTTTCAAATTCGACGCGGGAACGACGGCCATACTTAACATTGCGTACGCCACCAAATAGCAGCTTTAACTACACGCCGAAAAAAGCCGAACAGAAACGACGTAAAAGAATGCGACGGCCGCTCGTACGTTTGTGGATCGTCGGAAATAGCTAATTTGCATACTCGATGCGGATTACGACAGGAACGCCACCCAGCGGACGCCGAAGAATTCCATCTACAATCCGAAGGCGTACGAAGCCGTACGCCTGTCGGATCTAACCCAGATGCCGTCGTATCTTGTTTTGAGGATTCAAAACAAAGATACGACGCGGGAAATTTGAAAGTACGCCGGCGTATCAGTAGATACGCCGGCGTACTTTCTTTGTGGATCTGCCCCATAGTTTTTGGCTTCAGATGTTTTTTTAATCCCTGCACCCTATCCAAGTTAGTTTTCCCCAATAAAACAAAAGAATTATAAAAAAAAAAAAAAACAAGCCTGTGAACTGATTTCTTGTGTCTGGATGCAAGTTGGAAATGCGTGTTGCCTGGCTGTGCAGGAATAGGAGAGCCAGTTACCAGCAGCCCTTGCAGGGGTTTATGATTATTTATGATTTTTGTGGCACTAATGAAATGTCATTTTATGTATAGCACTACACCATTTTATGTTTATATAATCCCATCTCTCTCTTCTTTATTTCACAATGGATTACTGCACAGATCTGGAAGAAATACACAAAGCACACCAAGATCCAGCTACAAACATATACACGCCTTTTCTATTTCGACTATATTTGCTTAGCCCGGAGCAATGGGCGGGGAGTGGACCAAAGGGCGTCGTCATTCACATGAGCCCAGGGTGTCATGGCGTCTGCACACAGCCGTGGGACTCGGTATTATAGGGCTGTGTGTCCTTCCTATTAAAGAAGATGAGGAAGATTTGTCAATCTGCAGCCTGGCTCCGTGAGTCTGATCGCATTCTGCGCGTCTGCTTTCACTTCCTTTTTAGTGGGTAAAGTTCTCAAACTTGGAAAATCCCCAGCATGAATTAACCCTTTGCTGTCACTGCAGCTGCTATGAGAGCGGACGGCTCCATCAGACGCATTCATACTTGGTATAGTATAATGTAGTAGAAAAGCATGCAGAACGTTGAGCTGCAATGCATACGGCTCCAGTGTGAAGGTGTGGGGCGGAAGGCAGTCTGATAAACTCTATGGGCCAGATTCACAAAGAGATACGACGGTGTATCTACAGATACACCATCGTATCTCTGACGTAAACTGGTCCTATCTATGCGCCTGATTCATAGAATCAGATACGCATAGATAGGGCTTAGATCTGACAGGTGTAACTGTGTTACACTGTTGGATCTTTTTTTCGATTTAAAAATGGCGCCAGGGGCGTTCCCGCTGATTTACGATAAATAATATGTAAATCAGCGAGATACGCAAATTCACGAACGTACGCGGACCCGACGCAGTCTTCTTACGACGTTTCCAGTAGCGGCGTACCCGTCGTATACTTACCCCTGCTTTCATCAGGCGCAGCCAATGTTAAGTATAGCCGACGTTCCCGCGTCGAATTTAAATTTTTTAACGTCGTTTGCGTAAGTCGTTCTAGAATACGGATGGACGTCGTTTACGTAAGCGTCGCAACCACTGACGTCCTAGCGACGTCAGTGGGAGCAATGTACGCCGGGAAATTCCCCGGACGGCGCATGCGCATTTAAATCGGCGTGGGAACGCGCCTGATTTAAATAGTACACTCCCCTAGCCGCGGAATTTGAATTCCGCCGGGGGATTTAGGATCCGCCGTCGCAAGTTTGGAGGTAAGTGGTTTGTGAATTAGCCACTTGCCTCCTAAGCTTGCGGGAGCGGATCTTAATTCACGTAGAACGAGCGGATCTATAGATCCGCTGCGCTACGTGAATCTGGCCCTATGAGAGACTATCAGCTGCTGCTGCTGCTGGGTGGGGCTGGAGGGGGCATTGAGTACATGCCTTGGGGCAGTATGCACCCAGGGACGTGCAGCGAGGCACTGGCTAGTATCAGAGCCAGATACACACAGGTTACATACGCCACGATCATTAGAGCGAGAGCAATAATTCTAGCACTAGACCCCCTCTGTAACTCTACACATATAGGGGTAGATTCAGGTAGGGACCGCGTATTTATGTGCGTATCCTATTTACACTACGCCTCCGCAACTTTGACAGGCAAGTGCAGTATTCACAAAGCAAAGTTGCGGCGGCGTAGCGTAAATAGGCCGGCGTAAGCCCGCCTAATTCAAATGTGGAAGATGTGGGCGTGTTTAATGTAAATTTATTGTTACCCCACGTAAATGACGCTTTTTACGAACGGCGCATGCGCCGTCCGTGAAAGTATCCCAGTGCGCATGCTCCAAATTAACCCGCAAAAAGCCAATGCTTTTGACGTGAACGTAAATTACGCACAGCCCTATTCGCGAACGACTTACGTAATCAACGGAAAATTCGACGCTGGCCCGACGTCCATACTTAACATTGGCTGTGCCTCATATAGCAGGGGTAACTTTACGCCGGAAAAAGCCTAACGTAAATGGCGTATCTGTACTGCGACGGCCGGGCGTACGTTCGTGAATAGGCGTATCTAGCTGATTTACATATTCTAGGCGTAAATCAGTGTACACGCCCCTAGCGGCCAGCGTAAATATGCAGTTAAAGCGGGTGTTCACCCTAAAAAAAACATTTTTTTTCTAGCATGCCATCAAGCATACTAGCACGATCTACAGTACGCCTTTATTTTATTTTTTGGCGCCGTACTCACTGTTTACTGCCGTAATGAAGTTTCAGACTCCCCGCGGGGAATGGGCGTTCCTATGCACAGGGAAGATGATTGACGGCCGGCTATGGCGCGTCATGCTTCCCGAAGATAGCCGAAATAGGACTTGCCTCTTCACGGCGCCTTCGCAGTCAGCTCCGATGTCTGTGTGCAGGCGCCGTATAGCGCCGTGAAGAGGCAAGTCCTATTTCGGCTATCTTCGGGAAGCATGACGCGCCATAGCCGGCCGTCAATCATCTTCCCTGTGCATAGGAAAGCCCATTCCCAGCGGGGAGTCTGAAACTTAATTACGGCAGTAAACTGTGAGTACGGCGCAAAAAAAAAAAAGAAAGGCATACTGTAGCTCGCGCTACTATGCTTGATGTTATCATAGAAACTTGTTTTTTAGGGTGAAACACTGCTTTAAGATACAACAGCGTAGGAGATTTACGCCGGTCGTATCTTAGCAACATTTAAGCGTATCTCAGTTTGAGCATATGCTTAAAGTTGCGACGGCGCGGATTCAGACTTACAACAGCGCATCTACAGATACGCCCGTCGTAAGTCTTTATGAATCCGGCCCAGTACCTGTAAACATTTTTACAGCGTCGCCTATGGAGATTTTTAATTACTGAAGTTTGGCGCAATTCCACAAGTGTGCGCAATTTTAAAGCACGACATAGGTATCTATTTACTCAGCGTAACATCATCTTTCATATTTTACAAATATGTCATATAGTCAAGGGGCGGAGCCAATGGGGGTGTCAAAATTAGGTTTCGCCTAGGGTGGCAAAAATCCTTGCACCGACCCTGGTCAGTTTAGTGGTCAGTACAGTGTATTGGTCAGTATAGTGTAGTGGTCAGTACAGTAGTCAGTATGGTGGTTAGTGTAGCAGTCAGTGTAGTGTAGTGGTCAGTATAGGAATTAGGTAGGTCAGTGTAGTGTAGTGTAGTGGTCAGTATAGGAATCAGGTAGGTCAGTGTAGTGTAGTGTATTGTAGTGGTCAGTGTAGTATAGTGGTTAGTGTAGTGGTCAGTGTGGGAATCAGGTAGGTCAGTGTGGTGGTCAGTATCAGGGATGGACTGGTCATTGGGACTACAGGGAGTTTCCCGGTGGGCCGATGGCTCAGTGGGCCGGCTTCAGTGACAGCGGACCGCTGCTCCCCTCCGCTCCTCTGTCTCTCCCTCCCCGCAGCGCTCACCTGGGGGGAACAGAGAATCAGGGGGAGGACCAGAGGAGCAGGGGGAACGACAGAGGAGCATGGGGGGGGGGAGGGGACAGACAGCTGACTCAACAGTTATGGCCTGGGAGTTTCTCACTTCTGCCTAATTTTGTCCCATAAGGGGAGCACCGAACGGATTCTTTGCCCCGGGTAAAATAATGTCTAGCTTCCCCACTGGTACTGCATATAAGAGTAACAGTACCGGCCGTTCTACTCTAATAAAGTAGAACGGCTAGTGCCTAGTGAAGGGGGAGAGGGGGCTTGGGTGGCCGGGGGGGGGGGGGGGTGCAGGAGTTGTCCGGCCGCCATAGGAGAGACCTGTCAAAGTGGGCCAGTCTGGATGAAGTCCAGGGCCAAATTTTTGTCCCAGTCCAGCCCTGGTCAGTATAGGAATCAGGTAGGTCAGTGTCGTATAGTGGTCAGTGTCGTATAGTGGTCAGTGTCGTGTAGTGGTCAGTGTGGTGGTCAGTGTAGGAATCAGGCTGGTCGAGACTATTGTAGGAAGGAAAGGGAAGGGACAGGACTCGGGGAGTGCTAAAAGTCTGCAGGTTAGGGGGCGCAAATTACTTGCCTTGCCCTAGGCGCTGACAACCCACGCTACGCCACTGGGTTTCAGTCTGCCTGAAACTTGGACTGTCTGGGTGATACCCGGACAGGTGGCAACCCTATCAACAGATAATAAAACCATGTTAAAGGGGGAAATCTGAAAAACAAAAACTGCTGTGTTATTGCTAATCACAGACTGCATCATTTATGTCATTTTTCATTTTCCCATACTTCCACTACAATTAGTGTGCCCCCATAGGCCGGAGAAAGTCATACGTCAAGCCCCGCATTGTAGACAAGGGGACTTTCTCAGCTGGAATGTTCATTTTTTTCTGTAGCATTAGTGGAAAGTTATTTTCTTTCTTCCCATAGGTTGACACCGTGAGACAGAAGCTCTTCTTGGTGCTTTTCTGCACTGTGCTGACAGAGGAGGCAGAGCGGCTGCTGGGGAGGTAACAGCTGACATGGGGGCCCAGCAGACCACACAGCAGAGGTGAGACCACACAGCTGACGCATTGATTCCTGGGCCTGGCCACATATTGGAAGCAAGCCTCTGCTTTCTTGTAAGCAGGCAGGATATGATTATATATTGTATTTCACACGCTACCATCCCCAGGCATATTGAGCGAGAGGGCAGGGTGCCAAGGTGTGAAGATGGGGGCCTGGTAGACAGAGATATGTGGTCATAAAGTAGGAGAAATATCTGCACTAAAAATTTTAGTCACCTCCGCTGAAAACACGGGGGATTAAATGTCAGCTCTGTCTATCAATATGCACCGCTGCAAATGCCCATGCCTTTACCTTTGTAGCCCTCCGTTAAAGCCTGGCTTTTCTGCTAGACTGCCTGGCCCTTACTGCTGGCCCGGTGCTGGGCACTGCTACTGAGGTACTACAACTCCCAGCAAGTACTGTCACACAAGTTTCTAGTCCTCACTGCTGGGCATTGCTACTGAGGAACTACAACTCCCAGCGTGACCTGTCACACAAGTTGCTGGTCCTCACTGCTGGCTAATGCCACTGAGGGACTGCAACTCCCAAGATGACCTATCAGCCAAGGTGTCTGGCCCTCACTGCTGGTCAATGTTCCTGGGGAACTACAATTCCCAACATGATCTGGGCCCACCCAACTGTGTGGGAATATTCGCTATTCTCACACTGACCATTCTCCCGTCCAATCAGGAAGCGCACTACCTACAGAGCACATGGTTTAGGGCTGCACTATGTTCAGATTGTGGGGCTCATGAGTATGCTACGTATAGAGTGCAGGGTTCAGGAGTGCACTACGTACAGAGTGCAGGGTTCAGGAGTGCACTACGTACAGGGTGCATGGTTCAGGAGTGCAGTACGTACAGAGCGCAGGGTTCAGGAGTGCACCACGTACAGAGCGCAGGGTTCAAGAGTGCACTACGTACAGAGCGCAGGGTTCAAGAGTGCACTACGTACAGAGCGCAGGGTTCGGGAGTGCCCTACGTACAGAGCGCAGGGTTCGGGAGTGCACTACGTACAGTGGTGTGCTACGTACAGTATGCAGGGCTCAGGAGTATGCTACGTACAGAGTGCGGAATTCAGGTGTGTGGCAAACAGAAAATTTCTCCTGCGCTCTGGTATTTCCTGCTATAGGGTAACGTGGTCCAATTACAGGGTATATTCAGCGGTCTTGCAGCCCTCCTCAGAATCATGGGAATTCACAAGGCTAAAAAAGAGAAGAGAAAGGAGGGCGCACCGACCTAGTGTGATACCGTATAAAAGGGGTTTTTATTACACATATTAAAACAATGGTTATACTCACAAAATGAGTTGTAAACAGCGCTTTGACAAACAGTACAACTGGTACACAGCAACGCCAGAAGAACACGGTGACAACACGGATCAAGTGGTATCTGACCGGTGGTATGACTGACGCGTTTCAGGGGCGTACCCCTTTCCTCAGAGCCTTGGTGGTCTGTAGTATCACACTAGGTCGGTGCGCCCTCCTTTCTCTTCTCTTATTCAGGTGTGTGGTACATATAGAGTGCAGGGTTTAGGGGTGTGGTACGTACAGAGCACAGGGTTCGGAGGGTACGTATAGAGTGTAGGGTTCAGGGGTGCACTATGTACAGAGCGCAGGGTACAGGAGTATGCTACGTACAGAGTGCCGGATTCAGGGGTGTGGTATGTATAGAGTGCAGGGTTCAGGGGTGCAGTATGTATAGAGTGCATGGTTTAGGGGTGCGCTATGCAGAGTGTGTGCAACATCCCAACCCCAACACTCCCCAAGCTTCCGTGCATCTCTAATCTCCCCTACCTGGCCCAGCTCTAGCACATGCATTTGGCTCAAGTAGTACCTCTCTGTGTAGGTGGCTCTTCTACCTGTGTATTCAGGCACTAGTACCTCCCTGTGTAGGTGGCTTTGCCTTGCCTTACAGCAGTGGTTCTCAACCTTTCTAGTGCTGTGGCCCCCTGATAAAATTTCCCAAGTTGTGGGGACCCCCAACAATAAAATTATTTTCTAAGTGTGGGTTGTCAGCTCCCAAGACAAGTAATTTGCACCCCCCAACCCATGGACATTTAGCGCTCCCTGAGTCCCTTCCACTCGTACAACGATAATCACAGGTAGTGTTACTCACTGTGTCTCCGACTTTGTGGTGTCTCGTAGCAGTGACACCTATGCTGAAGTCAGGAGATGGGGTCTCCTCCAGCCCCTCCCACCTCACAATCCTCACCAGTGAGCGGACCTCTAGTCTCTGCCCCCCACCCATGCCGTGAACTGAATGGACGGCTGCGAAGAGGCTGGGTCGGTGGCCGTGGGCTCCAGGAACAGTCCAGCTGGGTGGTCACAGGCTCCATGGACAGCCCTGCTGGGCAGTCGCAAAAAGGCTGGGAGAGTGGTGCAGGCTTCAGGAACAGCCCAGGATTTGGTGACCCCTGGCAAATCATCATTTGACCCCTGAGGGGGTCCCGACCCCCAGGTTGAGAACCACTGCCTTACAGGGAGATCATTCTCTTTCCCAGATTCTGGAGATCTGTCCCCGTCGTTCCCCACCATGAGTGTGTGCAGGGAAGGGATCTGTTAGATCCAGGAGTTGGGAGAAGAGGTTGAGAGCCAGAGATGGAATGGAGTTCTGCCATGTTCCAGCTGCAAAACTGAGTGTGAGGGCCACATACAGTAATAAAGCCTGGTGTTACGGACGCGGCCAGCGGGCCACTGTGTTTGACATATGTGTTCTATGCAGATCAAATGAGTGAATATCATATTTTTGCTTCTAGTAGCCTGTGGACCAGGTTGCCAGAAGACGTATTGCTGGAGATTCTAGCTCTGGTCCCGGCTGTGGATCTGATCCATCGCTGCCGGCTGGTCTGCAGTCAGTGGAAGGAAGTCATCGATTCTGCGACGCTGTGGAAGCTAAAATGTCAACGTGCCGGCTACATCAAAAAAGACTACAAGAAACATCCCAAAGACTGGAAGATCTTCTACTACCTGTCCAGCCACAAGAAGAACCTGCTTCAAAATCCATGTGCGCTGGGTGAGCAATTTGTTATGATCCTGGACTTCTGGATCCACTTTTTATCATTAAAGAAATATCTTTGAGTTCCAGTTAGAGGGCCGGATTCAGATACGAGATACGACGGCGTATCTCCGGATACGCCGTCGTATCTCTGAGTGCGGGCCGTCGTATCTATGCGCCTGATTCAGAGAATCAGTTACGCATAGATTTCCCTAAGATCCGACTGGCGTAAGCGTCTTACACTGTCGTATCTTAGGCTGCATATTTACGCTGGCCGCTAGGTGGCGCTTACGTATAGTTACGCAAGGAATATGCTAATTAGGTATTTACGCCGATTCAGAAACGTACGTCCCGCCGGCGCATTTTTTTACGTTGTTTACGTTAGGCTTTTTCCGGCGTAAAGTTACCCCTGCTATATGAGGCGTAGCTAATGTTAAGTATGGACGTCGTTTCCGCACCGAGTTTTGAAAATTTTACGTAGTTTGCGTAAGTCGTTCGCGAATAGGGCTGGACGTCATTTACGTTCACGTCGAATCCAATACGTCCTTGCGGCGTACTTTGGAGCAATGCACACTGGGATATTCCACGGACGGCGCATGCGCCGTTCACAACAAACGTAAAATACGCGGGGTCATCTTAAATTTAAGTAAAATACGCCCACAACATCTCCATTTGAATTAGGCGGGCTTACGCCGCCACACATACGTTACGCCGCCGTAACTAAGGGCGCAAGTTCTTTCTGCATACGGAACTTGCACCCAAAGTTACGGCGGCGTACCGTATCGCAGATACGTTACGCCAGCAGATAGATAGAGAAATCTATCTGAATCCGGCCCAGTGACTTTGTCTAGGCTGAGATAATATCATTTGTCTGCTGCAGGCCTGAAGGAAGCATTTCCTTAGTGGGTGTCCATGTGCGAGACCAATGTCACGTTTACACAAGCCGATAATGAAAAAAAAAAAAAAAAAAAAAGCGATTTGCCGACTTCTGTTTATATCATGTGATCAGCTGTCATTGTCAGGGATCGGCCCCTTAATCCGATCCGTAATCAGCTGAGTCTAATGAACTCGCTGAGCGCACTGCCCTTACCCCGCAGGGGGCACGTAGGCAGCACATGCAGGGGAGGACATACATGGACACCCTCCTGGCAGTTTAGGCCTGTGCTTTTGGCTAAAGTGAGGGAAGGAAGAGGTTAATGTTAGTCAATGAGAGCAATGAGAGCTGTCTTAACCACTTCAGCCCCGGAGAATTTGGCTACCCAATGACCGGGCCATTTTTTGTAATGGTGGCGATCTGCGACATTATGGCGGACACATCGGACACTTTCAACGCTATTTTGGGTCCATTGTGATTTATACACAGATCAGCGCTATAAAAAATGCACTGATTACTGTGTAAATGACACTGGCAGGGAAGGGGTTAATCACTAGGGGGCGAGAAAAGGGTTAAACGTGTCCTAGGGAGTGATTTTAACTGTGAGGGAGGGGGCTGGGCTACATGTAACATGCCAGCAGATCAGTGTCCTGTCACTAGGCAGAACAGGGAAATGCATTGTTTACACAGACATCTCCCTGTTCTGCAGCTCCGTGACACGATCACGGGGCACCTGCGGACATCGAGTTCACGGTTCACACAGGCTTGGAGCTTGCGACGGGCGTGCGCCCGCACGGTGGGAATTTCAAAGCAATGTACCTGTACGTTCCTTTGCCCACAGGAGCTGCTTCGACTTTAGAAAAGGTTCCTGTACTACTTCAAGGCGACTTCTATTCTATTCTATACTTCTATCAAAGTAGTTCTCAAGTTGCCAAGAAGCCACCTGGCAAAGTCGCATGACTTTCAGGTCGTGGCAGTGTGAACCAAGCCTTATAGGAACAAATGCACCAAAACTCTTTCAATGGTATACACTTTAAAGTTGGCATACACTTTAAATTAGCGCCCTTCTGCATGTCCAGGCGCCCTTTAACTGGCAAAGCTTCCAATTAACAAAAGTTATCTAAAACAAACCCATTAATTGTATCTTCTTTTTATTTTCCTGGTATAGAGAAATTTAATTCATGGACAATAGAGGAAAACGGCGGTGATCTTTGGAAGGTGGAAAAATTACCTGGAGATTTAGGAGAAAATTTCCCAGATGAGACCGTCACCAAATACTTTGTGACTTCCTTTGGGTAAAGTCGTAATTTACCTTCTTTTCTTTTTTTTACAAAACTCTCCTGCTCTTGGGGTGGTGTGAAAAGACCCCCTAAGTCAGTGGTGTGGTGCTCAACCTTTTGAAGAGCGATGGTCACTTAAGTGATTTGGTAACTGGTCAGGGGCCACAATAAAATGAATGATTCAGAATTTAGAAGGTTTTATTTTGCATAGCATAATAAAGATTTTCCCCCTGCAGCCACTGATTCCCGGCAGGAGGGAGAGGAGGAGAAGCCAGCTTTTAGCAGTTGCAAGAGGAATACGGAGAGATTACATTATATGTGCCCCCACTGCCCCCCTGTCCAAGTGTAAAACAGAATGTGACAGGGAGGCCGCAAGGGCTGCATGGAGCATGGATCAAGGTCGCCATTGTGACCCCTGACTCTACACCAGTGGTTGGGGGTGTGGGGCAGATAATAACACATTTTAACTACCGTATTTTCCGGCGTATAAGACGACTTTCTGTTGGTTATGAGTGTCACCGGCGCAAAAGAAAATAAATAAATAAATGTGAACTGTGATCTGCTGCAGTACTGTGTGCCCTTAGTGGGGGTCAATAGTGCTCTAAGAAGAAAAATGTTACTGCGCTGATCTAATTATCCAGAGGTATTTAATCTCTGGGAATATGGACATAAGTGAAATATCAGGGCCACAATGTACCCAATCTTAAGTGTGAATAACCTGAATACAAACAATAAAAAATATAAGAAATATATGAGTCATACAAATGTGACACAGTGATTTCAAACTTAAATCATATATCTAGATCAGTGTGTCAGCATACAATCCATATGCCACAGTGCTTCTATGAGAAAAATGGCTGTTGCTGCTACTGACCAACCAAATAGTGAAAACAATACGAAAGATATTACAAAAAAAAAAATATATTATATATATATATATGTGTGTGTAAAAACCCAATATGCAGTACGCCAACTGCACCGTGAGTTGTCCAATAACCAATATTGGAACAAAATAAAATAAATATCAATAAAAGTGAAATAATTATCAAACAACCATACAAATGTGCAATGTGCTGGCTGCACTTAAAAATAGTCCAAATGACAGGCAATCTTGCTCTTATACAATAGGTTCCAGCAAACACAAGGTTCAATGTTGGTAATGCTGTGTACAGGAAAGTGCCGCTATCTCTTCCACCCGACAAAGATGTGCCACCATCACCAACACTCACCAGACCCCAGATATTATTAGGCTCCAAAGTGGTGTCTTTTCTTTGTCGGTCAGTGGGTGTTGCCTCCTTTTCCCTTTTACAAGGTGTCATCAATTCCTCAAAAACAAGGGGCTCATCATGGTGTAGTATATTAAAATATGTATTTATTTAAAAAAGGTAAAAAAATATAACACTTACAATATAAAGTGCCTCTGACCGGCACTGAGTGTCTTTGGCAGTGTCAACCGTTAAAAGCCGCTGACCAGCATTTAAGTGGCGTCCTAAGAGGTGTGCTTGCCCCGCTGTGCTCCGCATGTATTGCTACAAGGGGTCCGTGCGCGCTGGTGTGCTGCACCCTCAATGTGTGTGTCCAAACAGCCTCTACGCGTTTCGCTAGTTGCGTCGTCAGGAGACGACAGCTCTCCTGACGACGCAACTAGCGAAACGCGTAGAGGCTGTTTGGACACACACATTGAGGGTGCAGCACACCAGCGCGCACGGACCCCTTGTAGCAATACATGCGGAGCACAGCGGGGCAAGCACACCTCTTAGGACGCCACTTAAATGCTGGTCAGCGGCTTTTAACGGTTGACACTGCCAAAGACACTCAGTGCCGGTCAGAGGCACTTTATATTGTAAGTGTTATATTTTTTTACCTTTTTTAAATAAATACATATTTTAATATACTACACCATGATGAGCCCCTTGTTTTTGAGGAATTGATGACACCTTGTAAAAGGGAAAAGGAGGCAACACCCACTGACCGACAAAGAAAAGACACCACTTTGGAGCCTAATAATATCTGGGGTCTGGTGAGTGTTGATTTTAACCATTGGTGATGGTGGCACATCTTTGTCGGGTGGAAGAGATAGCGGCACTTTCCTGTACACAGCATTACCAACATTGAACCTTGTGTTTGCTGGAACCTATTGTATAAGAGCAAGATTGCCTGTCATTTGGACTATTTTTAAGTGCAGCCAGCACATTGCACATTTGTATGGTTGTTTGATAATTATTTCACTTTTATTGATATTTATTTTATTTTGTTCCAATATTGGTTATTGGACAACTCACGGTGCAGTTGGCGTACTGCATATTGGGTTTTTACACACACATATATATATATATAATATATATATTTTTTTTTTTGTAATATCTTTCGTATTGTTTTCACTATTTGGTTGGTCAGTAGCAGCAACAGCCATTTTTCTCATAGAAGCACTGTGGCATATGGATTGTATGCTGACACACTGATCTAGATATATGATTTAAGTTTGAAATCACTGTGTCACATTTGTATGACTCATATATTTCTTATATTTTTTATTGTTTGTATTCAGGTTATTCACACTTAAGATTGGGTACATTGTGGCCCTGATATTTCACTTATGTCCATATTCCCAGAGATTAAATACCTCTGGATAATTAGATCAGCGCAGTAACATTTTTCTTCTTAAAGACGACTTTCTGGATGCAAAAAAATGCAAAAAAAGTCGGGGGTCGTCTTATACGCCGGTGACAGTCTCCGTGCTGCGAGCGTCAATGATTTGAAAGCCGCGCCTTCTCCTCAGACTGTCCTGTGATAGGCGGAACACAAATCTTCCCAGCAGCGCTTCTGTTCTGTGTTCCTCCTATCACAGATGCCTTCTCATCCTCGGTCGAGATGCGAAGACGTCCGTGATAGGCGGAACACAGAACAGAGGCGCTGCTGGGAAAATTTGTGTTCCGCCTATCACAGGACAGTCTGAGGAGAAGGCGCGGCTTTCAAATCATTGACGCTCGCAGCACAGAGACTGTCACGGCCTAGTATTTGATTCAGAAAAACGGGAGTGATTGCACTGTTCGCACAGTGGGGGGCAAGTTCAGGCACAGTGGGGGGCAAGTTCAGGCACAGTGGGGGGCAAGTTCAGGCACAGTGGGGGGCAAGTTTAGGCACAGTGGGGGGCAAGTTCAGGCACAGTGGGGGCATGTAATGTGATGGCACAGTGAGGGGCAAGTGATGGCACAGTGGGGGGCAAGTGATGGCACAGTGGGGGGCAAGTGATGGCACAGTGGGGGGAAAGTGATGGCACAGTGGGGGCATGTAATGTGATGGCACAGTGAGGGGCAAGTGATGGCACAGTGAGGCATGTAATGTAATGTAATGGCACAGTGAGGCATGTAATGTAATGTAATGGCACAGTGAGATTTGAAAAAGCCTGTTTCTGTCAGCGGTTCTGGCTACCCCTCAGCTTCCAGAAAGACTAGTAGGAAGGGGGTAGTCTTATATGGCGAGTATATACCAAAACCCAAAATTTTCCTGGAAAATTAGGGGGTCGTCTTATACGCCCAGTCGTCTTAGGCCTCATACAGACAAGGGGACAGTCCGCTGAAAACGGTCCGCCGGACCGTTTTCAGCGGACATGTCCCCTCGGAGATTTCTGTCTGATGGTTGTACACACCATCAGACAGAAATCCGCGCGGACAGACAGCGCGGTGACGTGTCCGCGCTGTCGCCGCGACGATGACGCGGTGACGTGTGCGACGCTGGAAGGTCAATGCTTCCACACATGCGTCAAAGTGATTCGAAGCATGCGAGGGATGGCGGCCGCTCGGACATGTACGGTGAGTCTGTACAGACGACCGAACGTGTCCGACGGACAGGATTCCAGCGGACATGTTTCTTAGCATGCTAAGAAACATGTGTCCGCTCGAAAAACGGTCGGGTGGACAAATGTACGCTGGAAACCTGTCCGGTCGGCCGTACACACGACCGAACATGTCTGCTGAAACTGGTCAGCGGACCAGTTTCAGCAGACATGTTCCGTCTTCTGTACGAGGCCTTATACGCCGAAAAGTACGGTATGGGGTTTTACTGCACCACCAAGCTGCAAATGTAAATGAACTCTCACTGTACTGAGCCCCCTATGAGGCTGCTTTCACATAGATGCACTGTGGTTTACCCACACCTTCAGGTTAGCTACGCTTTGCCATAGACTTCTAATATATCTTGCAGGTGTGGTGCGCTTTCTGAAAGCACACCAGAAAACTCTTGGTAAAAAATTTGGAAAACCAATTATCATTTTCTTCCACTTCCACTTTGTGTTGGTCTATCACATAAAATCCCAATACAATGGTTTTTGACAAAATGTAGAAAATTTGAAGAGGTATGAATACTTTTTCAAGGCACTGTAGACCTCTGAGTTCTCATCTGCCCTCTTTTAAAGCTAATGGAACACAGATCACGTTCTATTAGCTTATTTCCTGGCCACATTAGCCAGGGAAAGTGACATCCAGACCCAAAAGTTACATTTTTCACATTAAAAAGGGGAGATCAGCCAATGGACATTCGCTGATCCCCCTTCCCGCTACCTGGCAGCACCCACCATGCCGGTGCCAGGTCTGCCTATAGTTGCAGTGCATCTCTTTTTAATAAGTAGGACCCTTGACCTTCTAATAGCAGTAAGCCCCAGTTCACACTATTAAGCCCTGTACACACGGTCGGGAATCCCAGCAGGAAAAAAAACGTTTTACATAGTAGCTAGCTAGTTGCAATGAATTGGTTCGGGATTGAAAGTGGAACAACACTACATCTGAGTACCACAAACGAAAAAATGCTATTTAATTCATTTTTGATATTCAAAGCAAAACTCCCCCATCCATCCACGTCTCTATGCTTTATTTTGCTGACAAATCACTTTGAAAAAACACCGCCCTAGCATATCTGCCCGTGGCCATCTTGAGTAAGGGCAGAGGATTCATGTGACATTTACTTTCTGAAATCCATCTGCCCTTAGAACAGTCATGCAGGCAGGCAGGAGGGTGTGCTTAGTAGTGTTGCTCACGAATATTCGTATTGCGAATATTCGGCTCGAATATGGCATATTCGAGTATTCGCGATATATTTCGAATTTCGCGGTGAATATTCGCTATTCCGAATATTCGCATTTTTTCAATTTTATTTTTAAAACAGATCACATCCTATCGACGTCTAAAAGCATTGCTGGTATGATTAGAGACCCTGGGCTGAGTAGCTAAGCTGAGGCGATCCTTTTATGTTGCAGAATATAAAAAAAAAAATTGCGAATTTTCGCTAATGCGAATGCGAAAATGATTGCGAATTTTCGATAACTGTGGTAGGAGAACTCTGATTGTCTCTGATGCAAAAGGGGGGGGGGGGGGGCTTTGTGTATGTTTCTGTTATGAATATTTGTATGTTTGATATTATTTTTTTTTGTAAGAAGGAAAAAATTGCGCATACCTTAAAAAAAGGGGAGAATACAGCAGCAACTCAAAAATGTTATACAACATAAATTAATACAAGACAGAAAATGGAGTCGCTCTACAAGAATAAAAAATATGTCTAGTGACAAGACATGTGGGCAAATTATAAAATAAGCAAGCGCAAATAACTTGTGAAATACACAGTGAAACAAATATATAAAGAAATATAGTCCCAATAATAGAAAAATAATCTTTCATAAAAATGTCTTTGCTATGTGAAGTGAAAAAAAGTCCAAAGCATGCAGCATGAACGTGTTCAATCTTCAAGGTGTTTGATTGACAAACGGCTGTGACAGATGGATAGAGTAAAGAATCACCACCAATGCAAAACACTTTTTATTTTCTATTGTAAAATATCACAAATATTCTGAGCCAATCAGAGTGCTCCTTCCGCATTTGCCGAATATTCGCAATTATTTTGTATTGTAAAATATCACGAATATTCTGAGCCAATCAGAGTGCTCCTTCCGCATTTGCCGAATATTCGCAATTATTTTGTATTGTAAAATATCACGAATATTCTGAGCCAATCAGAGTGCTCCTTCCGCATTTGTCGAAATTTCGCAATTATTTTGTATTGTAAAATATCACGAATATTCTGAGCCAATCAGAGTGCTCCTTCCGAAATTTCGCCATCAATATCGCATTCGCATTTTGCGAAATTTCAATACAATATCACGAATATTCTGAGCCAATCAGAGTGCAAAATATCACGAATATTCTGAGCCAATCAGAGTGCTCCTTCCGCTGTTGTCAAAATTTCGCAATTATTTTCGCATTCGCAATAGCGAAATTTCGCAAAAATTTCATTTCGATAAAATATCACGAATATTCGAATTTAGCGAATATTTCTCGAATATTCGGCTATATATTCGTGATATATCGCGAAATCGAATATGGCGTATTCTGCTCAACACTAGTGCTTAGCTGAGAAAACCCATCCTCCTTTCCACCCCTCCTGAAGACTTCTGGAATGTATAACATAATTTTCCTGGCCTGGAAACCAAGAAGTAACTGATTTTTTTTTTTTTTTTTTTTTTAAGTTTAAAACAAGTACATATGATATACTTTCCTATGATTTTTCTTAATGCTAGCAGTATAATGATTGAGAGAGAGGTTGGTTGAAAAATTTCCACTTTAAAACAGTTGTATGGAGTGGGGAAGGGTTTGAATGTCTGTCAGGATTTTCTTTTTATATCTGTGTCTCCATTATTTCTTCTTACTTCCCGTCAAGGTGACAGTTGTCAGACAAAAGGGGAATTGAATACAAGTATGGACAGTGTATGAGGGAGACGTTAATTCAGGACCCCCTATGAGCATCTGAAGAGCCTGACTAAATTGATTGAACATTTTGATCTTTCCAGGATTTGCAAGAAATCTCAGCTGATAGACCTGAAGAAAATGGGGTACAGCAACAAATTTATGGACACTTTTCAACCGGACATTGTCATCAAAGACTGGTAAAAAAAATAATGTATTCCCTGATATTGAATTACAGTATATCACCAGGGCTGGATTTCTCAATATGCCACATAGGCCATGACGTAGGGCATCATGACCACCAAGCCATTGCTACTTATAAACTTAAAGAGCCTATTGTGTAATACTCCATCGCCCCTTCTCCTGCACACATCTCTGTGCATTTGCAACACCCACACCTGCCGCATGCCCACCCAAAATCTCCAGTTACTCCTGCTTCCAGCCTCCAACCCGCTGGAGAGAGGGGTAGGACACATGCCTGTAAGGGCTGTGGAATGGGGACTGAGAGATGGGCATTGTGTAAAAGACCAACTGATGGTCACTCTCTAGACCAGGGGTTTCAAACTCAATTTAATTGCGGGCCACATCAGCATTATGGTTGCCCTCAAATGGCCGTTTGTATTGGTAAGACTATGTATCTACTCTTTATCATATTGAATAATTGCCTCTGCATTCGATTATTACTTTATGCTGTGTACAGAGTGCAGGATTCAGGCGTGCACTATCTACAGAATGCCAAGTTCAGGCTTGCGCTCTGTAGAGAGTTCAGGCGTGCGCTCTGTTGAGAGTTCAGGCGTGCGCTCTGTTGAGAGTTCAGGCGTGCGCTCTGTAGAGAGTTCAGGCGTGCGCTCTGTAGAGAGTTCAGGCGTGCGCTCTGTAGAGAGTTCAGGCGTGCGCTCTGTAGAGAGTTCAGGGGTGCGCTCTGTACAGAGTTCAGGGGTGCGCTCTGTACAGAGTTCAGGGGTGCGCTCTGTAAAGAGTTCAGGAGTGCGCTCTGTAAAGAGTTCAGGAGTGCGCTCTGTAAAGAGTTCAGGGGTTCCCCTTGCCTTCCGCTTTCCTCCCTACATAGCCTTTTACGTAGCTAAAAGCAAAGGAGAATGCTATAGAGTGCCACTTGAGTGACAACTTCAGCTGTTGACATTACATCCAAGATAGTAACACCAAGCAGAAGTCTCAGGCCCCATACACACGATAGGATTTATCCGCGGATACGGTCCGCCGGACCGTATCCGCGGATAAATCCTCTGCGGATTTTAATTCGATGGAGTGTACACACCATCGGATTGAAATCCGCGCCGAATTCCCATCGCTGTCATATAAGGATATCCATGCATGCGTCGAATCATTACGACGTATGCGAGGGATGGGTTCGGACGGATCGATACGGTGAGTCTGTACAGACCACCGGATCGATCCGCTGGTGCCGATTCAAGCGGATAGATTGGTAGACATGTCTACAAATTTTTATCTGCTGGAATTCGGAAATATCCGCGGATAAATATCCGCTGGAACGTACACACCAGGGGATCTATCCGCTGAAACCGATCCGCTGAGATTTTTCAGCGGATGGATCCACTCGTGTGTATGGGGCCTTAGGAATTTTACAGGTAAATACCATGCATAAAATATGTTAAATGCAGATTTATTATACTTATGTAGCCATGCCCCCCCGTAGGGTTGCTGAATGTTGTGGTTCACCTGTCACCCTGCCCAGCCTGACATCCATCTCAGTCATTCAAAGACATAGACCAGTCCATAGCTTTGTTTTTTATTTTTATTTGAGGGGATAAAACTTGGATAGGGATTTGGGAATTATGGGATGCCCAGGAATATTCAGTGCAAACCTGTTTGAGACTCCTATATACACTCTAGTATATACACCTCAACCTTCTCTCCAGCATAAACACTTGCTGCAGACTGTTACTCCACCAGTACTTCCTTTGCTGCAGACTGTTACTCCTCCAGACTAGCTAGCACCGCATGGGTAGGCCTGACATGGCTTCAGCCAGGCCTCAATGAATTGCCTTTTGCAGGCAGGGACCTCTGCCCCCTGTGGTGTAGTAATAGTTCAGGTGCTAGATGTCCCGTATTCAGCTACCACTCCCAGATAGCTCTCTTCAAGTCCTGCCAGCCAACCTGGCTGCAATGACCTCTCTCCACTGCCCTTTTCACAGTCCCAGTTTTCTCAGGCATGCCTCCCCAGTTCTCTTAGGTGTGCCTCCCCAGTCCTCCCCACTGTTCTCCACTAACCAGCCCTCCTGGCTGCGAACAGTAGTCCTTCCCTGTAGACTCTTAGAAGTGTTCTCTCCCGTTGTCTTATATGTGTTCTTTCATGTGTCTCTCCTTTCAAGATCTCTTCACTCTTTCTGGATGCACCCGCGCTCCAACCCTTGGTCACCCCTCCCCTGACCGGGGAGCTCCCTGTGGGCCCGACAGGCTCCACAATCCCTCACTCCAGCTCTTCCACCCGACAACTCCTCCCCAGCTTGGCTGACCCCAGGTATTTAAGGAGGCCTTCCCCCTACCAATACAAATAGGGTATTGGTCAAGGCTTCTTAAGATACCCCAGACAGCTCCACCTCTCTTCCCCTCCTCTCCTAGTACTTTCTAGAAGGAAGAGGGAGGTGACCGTGAAGTGATGCTGCCTGTGAGTCACCAGCTTCTACCCTGAGCCACCCAGCTCATAATGAAAACAAACGGGCCTAGCAACCAGCTACGCCTGTCTAAATTGTCCTACTCTCAGAAAAATCCTCACTTTAGCACCTACCTAGCTAGAGGGTGCTACACTTATGAAAAGGCTGTTTGCTTAATTGAATGGCCTGGTTGTAGGCAGGTGGAAGATACATTATACCATCCGACCTTAAGGTGACACTGTGCTGTTTTTTCAGGCTGGCAGGAACCCACTGGGGACTTATTTTCCCCTTACTGTGGGCTACTATCTGCTGCCGGTGCCTCTCCAGATCCTACTAGTGGGGATAAAAGGTGGAGTGCAGTTGAGACTCCACCTGGGACTGCAGCCGGAATTACAGAGGAGGTTGGTATCGGCTAATGAAGCCCTCTGCTCTGTCTGCGGCTGGCACCGGCTCAGCAGCTTCTACAGAAAAAGTCCTAGGGCCAGATTCAGGTACATTGTCGTATCTTTGTGCCGGCGTAGCGCATCTCATATGCGCTACGCCGACGTAACATTGAGAGGCAAGCTGAATATTCACAAAGCACTTGCTCCCATATTTACGCCAGCGTAACGTAAATAGGCCGGCGTAAGCCCGCCTAATTCAAAGTAGGCAGGTAGTGGGCGTGTTGTATTAAAATGAGTCGTGACCCCAGTGCCGATCCTGACCTCCCTGGGGCCCTAAGCAAAATGACATGGCACATTAAAAATGAGAAGCGGGGGGCGCTGACGACAGTGACATGTCACATTAAAGAAAGTTGAGAAGCGGGGGGAGGGGGTGTTCTGCTATCGGAAATGACTCAGCCAGCGAGTTTAGAAGCGAGGTGAGGGGGCGAAAATTACTTCTCACCAGGCGGGGTCTCTAGTAATTTGGGGGGCGCTTCGCCGCTTTGCGGGGCACTAAGCGGCTTGCATAGTGAGCCTATAGGGAGGATCGGCCCTGCGTGACCCCATGTAAATGCATGGCTGTACGAACGGCGCATACGAGCGCATGCTCAGAATCACGTTGCGTATACTCCCTAAGATACGACGGCTCAATGCTTTCGACGTGAACGTAACCTACGCCCAGCCCCATTCACGTACAACTTAAGTAAACAACGTAAAATCCGACGGCAGTTCCGACGTCCATACCCTAGACGACTTAGACCAGCTATTTGGTGGTTTATCTTTACGCCGGACGTACGCCTTACGTAAACGGCGTAGCTTACTGTGACGGGCGCAAGTACGTTCGTGAATCGGCGTATCTAGGTCATTTACATATTCGATGCGTAAATCAATGAAAGCGCCCCTAGCGGCCAGCGTAAATATGCATCTAAGATACGACGGGTGTAGGAGACTTACGTCGGTCGTAGGAAGCCAAAATTCAGGCGTATCTTGTACTGTGAATACAGCGCATAGATACGACGGCGCATCCGTGGACTTACGCGGCATATCATTAGATACGCCAGCGTAAGTCTTTCTGAATCTGGCCCCTAGTCTTCAATATATGTAGTTCCATTGCTATACCTGGCTTGTTTATGCTTATGCAATCTCTACGATATATAATCAGTGTTCTAACAACACACGGAGGTGTGGCGATTCCTACCAATCTTTGGGAACGTCGATTAGGTCCTGTCTGCATGATGACAGAATTTTTAGGAGCATTTACGTACTCTTTATTTGTTCATTTGCCTTTGATTTGCTGCTTACTTCACTCTATGGTGGATCATCTCATCCTCCGCTGCAATCAACCGAAGGCAGCTTTCCTCCCGAATCTAAAAAAGTCACATTATATAACTGGAAACCGTTGTGTGTTTACAGTGGAGAAGCTTCATGTTAACATTTAGTGACAAAAATTGAGAAATTCCCCCCGGGGGCTTTTAAGCGACATATTGTGTAAGGTATATTAAATTCAAAGACATGGAAATATATAAAAAAAAAATTCTTTACTAGGTTTCTGTATCACGAGTAATGAAGATGCAGATAGTTGTAATATAAAATACATTCAGGTTACAGACAGTTGGAGACCTATCTCAACAACAATTAAATGTTAAATGATACAATGGAATAATATATAGTGCCATTGATGAAGTAGCTTCCATAAGAATACCCCGACGCGTTTCGACCACAATTTGGTCTTCTTCAGGGGGATTTGTATTCGCTCGAAGCATATAGAAGGTGACATGTAACCAGAGATGATGGCCGTGGTGCAGACAAAGGATCCCAATATCCCCATGATGAACGTCCCCCATCACTCCAGGCGGGAGTCAACCAAACACAGGCTTACAGGGAGTCTCGGGTGTGAACCTGCGAGAAGGGGGGGAGGGGGGATGGGCTCACATCCTGTCAGTGTGTGGAGGGAGCTCTTCTGGGATCATTAACATTTAGTAACCTCTCCCTTTCCCTCAGGTATGCAGCGAGGAAGGATTGCGGCTGTCAGTATGAGTTGGTGGTTCAACTGCTTTCTAAAAAGAAGACGACCATTCGGGAATTTGCCCCAGAAAAAGTATTTATAGAGCAGTGGAGCGACGCCTGTTGGCGACAGGTATGACAACGCTACAAATTCTTATAAAGCCATATGATCCTATACCGCCAGTGAATGCAGCCTCAGGCTGATGGGCAGTAATGCAATACCTAGGTGGTCTATCCTGTAGTAGATTTATCTCAGCATTCCTGCAGCATTAAATTTGACTGTAATTTCTGACATACTGAGGGGGGATTTGCATATCTTTATATGGTAGACTGTCCTTTAACAGACAGCAAGTGAAATGTGAAATTCACATCCAGAAAGACATATTAGTTAATGTATATGTATAGCTAGATTCAGGTAGGGCGTCTTAACTTTGCGGCGGCGTAGCGTATCGTGTTTACACTATGCCGCCGTAAGTTAGCGAGGCAAGTACATGATTCACAAAGTACTTGCCTGCTAAGTTACGGCGGCGTAGCGTAAATCGGGCGGGCGTAATGGCGCCTAATTCAAATTTAGCTGAGGGGGCGTGTTTTATGTTAATGGAGCTTGACCTGACGTGATTGATGTTTTTTTGGAACGGCGCATGCGCCGTCCGCCTACATATCCCAGTGTGCATTGCGGCAACGTACGCCGCACGGGCCTATTGGTTTCGACGTGGACGTAAATGACCTAAATCCCTATTTACGGACGACTTACGCAAACAACGTCAAATTTTCGAATTTCGAAGCGGGAACGGCGGCCATACTTTAACATTACTATTCCAACTATTTGATAGAATATCTTTAGGCCTGATAATGCGTTATGTAAACGGCGTATCTGTACTGCGTCGGCTGGGCGTACGTTCGTGAATAGGCGTATCTAGTGATTTACATATTCTACGCCGACCGCAATGGAAGCGCCATCTAGCGGCCAGCCTAAATATTGCACCCTAAGATAGGACGGCGCAAGCTGTCCTATCTTAGATAGGTTTAAGTGTATCTCTGTTTGAGAATACACTTAAACTTAGGTCGGCGCAGATTCCGAGTTAGGTCGGCGTATCAGTAGATACGCCGACCTAACTCTATGTGAATCTAGCTAGTAATGTATATTTGTGTATAATGTGTGCTCACTAGAGATAATTTAAATTTCATTCTTTATTCATTATTTTTTCCCTTTTTTTTATAAGATGACATGTAGGTTCAGTAACTACGGACCAGGAGTGCGCTATATATATTTCCAGCATGGTGGTAATGACACACAGTTCTGGGCCGGCTGGTACGGAGTTCGAGTCACCAACAGCAGTGTCACCATAGAACCGGAAGATCTTACTCTATATGAGAACAGGTGACTGGCACATGAAACCTTTTAATGATGATGTCATCTGTGTGTGTGAGATCACAATAAACCGAAGAGCTCTAGAGTGTCACCAACTTAAAACTAGGACCCCGTGTGTTGCTTTGTCCTTGATAAAAAAATAAATAAAAAATAAACAATGTCAGTATGTCAATTCTCACAGCCTGGGGAGTTGCTTTGCCATTACTCTGGAACCCAAAGCATCACTGTGTCTTTGTTCTGGAACCCAAAGCATCACTGTGTCTTTGTTCTGGAACCCAAAGCATCACTGTGTCTTTGTTCTGGAACCCAAAGCATGACTGTGTCTTTGTTCTGGAACCCAAAGCATCACTGTGTCTTTGTTCTGGAACCCAAAGCATCACTGTGTCTTTGTTCTGGAACCCAAAGCATCACTGTGTCTTTGTTCTGGAACCTCAAGCATCACTGTGTCTTTGTTCTGGAACCCAAAGCATCACTGTGTCTTTGTTCTGGAACCCAAAGCATCACTGTGTCTTTGTTCTGGAACCTCAAGCATCACTTTGTCCTTTCTCTACAACCCCAAACATCACGGTGTCATTGTCCTACAACCCCAAGCATTGCTGTTTCTTTGTCCTACAACCCCAAGCATCGCTGTGTCATTGCGCTAAAACCACAAGCATCACTGTGTCATTTCTCTACAAGCCCAATTGTCACTATCATTTCTCTAGAACCCCAATCATCACTGTGTCATTTCTCTACAACCCCAAACATTGCTGGGTCATTGCTCTACAACCCCAAGCATGACTATGTCATGGGTCTACAACCTCAAGCATCCCTGTACCCTTGCTCTGGAACTGCAACTTTTTACCATGTTTTGGAGCCCCAAGAGTGATTCTGTCATTGTTCTGAAACCCAAAATGTAATTTCATAGAACTCTGAATGTTGCCTGGCCGTTGATGCTAACCTCAAGTGTCTTTCTACTATTACACTGGAACAACAAGTGTCATTCTGTTATTTCTCAAAACCTGCAGTGTCACTTTGCCATTGCTCTGAAATCCCAAGCATCATTGTTTTGAAACCCCACCTGTCACTGTCAATGTGACACCATCCACTACCCTACAAAATTGTAAAATGTTTACATTTATTTAGTGTGTGTGTAATATATATACATATATATATATATATATATATATATATATATATATACATGTGTGTTTGGGTTTTGGGGTGCACACCCCAATGCAATAAGCTGCGCACACTTATACCCCAAGTGCCATTGTCTCAAAGCTCTGGGACCCCAAGCGTCAGTGTGTCATTGCTATGGGACCTCAAGTATCTACTCAAGTAGTAGTTGGGAATGATAGAGGTATACTTGTTCTTCTAGGACAATGACATTCTCATTATCCTAGAAGCCCAAGTATAACTCTGTCATTGCCTATCTGCGGTCTATCATTTTTCAAAGGGCGGCATTGCAGTGGCTGGCATGCATTCAGAAGGCAATCCTGCTGGATTTTATATGAAAATACTGCACACAACTGTGAGCTAAGCGTTTGGGTGCAACCATTAACCTCAGTGGGCAAGTTGGACAAGCGGTCCTACCTGTCAAACTCTCCAGACTGAGTTAAAAATGCTTTGACTGTAAAACAAAACATTAGATACACATATGCGGCTGCATTGTTAGAATTTAGGTGGGTGGCTGGGGTGGAAAAACTGAAGCTCTGCTCAGGTACTGCCCCCTGGCTGCCCTTGTGAAAGAGCCCCCTACAGGTCTTATGTTGATGTCTCTCTCTTACTGTAAGTGGCCAACTGGACATCTGTAATTTCTGCAATCAGCTTGGGGCAGTGATCAGTCCCAGGATGGTGTGGGTACAGCACAGGGCCGATCCGCCCTATAGGCTCACTATGCAAGCCGCTTAGGGCCCCGCAAAGCTGCGGAGGACCCCCCAAAGTACTAGAGGCCCCGCCTGGTGAGAAGTAATTTTTGGCCCCTCACCCCGCTTCTTTTCAACTTTAATGCGACATGTAATTTTGCTTAGGGCCCCAGGGAGGTCAGGATCGGCACCTAACCTCTCTGATCTGCAGCTTCCTCCACAAATCATTGGAGTCAGCAAGTATCGCCCCCCCCCTCATATGGATAGGAACACATTTCGGGGCCTTGCCCCACTATCAGCTTAGCAACCAGATCCCATGCTGAGTCTTACATTTCATACATTTAGAACTTACAGCCAAGGATATAACAACTCTAAGCAAACAATACATAATTTGAATATCGATACAATTAAATACAGTTAATAATTTTGTTGGGATTTCATGAATGATAAATAATAATTCTGTTTGTTTTTTAAAATGACTTATTTTTCTCTGTTGACTAATGGGGTTGCTATACTGTATGTACATATGTATAAAGAAGTATAAATATGCCATATAAAGTGATTTATATATTCAGCTAATTTACTAAGTTCCTAACTTACAGCCAAGGTTATAACAACTGAAAGCAAAGTTATACAATACAAATAAAATAATTGGAAAATCAATACAATTAAATGTAAATAATCTGTTGAGATTTCATAAATGCCTGGCATTTAAAACTATTTTTTTTAATGTTTGATATATTGGTCTGTATTTTTGGTCTTAGCTAATCTATTGTTTTCTATTTTAAATTCTTCATTTAGCCAAGGTTATAGCAACAAATTTAAGCAAGATTATAAAATAAAATCATTAGAATATCAGTACAGGTATGAGTGTAAGAATGAGAGTATGGTTGTGGGAAGATGGGAGAGGAGAGGCCACAGGTGTAGCCCCACGGGGGAGCCCAGGTGGGCAGGGGGGGGAGGGGAGAGGGAGGGGGGTTTGGGGGAGAGGGAGGGGGGGCTGGGGGGGAGGAAGCTGGGAGGGTGTTCTGAGAAAGGGAGTTATCTTAATTAATACAGGAAAAAGGAGGAGTTGTAGCCTGCATGGCTGTCTGGAGGGGGGGGAGGGGGGAGGGCGGGAGAGAGAGAGGGGAGGGGGAGACCAGAAGGGGTGGCTCTCTATCTACTATCTCTACTTTTGCTACTTTTGCTACTCTCTATAATTGCTCGCTTCTCTACAGTCTATGGCATTGAGGGTTAGATCATGGAACGTACATGGACTGGGGGACCCCATTAAGAAAGCCTTGGTACTAGCGTCAATGGACGGGAGGGGGCCGGGGATACTTTGCCTACAGGAGACACATCTTACTAAAGATACAATGGCCCAGTTGGGCTCACGGAAATTTCCATTTCGCTATCATTCAGTTCACTCCTCTTATTCGAGGGGGGTGAGCATAATGGTGGGAAAGGATGTGCCATTTACCTGTGAGAAAAGCTGGATTGACGATCAAGGTCGGTACATATTTTTGGCCTGCTCTATCGGGAACAGGCCATTTGTACTAGCCAACATTTATATCCCCCCCCCCTTTAAATTTGACATCCTTCAGAGGCTGGTCGAATTTATGCTTGATAAAAACGATATCCCCCTGATTGCGGTAGGCGACTATAACGAAGTTCTAGATAGAGCCTATGATAGATTCCCTCTGACACACGAACCAAAGCTAGAACAAGTGAGCCGATTGACCCAATTCCTAGACGAGACAGGACTATTGGACATCTGGCGCACTCGCCATCCTGATATCCGACAGTACTCTTGTTTTTCTAGATCCTATTCTACCCTGTCGAGAATCGATTTGGCCTTGGGCAATGAGTTGGTAATGGATTTGGTTGAGAAGGTAGAGTATGGGCCAAGGGGGGTCTCGGACCACTCACCTTTGGAGTTAGTTATTAGGACAAACGTGAGAACTTCTCCAAGAGAATGGAAAATTAACCCATGCTGGCTTGAGTTGCTGGGCGAACCACAGGTACTTCTCAATAGCCTGAAGGAATACGTGCAAATAAACTCAGGCTCGGCAAAGCCTGGAGTGGTCTGGGACTCGCTGAAGGCCTACTTAAGGGGCTTGTTGATTCAGAGTGTGGCTAGAGTGCGCAGAGAGTCCAGGGCATGGGAGGAGGATCTAAGGAGTGAAGCGATGGTTGCCGAACAACGATATATCGATGCCCCGTCTCTAAACGCCCAAAAAGAGTGGCTGGACAAGCAAGAGGTTTATAGAATGGCGACTATGAGGAAAGCACAGAATCATCAAATATTCCAGAGACAAACCCAATTTGGGGAAGGGGAGAAAGTTGGACGAGTGTTGTCCATGCTGATACAGGCCAACTCTTCCTCTTCTAATATTGTAGCAATCAGGGCCCCTGCAGGAGATATTCGTACTGAGGGTAGGGAGATAGGACATGTATTCTATGATTTTTATAAATCTCTTTACAAATCCAAGGGAGGAAGTGAAGGTATGGAGTCCTTTTTTCGTGGAACTCCGGTTCCAACTCTGTCAGACGACGATAGGGAGAAATTGGAGTCCCCTGTTACATTGGAGGAACTCCGGCTGGTGATGGAGGGGATGTCTAACCATAAATCGCCTGGCCCTGACGGTCTCCCAATAGAGATCTATAAGCGGTATGGTGCAATTTTGCTACCAGAACTGCTTCAGACATTGGAAAGCGCGTTTCTGGAGGGACAGCTACCGTCCTCTATGATGGAGGCAACGGTTGTGGTAATCCATAAGGAGGGAAAAGATAAATTAGACCCTTCCTCTTATCGCCCAATTTCATTGCTCTGTACAGATGCAAAAATCCTTGCCAAGGTACTGGCAAACCGTTTAAAAGGGTGCATTGAGAGCCTTATCCATTCTGACCAATCAGGGTTCATCCCGAACAGGTCAACTAGCATAAACATCAGAAGAGCTTTCCTAAATATCCAGATTCCCACTGACATCGATAGGCCTAGAGCTCTGTTGGCTTTGGATGCTGCCAAAGCATTTGACAGCATCGAATGGCCATACCTATGGAAGGTATTGGAAAGTTTTGGATTTGGTCCAATATTTACCAAGTGGGTCAAACTCTTATATAACGAACCAAGAGCAAAAATAAAAATAAACGGTGAAGCCTCAGATATATTCAAACTTGAAAGAGGAACGAGACAGGGTTGTCCCCTTTCCCCACTCTTGTTTGCATTGGCAATGGAACCTCTTGCTATTAAAGCTAGACTAAACAAAGATATACTGGGGTTTAGAAGGGGCGCGGAGGAAGACAGGATATCGCTCTATGCGGACGATGTCTTGTTTTTCTTAGGAGATGTGGATAGATCGCTGGCTCCAGTGGTCCGTATGGTAAAGGAATTTGGAAGGTTTTCGGGACTGATTGTCAACTGGGATAAATCGGCTCTACTTCCAATAGATCCAATAGGGGAACAGACAACTGCCGAGATACCCCAGCTGAGAATTACAACAAAACTGAAGTATTTAGGGGTTTGGATTACTAGCGAGGCTAAGGAGTACACCAGTAACAATATAGCTCCACTATTGTTAAAACTGAAATTAAAAAAAGACATTTGGAACCGGCTCCCCCTCTCTGTAGCTGGGAGATGCAACCTGATAAAAATGATCTGGCTCCCCCAGATACTATATGTGCTACACAACTCTCCAATCTGGTTAAACCAAATATGGTTTAAACGATTTGAAACATTATTTAGGGAGTTAATGTGGAAGGGAGGCCAGTCCAGAATCAGATTGCAGACGATGCAGCTCCCGGTGAAGGAAGGGGGGATGGCGGTTCCACATCCAAGATCATATTTCCTGGCGGCTCAGTTACAGCAATTAGCGGGCTGTGGCAACCTAAATTTTGGTAATAACTGCTTTAGGTTAATGTTATTAAGGGCCCCACATAAAATTCTAATAGAAGCCCTGGAGGCAAACTCATTTGTCTACCAATGCCCGACTATAAGGCTAATTAACAAAGTGTGGCGGACTACGAAAGCTTTGTTGGGCTATATTGGGATAACTGAGTTTGCTCCCCTTTCGCACAATAAGAACTTAATGGAACTTAAAGATTTAGAAATTCCCAGAATTTGTGAGATTCAAGGAATAACACGGCTTCTACATATGTATGAGGGCAACCTTATTAAAACGTTTTCGAAACTGAGAGAAGAATATGATGTACCAAACAAAACTTTTTTTAGTTATCTACAGATCAGACATGCCCTCCAGACCCAGTTTAAGGCTTACCCAATGATTAGGACACATATTCCTGCGCTTCTTAAGACAATTCAAACGAATATCACGAAAGGCCAAATCTCAGTACTATATGACCAACTCGGCACTAAATCTATAAGCCAAAGTGGGGCGTCTAAGAGCCGAGAAAGATGGGAAAAAGATATTGGGTTGCTAACCTCGGAGCAATGGAACGATATTTTATATAGAGGGACATTGGTGTCAATCGCTCCAGCACAGAGATTGTCCCATTTATTTCTATTGCACCGGGTTTACCATACCCCTAAAAAAATGTTTTTTCTAGGTTGGAACCAGAGTGATGAATGCCCCAGGTGCAAGACATCTGGGGATCTTATTCATATGTTCTGGAGATGCCCGAAGCTTTTTAGATACTGGACAGAAGTGATAAACAGGATTAACAAAATTTTTAAAACTTCCTTAGAGCCGGAGGCTATAACCTGCTTGTTAGGAGGTATGGAAGACCATAGAATTCCCCCAGGAGCTATGGAAAGTGTACTTAGGTGTTTATTCCAAGCTCGGAAGCTGATAGCTCAGAGATGGCAAGCGCATGCCCCGCCATCTGTTGAAAACTGGGTTGAAACAATCAACGCTCTGATATGGTGTGAAAGGGTGGCCTTTATTAAGCAGTGAAACTATTGTAGATTTAGAAGAGTGTGGGGGCCGTGGCTAAGAGAAATGGGATTCCCCTTGGATAGATAATCGGTACAGGGGGTTTGAAAATCCTTTTTCCCCATTGGGTGCCAAAACTTCTTCATAGCTGTGGACTGTTGTTGAGGAAAAGCAAGGTCTCCCCACTCTCCAACACTTTTGGCTTGCTTACTGGCAATACCCCTCGGGCTTTCTTTCTCCTGACCTCCTCTTAATCTACTCTCCTGTGTTTGGATCACTAGACAGCCCGGATGAGGATACCTCTTACTAGGTTTTCCTCTCCTTTTCATTTTTTTCTTTTTTTCTTCTCCTTTAAACTCCTATAATGTTAATGGGGGGGTGGAAGGGGGGGAGGGGAGGGGGGAGGGAGGGAACATATGAATCTAGCTGATTTATAAATTATACGATTGCTTTATTCATGTATATGGTGTATTGATAATGTGTATCATCTACTTGTAATTTGATACACTTTTTTTGTATAAAAAGAAAACGGAAAACAATAAAGAGAAATTAAATCTAAAAAAAAAAAAAAAAAAAAAAAGAATATCAGTACAGGTAAATACAGGTAAATACAAATAATTTGTTGGGATTTCATAAATGGCAAATAATACTTATGTCTGGTATTTAAAATTCATAATTTTTCAATGTTGTCTAATAAACTGGTCTATATTTTTGGTCTTGGCTAAATTACTGTTGTATTTATTCAACTTACAAGCAATATTATAACAACAACTCCAAGCAAAGTTATAAAATAAAAATACAATCCTTAGAAAATTCATACAATTCAATACAGCTAAATACAAATACTTCTGGTGGGATTTCCTATCTGATATATTTATTATATCTGTTGTTTAAATGTCCTTATTTTTCATTGGTGTCTAATGGTGTCTCTATGTGTAAATATGCATCGAGAAGTATACATATGCCATATAAATTAGTTTATATTTCCAGTCTTAGATAAATTACTGTTCCCACTCATCACTGTTTCTAATTTTTTATTTGGCTAAGACTGATAAAATAGGAATAGTAATTTAACTAAGACTGAAAATATGATTATTTTTTCTAAACCCTGAATATCTTATGTACAGTAAAACCTTGGTTTGAGAGTAACTTGGTTTGAGAGCGTTTTTGCAAGACAAGCAAAATGTTTTAATACATTTTGCCTTGATATACAAGCAATGTCTTGATATAAGAGTAGCGTCATGTCACAACTGAGTATAAAAAAGAAGAAAGGAGCCTCTAAGGCCTCGTACACACGGGCAAACATGTCCGATGAAAACGGTCCGCCGGACCGTTTTCAGCGGACATGTCCCCTCGGAGATTTTTGTCTGATGGTTGTACACACCATAATACAGAAATCCACGCGTACACGATACGCGGTGACGAGGCCGCGCCGTCGCGACGTGTGCGGCCCTGGAAGTTCAATGCTTCCACGCATGCGTCGAAGTGATTCGACGCATGCGAGGGATGGCGGCCGCTCGGACATGTACGGTAAGTCTGTACAGACGACCGAACATGTCCGACGGACAGGATTCCAGCGGGCATGTTTCTTAGCATGCTAAGAAACATTTGTCCGCTCGAAAACTGTCGGGCGGACAAATGTACGCTGGAAACCTGTCCGATTGGCCGTACACACGACCGAACATGTCTGCTGAAACTGGTCCGCGGACCAGTTTCAGCAGACATGTTCGGTCGCGTGTACGGGGTCTAAGTGTAGAAATATGGTTACATTTAATGAAGGTACAACATTTAGCAACTTATTGCTTCAGAGGCGCCTCTCTTCTCTTTTATACCCTGTAAGAAAATGCTTTGATATACAAGTGCTTTGGATTACAAGCATGTTTCTGGAATGAATAATGCTCACAAACCAAGATTTTACTGTATTTATTTTCCTAGATTGCTTTGTGCTCTGGGGCGCAGTCATGTTGGAAAGGGCCATTCCCAAACTGTTCCCACAAAGTTGACACCTTAAGAGTTCCCTTCACTGGAACTAAGGGGCCAAGCCCAACTCCTGAAAAACAACCCCACACCATAATCCCCCCTCCACCAAATTATTTGGACCAGTATACAAAGCAAGATCCATAACGAGTTCTGACCTCAACCCGATATAACACCTTTGGGATGAATTAGGGTGGAGACTGTTAGCCAGGCCTTCTCATCCACATCAGTGCCTGACCTCATAAATGCTCTTCTGGAAGAATGGTCAAACATTCCCATAGACACTCCTAAACCTTGTGGACGGTCTTCCCAGAAGAGTTAAAGCTGTTATAGCGGCAAAAGGTGGGCCAACTCAGTATTTAACTATACAGACTAATGCTGGCCATACACTATACGAAAAATCATCCGAAATTCTGTCATTTATTTTTATTTTTTTTACTTATTTTTATTAAAGTAGTTTCAATGCTGTTGAAATACAAAACAGGGCCATAGGGGCATACCCCAGCCAATCATTGCACGTAACGACGTGCACCACAAAAAAAACAGAAAAAACTGTTAACATCACACCGTAACACTAGGCATGTCTAACTAAACAATACCTAAACACCTCTCAGGTTACACATGTCAGGACTACACAATAGGAGCTATTGTATCTTGTAGAACCTCATCTTAAAGGGTCACTAAAGGAAATGTTTTGCTGAAATGACTGTTTACAGGGTATAGAGACATAAAAGTTAACGGATTCCTTTTAAAAATGATTACAAATAGATTAAATTCAATCATATAATGTACCTGCAGTTTCACTTTCGTTTTTAAACTGGTTTCATGTTTCTGTGAAGTAAAGAGACCCACAGAACAAAAACAAACAAATCCAGGGCAGTGTTTTGTTTTTAAAATGAATCTGATTGGTTCTGAGGAGTTTTAGACACACAGCTTGGACCACAGTGAAAAGCTGTCATTAGATTTTTCATAAGGAGCCAGACAAGCAGGAAGTGTGGAGATCACAGCAGAATTACAGCAACTTCAAAGCAAAAACGAACAATGAGGACATGAAACCAGTACTGCAGTAAGGTAAAGGAAGTTATTTAGCTAAAACATTTTTTTCCTTTAGTGATCCTTTAATCGTCAGTGACTGAATTGAAAGCTACAGGAGCCCTTGGGAGTAAGTACGATCATCTCGTTATCTATGCTTCACCTCCTTTTACCTGTTCAGAATATGGATCTCGACTCTAAGTGTTGCAGGTGGATTCCAATGTAATCTTTCTGAGCTACTCCCCAGGGGGCTGGTCATCTGTTGTGGACTCCAGGTCTGTCCACAGGTGCCGGACTTTTTCATATTTTTTGGGGCATCCTCGGGCTAGATACGTCGCTTTGTAGAGGGGTATCATTGTATTAACTATCTGCTTCCATGCGTTCAGAGTGGGGTGGTTGACTTCCACTTCAAGACTATGGCTTTTCTCTCGTAAAAAAGAAGGATACTTATGAGGGTGCGTGTTGCTTTGGCAAATGCCAGTTGCTCCACCAGGCCGAGGATGCAGACACTAAGGCCTGGATTCACGTAGAACCGCGTATCTTTGTGCGGACGTAACGTATCCTATTTACGTTACGTCTCCGCAACTTCGACAGGCAAGTGCGGCGGCATATCGTAAATAGGCCGGCGTAAGTCCGCCTAATTCAAATGTGGTAGATGTGGGCGTGTGTTATGTAAATTTAATGTGACCCCGCGTAAATGCCGCTTTTTACGCCGTCCGTGAAAGTATCCCAGTGCGCATGCTCCAAATTAACCCGCAAGAAGCCAATGCTTTCGACATGAACCTAAATGACGCCCAGCTCTATTCGCAAACGACTTACGCAAACAATGTAAAATGTTCAAAATTTGACGCGGGAAAGACGTCCATACTTAACATTGGTACGCCTCATATAGCAGGGGTAACTTTACGCCGGGAAAAGCCTAACGTAAACGGCGTATCTGTACTGCGTCGGCCGGGCAAACGTTCGTGAATTTGCGTATCTAGCTGATTTACATATTTTTAGGCGTAAATCAGCGTACACGCCCCTAGCGGCCAGCGTAAATATGCAGTTAGGATACGACGGCATAAGAGACTTACGCCGGTCGGATCTAATACAAATCTATGCGTAACTGATTCTAAGAATCAGGCGAATAGATACGACGGCTTGGACTCAGAGTTACGACGGCGTACCTGGAGATACGCCGGCGTAACTCGTACGAGAATCCAGGCCTAAGTGTTAGGGGAATATGGATGGTAGTTAAGCTATGAATAAATTGAGTCACTTTGTACACGGAACTCAGTGAACATTAATCATTTATCACTGTACTTAGGACTCTGGAACACAGTAATTATGCAAGGTTTTATGGGTTTTGGTTGTTATAAAGTGTGGATATCTATACCTACCATAGTTCTATTAACTGCATACAGACCTGATTACTTCTCTCTTTTTATTATAACTTTTAGCTTGATTATAGCTTTTAGCTTTGGCTGATTAGAGCTCATTGGTAAGTTGTTGCCGACAGTCTGTTCCAAGAGCTGCCTCTTTTTCTCAGCACATCACTGCATTCTTTGAAAAAAATAAAATAAAAATGTAGAAACCCTGTGCACTGAAAACACCGCACATGCCCTTGTAGACAGGTGCAGTCTAGTTTCTTCACTGCAGGTGGCGCTCAACCTCAGCGGCATTGCAGACAGAGAGGAAGTCAAAAGGAACATGGTTCCTCTATGGCAGGCATGTCCAAAGTCCGGCCCGCGGGCTGAATGCGGCCCTTGTTCCGGTTTAATGTGGCCCCCCTGGTAATTTGGATATATATATCTTTTGCTGCCCCTGGGCTACTAAAGATATATACTGTATTTATTGGCGCTACCTCAGAGGGGACAGGGAGGGGGCATAACAAGTGCTTACTCAGCGGCATCTGTACTAGGAAGTTCTGTCTCCTGGGCTGCCATTGGACGACTGTTCTGTCTATCATAGAAGGCAGGACTTTGTATTAAAGAGGCCGCCGAGAAAACAGGATATTCTCCTGCATGTAATCTATTAGCACTCGTCCTGCCCCTCCCAGTCAAACATTCCCATAGACACACTCCTAAACCTTGTGAATAGCCTTCTCAGAAAAGATAACGCTGTTAAAGCAGCAAAGGGTGGGCCAAATTAATATGGAACCCTACGGACTAAGACTGGGATGCCATTAAAGTTCATGTGTGTGTAAAGGCAAGCATCCCAATAATTTTGACAGTATAGTGTATTACTTTCACATGCCAGTTGGGGGCACAGATGGCTTTCTGGGAAAAATAATGGTAGCTAGGTACATACCACATTGGTGTAGCACAAGCCATAAACTTGCAAAAGGAGGCTGATTCCATGAGCTGGAATAGGAGAAGCTGCGAATCCAACAGTTTTGCCCAGCTGCCATTAACCCCTTCCTGACTAGCCGCCGCAGTTATACTGCAGCAGGATGGCTCCCTGGGTGAGCCGTTGTCGCTGTATGTTGGCTCCTTAAGACGCTCTAGCAGGTGCGCGCACGTGCCCGCAGCATGTCCCCGGAGCTGATGCGCGTGCCCTACTACCTATGTGTGAAGAACCTCTACCTCTCACTTTAGGCCTGCTTGATTATATATATAATTTCTTTTTAATAATGGGGATTACCTAAATTTAATGGCAATTGTGGTAATAGGGTGATAAATATGTGGTGCTTTAGTGCATACTATATTACACATATGTTCGTGAATCGGCATATCTCCCTCATTTTCATATTTGAATAGATAATCAATGGGTGCGCCAAATACGTCCAGCGTAAATATGTGCCCACTCTAGGCAAGTTACGTCGGTCGTATGAAGCCTATTTTCAGGCGTATCTAGTTTTGTGGGCACGGCACACAGATACGACGGCGCATATTTGCACTTACGCGGCGTATCTCGATATACGTCGGCGCAAGTGCTTTGTGAATCCGGGCCATGAAGTCTACATTTTAAATGTTCTGAAGTGTATTTGTGTACTTTTTGTTAGCATTTTATTAACTTTTTAGGACAATGCAGTGTGGCATTTCAAAAAGGAAGCTCTCAAACTATACTATAAAATAGTTTTGTACTGGGTATTTACAATTACTGTTATAACCTTCTCGTCATTGTGCCTATATTTGTGTTCAATGTGTCTTTTATTGCTCACATTTTATTGCTAAAACCTCATAACCTTTGTTCTCAAGATTATACTGCTGGTTGGTTGTTACATTTTTTTAATTGCTGCTATGCGTGCCTTTTTTCAGTTGGAACATGCGCTGGTTCTAAATACTGGCACCTCCTGGCACTGGTCTCATACTGCATGCCTATTGCTAAATTGTAGTGTAAACTGCTCACTGCTCCCACGCCCATTGCACATATCTGTGATAACTGGGCACAGAAGAAGAGGAAGTCTATCTTCACAGATTTTATTTGAAGGTTGATTTATTAGATAATGTGACCTTCACCTGTTAGCTGCAAAGGATGTCTTTGCAGCAAGACTTCCTCTCCTGTGCCCAATGATTTCTGTATATATCCAGGGAGCAGTGATCTGTTTACATTGTCAATTAGCAGTGCTGCCGAATGAGGTCTAAGAGAATGTGTGTATTAGGGTGCCCACGTGTCCCGGATTGCCCGGGACTGTCCCAAAATTGACATGTCTGTCCCGGGTCCCGGGCACCTTCATTCCAGGACAATACAGTGTCCCGGAATGAAATAGAGGACACAGTCACCCCTACTAACTAGTAACTACATTTCCGGAACTGGCTGCTAGGGCCGTGGCTGCCTGGCGTCTTGCAACCAGTGACAATTTACTCTCAGACAATGAGGCCGGGAGAGAGGCCTGCGCCTACTGCAGCGCTGCTGTCCCCACCCACCTCGGCACCTCCTCCTTCTCCGGCACCTAGCGGCAAGCAGCAGGGACTGGTGGGATTTTCACTCTCTAGCTGACAAATAACCCACTGCCCAATTCCCCATCAACCCCAATACTACATTTCCCCCCCTCATGTTTTTTTGGGGAAGGTGAGGGGGGGCGGGGTGTCCCTGAATGGCAGTTTGGAAATGTGGTCACCCTAGTGTGTATGCATTGTAGTGGAATGTTAGTGGGAGTTGTGCAAAGGCAGCTCTGCCCCTCAGTCCAGTCTCCCTGATCAAAGCTCCTCCTGACTCCTCTATCTGCTCTGCCACAAATTAATATGCATGTAGCTGGCTGTAAGGGACAGCCTGTAGGTGGATGTGAGCTGATGAACTTGCGGTAATCACAGATGAATAGTGTCCTCCTGGGGCTTGCCACCTACAGCCAAAACAAATTAGCACTGGGAACAAAGATTTTTAACCAGACAGTGGGGTTTGTACATATGGAGGTCAGGCTAAAAAGCACACATTTTGTTCGGGAAAAAATGTCTTATTAGATCACTTTAGACTTCCTCTGTCATGAGGAGGTAGGGATTTGGGGGTAGCGGGAGAGAGCTCTGTACTGAAGGTGGGTGAGAGAGAAGTCTGCTCTGTGCAGCAGCTTGTGTGTTACCTACCGTACTGTAAGTACTGAGTACTGTAATCATTAGTAGGTAATGAGAAAAAAGAAAGTCCACAATCAGTTCCTTAAGCCACCCTGTTAGTTTTCTCAGCTGCAGGGGCGTGGGGGGCATCGTAAAGAGCGGGTGCTGAGACGGTGGGTGGGACCCAGGCTACACAAGTCTGTGTAATAATTCTGACTGTTGTATCTGAAATAATACGCTCTGGTTTTGTTTTCACATTTAACCTGCCTCATCTCTCCCATTCAAGATTCAGATAGCCCTGTGTAATGTTGTGCGGGCGTAACGTATCTCCGATACGTTACGCTGTCGTAAATTAGGGCGCAAGTTCCGTATTCAGAAAGAACTTGCGCCCTAAGTTACGGCGGCGTAACGTATGTGCTTCAGCGTAAGCCCGCCTAATTCAAATTTGGATGATGTGGGCGTGTTTTATTCAAATTTCATTTGACCCCACGTATTTGACGTTTTTTACGAACGGCGCATGCGCTGTTCGTGAAAGAATCCCAGTGCGCATGCTCAAAATTACGGCGCAAATCGTCAATGCTTTAGACGTGAATGTAACTTACGTACAGAACGACGTCCATACTTAACATTGCGTACGCCTCATATAGCAGGAGTAACCTTACGCCGGAAAAAGACTAACGTAAACGACGTGAAAAAATGCGCCGGGCGTACGTACGTTTGTGAATCGGCGTATTTTTCCCGGATTAGCATATTCCTTGCGTAAATCGACAGAAGTGCCACCTAGCGTCCAGCGTAAAATTGCAACTAAGATACGACGGCATAAGAGACTTACGCCGGTCGGATCTTAGTCAAATCTATGCGTAACTGATTCTAAGAATCAGGCGCATAGATACGACGCCGCAACTCAGAGATACGACGGCGTATCTGGAGATATGCCGTCATATCTCGTACCTGAATCTAGCTCACTGTTTTTAACTTCACATAAAAATCTGCCTTGTCTCTCCCTCTTCAATTGCAGCTTAGTAAAACTGCTTAATTTATGTGCAGCAAATCCATACAATATGTCTCTCTTTGAATGAATGAATGAATGAATGAATGACTTGTATGGCGCTACACATACGAACTGAATCGCCTCTAGGCGCTTTTTGCAGCCAGTGTCTTCCTGGCTGGTGCGTTCATTTTCCCCATAGGATCTTGACACGCTTGGGACACACAGTTGTACACACATATATACTGGGCCAATTTGGACAGGATCCAATTAACCTACCAGCATGTCTTTGAAATAATACTTTTAGTTTTTTACTTCTCTCTTTTACATGCCTCTCTCTTGCAATCTCTACTACTCAATATGCTAATATACTCTTTACTCTGTATTGCACTCTGTTTTGACTTTTTTTTGCTGGAAGTCCTTTTCCCATACCAGATCCCAAAAGACTGTATTGATTTTCTTGAAGTATTTAACCGCTTCAGCCCCAGAAGATTTTACCTCCTTCCTGACCAGAGCACTTTTTACAATTTGGCACTGCGCCGCTTTAACTGACAACTGCACAGTCGTGCGAAGCTGTACTCAAACAAAATTTGCGTCCTTTTTTCCCTACAAATAGAGCTTTCTTTTGGTGGTATTTGATCACCTCTGCGGTTTTTATTTTTTGCGCTATAAACAAAAGGACTTTATTAAAAGAGAACCAAATGCTGCATTCCTGTGTTTCTTTAAGAAAAAAAAAGGCACTTAAAAGAATATATAACATGACAGAGATTAAAACCAAAACTGGAACTTTTCAGAGACCTCATAAAAGCCAGAGATCGAGACTTTACGTACACACAAGATTCTTCAGTCACCTGGTAAGTCCCATCTTGGAGCAATCTGTGTTTAATTCTACTTTTTAGGAAGCAATATTTTCATATTTGTGTGATCAATGAGAAAATCTTATAGGATAGTGCTCTTTCTATTCATTTCTTTTCTCAGGCTATTTAGATATTAGCTCCTCATGTACAGTGAAATTAACCTGTAAGGAATTCAGAATGTCCTTTAGTAAAGGCTTTAGAATGATGTTCTACAATTCTTCCCTGGCAGGTACATACCATGGCTGCACATACATTTCTTTGTAATGAGTCTATCTCATATATTAGTTTGACCTTTTAAACGGCATCAGTGAAATAAATGAACTTTTGCACGATATTCACCTGTAAACAGAATTTCTTGATTTAGTAGTTACAGGTATCAAAGAACTAAATAGAAAGGAATTAGGCACCCTTTTTCCATGTGGTTTAATTGAAGATATTGAAACATTACAACAATAAATATGCTTTGCAAAAAAAAAGGGAAAAATAATTACTTTTCATCATTAGAGATCATAAACCACTTGCAATAACTAGATTTTGATAGATACATACGATACAATGTTTACAAATGGTTATAAGAGGCCTTAAAGGAGTTGTAAATAAAAAAAATGTTTTTGCTGAAATGACTGTTTACAGGGTATAGAGAAATAATAGTTAACTGATTCCTTTTAAAAAATTATTAAAATAGATACAAATCAATCATATAATGTACCTGTAGTTTCTAGTTTCGTTTTTGCATCTTGTTTCCTGCCTCTGCTGTACAGAGCCAATACAGGGCAGTGATGGTTTGGAAAACGAAACTGATTGGTGCTGAGGGGTTTAGACACAGTAATCACACCTCCTTGATTAGTGACCACAGAGAGAAGGCCTTCCTCATCTTCCTCTTTCCAGGCTCAGAAGGTCAGGATGTTCTGGCATGCGGAGAGTATGTCCACCGGCTGGCAAGCAAATACTAGGACAGCACTGGAGTGTATCGGACAATAATCAAGTCCATAAAATGTATCAGGAGTCAAAGTTCATGAAGTTCCATATGAATTAATAACTGTAGAATAATGCACCAGGGGCCACCATCATCAGAGTTTGGCCAGCTCTATTAAGATAAAAAGAAAAGGGGGGTAGCCACCTAAGTATAGTATGAAGATTAGAAGGTTTGTTAAAGCGGGAGTTCACCCGAAAACATTTTTTTTAACATTAGATTGGTGATCATTTTGTCAAGGGGAATCGGGTAGTTTTTTATAAATGAAGCCGTACTTACCGTTTTAGAGAGCGATCTTCTCCGCCGCTTCCGGGTATGGTCTTCGGGACTGGGCGTTCCAATTTGATTGACAGTCTCTGACAGGCTTCCGACGGTCGCATACATCGCGTCACGAGTAGCCAAAAGAAGCCAAACGTCTCTATACGGCGCCTGCACACCGACGTTTGGCTACTTTCGGAAAATCGTGACGCGATGTATGCGACCATCGGAAGCCTGTCGGAAGACTGTCAATCAAGTAGGAATGCCCAGTCCCGCAGCCCATACCCGGAAGCGGCGGAGAAGATCGCTCTCTAAAACGGTAAGTACTGCTTCTTTTTTTAAAAAACTACCCGATTCCCCTTGACAAAATGAGCCTCAATCTAATGTTAAAAATTTACATTTCTGGGTGAACCTCCACTTTAACAATAGATTAAACACACTCACAAGGTGTCAGGTAAAAGTATGCTTATCTAAAAACTCAGTATCCGCTGCTAGCCTCCGTTGTTCAGACACCGCTAATGGACCGGACAGCTGGGGATGGTGGAGATGGGCATTGGCGCTCATTAGTTACAGCTTTTAGATGAGCATACTTTTATCAGACATTTGTGAGTGCCTTTAATCTATTGTTAATAAACTTTTTGATCTTCATACTGCACTTAGGTGGCGCCTCTCCCCCCCCTTCTCTTTTTTTTTCAGGCCCAGAGCAGCTAGCGTCCCCAACAGCTGATCATGTGCATTCCTCTTCCTCCTGTTCTACTGCTAATCCTACCTAAGCCCACAATCTGGCATTGAGGAGTCGTTGAATTATTTCAGCACACCATCAGGAACCTGATGAAGGACTATGCACAAAATATCATGCTGTCAGATATAAAGGAAGAGAGGTAGAACAGCAGTGTGACTGTGGCAGGATATCAACCAGGGGTATGGGAGGTTTGCAGTAAACTGGAGGGAGGAGCCATACCATCGCCTACAGATAAGGGCCATTGCTATCCTCTGGGCCTCTCCAAACGATCTGTGTCCTTTTTTCACAAAAATGTTGCTGACAACACCTTTACAGTTTGTTTTGCTTCTTCCTGTGCTGTGTCAGTTGTGGTAAAACTACTAGACATTTTGGTACCACATGCAGGACGAGACACATAAATCTGCACCACAAAATGTGGTGAGAACTGCACATTGATGATACCAGTTGACATTTAAAGGCCAGCACTCCTCCTCCTACTCATTTTCAGCGGCCGCTGTTTTTTTTATTGGGGGGTAAACAACCACTACCCCCATGTAGATGAAAGCTGCTGGAAGCTGTCACTGTCTGTCACCATATGTCTTGAATGAAAATTGTAACTGAAGGAGCTTGGACCTACAACACTACCACACAGTGGAATCCACCATCAGAAGACGGAATTAAAAGACCTCTTATAAAATTCTGTTCCATGTCTCTTTTCTTTTTCGCCTGTCAAAGTAGAACTCCAGATGAATATAGAATCTTCTCTCCAACTCACGAACCATTTTACATTCAATGAAATCAATAAATAGACTTTTCTCAGGGGAGGGGGCACGCCACCATCAGGTGCTTCTGAAATGCATTGCAATGTTAGACCCCAAAACTATTAACCCCCACAGCTCCAGAAGTTCAGAGCAGGGATGAGGACTTCATATCACAGGACAGATGTTTTCTTTGGGAACCATCAGTGTGCAGGATGTGGGACATTCTTTGTTACAGGAAAATCTGACTACAGCAGCAGGTCAAAAAACAAAAACCGAATCTTCATATTTAAATGAAGGTATTGAAACACGATATCATCAATATACTCATTGATTCTTACCCCCCCTCTTTTTTTTTTTAAATACTTTGCAAGAAGTGAAAATACACCTATTTACCACTAGAGGGCATAAATCCCTTAGAATAAAATGTTTGCGCAATGAAAAGACATTATAGCTACTGTATAAATAAATGGGACTCGTGAGAAAACATTGAGACAGACACAATGAGGTTTATTTACGAAAGGCAAATCCTCTTTGCACTACAAGTGCAAAGTACACTTGAAATTGCACTTTGAAGTGCTGTCGCTGTAGATTCGAGGGGGACATGCAAGGAAAGTAAACAGCATTTTAGCTTGCACATGATTGGATGATAAAATCAGCAGAGCTTCCCCCTCACTTCAGATCTACCCCTCAGATTTACAGCGACTGCACTTCCAGTGCAATTTCAAGTGCACTTTGCACTTGTAGTTTACAGTGGATTTGCCTTTAGTAAATAACCCCCGATATATACAATATATAATTAGGATTCTATCAAAATAACACAAGTATGGGGAGTGATACATATTTATGCTTTACCTACAAATATTTTTTCATGATTTTATAGATTTTACCATTTCTTATATTCTCCTTTTGTCATGTGTGTGCCAAATTAATAAATAAAAATATATATAGATACACACATATATAATATATATATATATATATATATATATACACATATATATATATATATATATATATATATATATATATATATATATATATATATATATATATATATATATATATATGTATCTATATATATTTTTATTATTTATTCATTTGGCACGCACATTTTATTGCATTCTGACCAGTAGGAAAATTAGGACCCTTTCACATGAGTGTTCAGTTTAGATCCATCTGTCAGTTTTTCAGATGTGTCCATACTCAACCACTATGTATGTTTATGAGCAGGCAGAAGTAATTGGATCATTCATTTACATCTGTGTCCATTCAGGTCTATTTTTTAAACAGAATAAGGCTGTGTCCTTCTCCATTTATATATGTTTACATCCATTCTGTCGATGCCTCTTTTTATGCAAGAAACATTTAGGTCTCATTCACACATGACATGCGTGCCCTGTGCAGGACCGTGTTTTGCAGAAACGGGGATGCAAAGGTGTTGCATGCATCCCTTCTCAGCAGATACCAAGCTTATCAGTACCCCATCTCATTGATATCTAATGGGACACATGGCTGCACAGACATGAACGCAGTGTCCCAATATGACATCCAATGGTGGTATATTTATTTAGGGGGGGTGTGGCAAACAATCCACCCGCCGCCACACCTCCCTGATTGGTCGGTCGGGTCACAGGCACCCCCCGGTCAGTCGCCAGCCCCATACTTACCCCATCTAGGTCATGGGCAGTGATCCCTTTGGGCGTGTGATCCCTTCACACTACGTTTCCTCCTACTGGGCTTCAAGGCGGCTTATCCTGCGTCTCCTCCCTCCTCCTCCTCGGCAGCCAATAAGATCTCTTCTCCTCTCAGCCAATGGGGTGACGGGTCTCAGGAATATTAATTTGCTATTGTCACACTGTACAGGGGTCAAGTCCTGGGGAAAAAAGTGCGGCAACTCCCACCCAAGATCCACTCCCCCACCAAAAAAAAATGTGTCATATGCATAATTACTAAACTGCATATTTTTTTTTTTTTCGATCCACTGTACCTTAGTAATCCTTCATGTTACTGGCCACTTCCTGTATATGGATTTATCGGGTGGTTCTTTCTAAATCCTGTGATTACTCGCGGCAGACCTCCGCAATGTCTCCTGGGAACAATGACAAAAGCTCCCAGGAGACATTGCGGCATCGAGGAAGTGACGGAATACACGATAAATACATAAACAGGAAGCGGCCAGTAACATAAAGGATTACTAAGGTTCGCCTGCCCCTGACAGTGACTCGAGCTGGGCATCGCGGCTTAGTGAAGGATTGGCTCAGGCGACTCGGCTGCTCTCGGCTGCTCTAGTCCTGCAAAGGAAACTGCGTTCCTGCTGTGAAAAAAGTGCAGGGACTCCGTTCCCACGCATTCCCGCAGGACTTGACCCCCAAGCCCACCCATTTTTTTATAACCTATTAGAGCCTCTGGCTCTGCTTTCAGAAAATATAAAATGTTTGGGGGCTCTAATAGGTAGATTCATGTACGGCGGCTTAACTTTGTGCGGGCGTAACGTATGTTATTTACGTTACGCCACCGCAAGTTAGAGAGGCAAGTGCAGTATTCACAAAGCACTTGCTCCGTAAGTTGCGGCAGCGTAGCGTAAATTGGCCGGCGTAAGCCCGCCTAATTCAAATGTGGAAGAGGTGGGCGTGTTTTATGGAAATTAATCGTGACCTCACGTAAATGACACTTTGAACGAATGGCGCATGCTCCGTCCGTGGACGTATCCCAGTGCGCATGCTCCAAATCACGTCGCAAATAGTCAATGCTTTCGACGTGAATGTAACCTACGCCCAGCCCTATTCTGAATCGACTTGAAAAATACGACGCTGGTCCGACGTCCATACTTAACATTGGCTGCGCCATCTTTTTGGTGGTTTATCTTTACGTCTAAAAATGCCTTACGTAAATGGCGTATCTTTACTGCGACGGTCGAGCGTACGTCCGTGAATAGGCGTATCTTGCTGATTTACATATTCTAGGCGTAAATCAGCGTACACACCCCTAGCGGCCAGCGTAAATATGCAGCTAAGATACGACGGCGTAGGACACTTACGCCGGTCGTATCTTAGCAACATTTAAGCGTATCTCAGTTTGAGCATACGCTTAAATGTACGACGGCGCGGATTCGGAGTTACGACGGCGTATCTACTGATACGCCGTCGGAACTGTACATGAATCCAGCTATAAGTATTTTTCGAGCAAAAAAAAATGTATTTGAACATGTATGTAAAAAATAAAAAAATTCCCAGGTAGGCAAGCGATTAAATCTGAAACATGTGTTTAAAAGTTTCTAATTAACATTTGGACTGAATATATAATTGAAAATGTATTATGTTTAAAAGACATCCTGAAGACATAGATTCAACGTTTTATACAAGGGAAATATTATTTAGAGTATTAACATCTCACTTGTTGAAAGTGCATTTATGCTTCATTTCTAAAGTAACTTCCCAAGGCACTGATGAGCCAACTAATGAAAAGATCTGTGTCATGTTCCATGGGTCTACAACTATTGCAGCTGGGAGCACCGTCCGTGGAATTGGAATTCGTCAGTCAAGAGATGGCGTGCTAGGAAGAGGTGTCTATGAAAGTAGATGTTACCCCTTATTTAGCAAGGCAGACCAGGTTTTATGAAACGTAGGGTTACTGTACATAGGGTCATAAAAATGTATAGAAAAAAACACTTTCTGCAAAAGACATGGCATGATCATGGCTATGATACAGGATGAGTACCTCCATATGTGGTATGTTTGGAGGAAGAGTGTGTTTGGATCCCAATAGGATCAAGGCTGTTGGTGTAGCCCATGTGACTCCATGCAAAATGATGACACCAGTCATTAACAGGCCCGGATTTACTCCCTTTGCCGCCCCAAGGCCGGGTCCTTCAATGTCGCCCCCCACCTGCCAAAAAAAATTGAAAGTCCCCCCAACCCGCGCCCATCATTGCCGCCTCACTGTGCCCATCATTGCCGCCTCACCACCATTGCAGCCTTATCGTGCCCTCATTGCAGCCTCCCTCACCATCATTACAGCCCCCCCCCGCCATCATTGCAGCCTTACTGTGCCAAACAATGAAGCCTCACCAGTCAGTGTGTGCATTATGCTGTGTGTTACAACTGGCGCCTGCACCCACTGTCGCCCCGAGGCCTGGCCTCAATGGCCTTGTCGAGAATCGGAGCCTCGGATTGCAAGTAACGTGGCTAGCGGGCGTTTCGCAATACAAGCACTGTGTTTTAAAGAATTGTCTCGCAAAACAAGCATAATTCAGGCCAAAGCATTGTGCAGTACCGATCGGCGCCGTTCGGAAATGCACGGAAAGGCCTGAGGACAGTGCGGCTGACCTTGGCAAATCTTGGGTCTTTCTGAGGTGTGCCCAGGTCAGCCGAAGTGTCCTCGGGTCCTTTCGTCCGTTTCCGAGGCTCTCTGGCGCCCCCCGTCTCTGGCCGCATGCGGTATTGCAACCCATCGAAGTCAATGCGGAACAAATTATTTTTGTTTCCGTTGACTTCAATGGAGAAACTCGCTTTGATATGTGAGTACTTTGGATTACAAGCATTCTCCTGGAACGGATTATGCTCGGGGAGATGCAGACTAGAATACTGCAATCACTGAGCAGCAAATGATATCACCTGTGATGTATTTCAGTTATCTTGCAAACCTGGCCTGTTAGTGGGTCCTGAGGACGGGGTTGATGATAACCACTGCCTTAGAGTATTAACATCCTCCTTGATGACAATTTAATTGTTGTGTTTTTTTTTCTTCCACTAGCACTGGCCTTTAACTACATAAATGCCATTAATAGCATTGGAGACTTATGGGCAGAGGAGAGATTCTGCAACTTTTATGAAGAAACTCTTCAAGGAACTGATAAACCAACCGATGGAAAGATCTATGTCATGTACCATGGCACTACATCTTCTATAGCTGAGAGCATCATCAAGAATGAATTTCGTCAGTCAGAGGATGGCATGCTAGGAAGAGGCGTCTACGTTAGTAGAGATATAAGCAAAGCTCTACGTTACCCCTTGTTTAATAAAGCAGACCAGGTTGTTTTGAAACTTAGGGTTAATGTTGGGAAGGTTATCAAAATTGCCAGTAAACATCACCCCCTGAAAAAGACATGGCATCAATATGGCTATGATACAGCATGGGTACCCCCAAATTGTGGTATGATTAACAGTGGCTTAGAGGAAGATTGTGTTTGGGACCCCCAGAGGATCAAGGTTGTTGGTATAGCCCATGCCACTAACATGTATGTAGGGCAATATCTTCGCGTCGGGTATGCAAATTAGCTATTTCCGACGATCCACGAACGTACGCGCTGCCGTCGCATTCTCTTACGTCGTCTCTAGTCGGCTTTTACCGGCGTATAGTTAAAGCTGGTATTTTGCGGCGTATAGTTAGACTTGCCATGTTAAGTATGGCCGTCGTTCCCGCGTTTAATTTGATTTTTTTTTATTTTTTGCGTACGTCGTCCGTGAATCGGGATGGATGTAATTCACGTCTAAGTTAAAAAAAATGACATCCTAGCCAAGTCATTTAGCGCAATGCACGGTGGGAAATTTCGGGACGGCGCATACGCAGTTCATTCTGCGCGGGGACGCGCTTCATTTAAATGAAACACGCCCCCTAATTACCGATTTGAATTCCGCCGCCAGAGATACACTACGCCGCTGTAACTTACGGCGTGAAATCTTCATGGATTCGAACTAAAGCCAGGTAAGGTACGGCGACGTAGCGTATCTCTGATACACTGCGCGGGTGCAGATCTCTGTGGATCTGCCCCACGGTGTACAGAACACCCCCCCAGATATGCCATTTCCTGCTTGTGTGATTGGCTCACCGATTTTCCCAAAAGTCTGCACTATGATACAAGTCAGATTTTTGGCATCCCCTGCAATGAATATGTCATTTTTGGTGTGATACACTCAATAGGAAATCGCAATTAAAGGTATTTTTCTCAACAAAAGTGGTGTTACTCTTTAACCTGTTCGGGCCGAGAGTACCCAAATATGCGGCTTATCGGCAGGTGGGCCTTGACGCCAAAAGGCTGCATATTTGCGTACCCAAATGTAAACAAACCTGTGCTAAGAGAGCGCGCCCTGTGCACTCCCGCCACAGTTACCGGTGCCTGAAAGAAAGCTCCCGATCACTACTTGCGATTGGGAGATTTCCACTCACATGATCATAAACCCCACCCTGTCTCCTGGCCTCAAAACCCCTTAAAGGACTGCGAGGGGCTGGCGTTAAGGGGTTAAATGTGAAATGATCAGAAAAAAATGCAGAATGTTAGAAAATAACAACACTATTACAAAAAAATATATATTTGTTTGTTATTGGCATATACCTTTGTTACACAAGCCATTTTGTGATTTTATTTAATTAAATGTGCCATTGCATTTGAATTTACAGCCATAGTGATTTTATGTGACCTGTTAAAAAATTCCAATATTATTTCCATGCAACATGGCAACATGGTGGTGTTTCATAAAATATATATATAGTTATACAGATCTTTCCAGAAAATATCTGCTTTTCCCAGTTGCCTGGACCGAGCCATAAATACAGTTACAGGCACACCCTTGCAGAAAGTGCAAAGTGTAATTTTTGGTAAAATCTCTTTTAAGGTTTATTCACACATAGACAGCATCTATGTCTAGACAGCCCACCTTCAACACTTTATAGCCACCTTTCTAGCCAGGGCCAGATTAAGAACATCATGGGCCTGGTGCTGAGGATTTTGGTGGGGCCTTTTATGAATAATAAATAAATGCGTGGGAATGACATGAACGCAGCCCGGCCAAGGCAAGTGACCAAAGGCACAGAACCCAGAAGGAAGACCGGGTGAAGATGGAGGTGCCCGGGCCCCGCCTGATTCATCACAGCGCAGCACTGGAGGGCTCAGTCTGAAAATGTAAGTGTACACTAATGTGCTAATATGCTGTGCATACTTGTACGTTGTGGCATAACCTACCCCAGGGCCTCTAAAAAGTAGTAATGTCAGGAAAGTTTACTACCGCTTTATTATCACAGGATCCCAGGAGCCTCTCATGGGGCCCCTACTGACCCGGTGGACGGTGGCCCTTGGGCAGTGCCTAAGTGCACAGTTGCCAACATTTAAAAAATATTTTCACGGACACTTTTTTATATAAGTGCTATATTTAGAGTAGCTGAGATCCCCGATGTTCCTCTATACATCACAGTAGTAATCACAAAATTAAATGAGTACTAATAATGGGGCAGATTTTTTTTTAACCACTCGCGGTTTACTACCGTTTTAACTTAAACCTTAACTTAAATATGACTAAAGACATTTTTTTCATTTTGGATATAGTATGGAATGGTTAAACCCATGTCAAGTTTTCTTTTTGCCATTTTTAACCCTTTTAACAGATTTCCCTTTGCTTCCTGTCCTGTACACACAAATGGAAGTGAGAGGAAATCTATTTGAAATTAGATTAGTTCCCTCTGTAACAGGTGTAACATGTCCATTCTATTTCTGTTGTTGTGACTTTATTAACAATTTAGATCTTACCCCACTGACAAAGTCACCATAAAAAACAAACAAAAAAAAAGTTTCTATAACTGCTTAAAGAGGGAGTAAACCCAGTTAAAAATAAATAAAAAAACACCACCTGCAAGACAAAGGCATAGCATACTAGCTCATTATGTAATACTCACCTCAGATCAAAGCCCCCGCAGCCGTCCTCCAACGCTTGGGTAGCCGTCATCTTGCCCGGGGGTTACTTACGGGTATCGCGGCTCTGGCGCTGTGATTGGCCGGAGCCGCAATGACATCACTCCCTCGCATGCGTGTGGGAGCCGCCAGTGACGGCACGGCCTCAATCAGAAATGGTACTCTTCAGTGCGCTTGCACCGTAGACAGCGGCGCCCATTATTTTAGTAAATATCTCCTAAACCGTGGAGGTTTAGGAGATATTTTGAGCACCTACAGGTAAGCCTTAAAGCGGTTCTCCACCCTAAAGTGGAGTCCCGCTGATCGGAACCCTCCCCCCCTCTGTTGTCACATTTGACACCTTTCAGGGGGGAGGGGGGTGCAGATACCTGTCTAAAGACAGGTATTTGCACCCACTTCCGGCCACACGCTACGGGCAAAAGACGGGTTTTTCTGACTTCCCGTCTGTCGCCCGTTGTGTGCTGGGAACACTCGGCTCCCAGCACACAGCGTGTGAGCCAATCGGCGGGCGCAGCGCGACTCGCGCATGCGCCGTAGGGAACCGGGTAGTGAAGCCGGAGCGCTTCACTTCCTGGTTCCCTCACTGAGGATGGCGGGGGGAGCAGCAGAGAGACGAGCGATCGCTCGTCCTCTGCTGCGATCGGCGCTGGACTCCAGGACAGGTAAATGTCCTAATATTAAAAGTCAGCAGCTGCAGTATTTGTAGCTGCTGGCTTTTAATATTTTTTTCCCATGGCACATCCGCTTTAATCTAGTGTGTGTGTGGGTCTTTGCTTCTTTGTAACTGGCAGCCTCTGTACAGTACTGGGAGATCTGGGTACAGTCTCAATTGCCTCTACAGGGGTAAGTACTATATGTGGGGGCTCATCCTTGGATTATCCCTAGAGTACATACTGCTATTACCAATAGAAACTGACAGAAGATTAAGAAATTGGGGTTTTTCTTTGGACTGACCGGTATATGCATAACAGGAGGGCACTGCTACAGTGCCTATTAGCTGGGAGGAACAAAGTTTGCCAGAAAAATAGCTGCCAACACTGGGTGCATTTTCGGCTGGGCAGGGAAGAGTTAATCTGCACAGTGGGAGGAGCCTGGCCCCGGCCGGAGAAGGGCATAGCTACCAACCACAAGCCAAGGGGCCGTAGCTTAGCCACGAGAATGTGCATGTGAAGCTGTCCAAGATGGCACATTACCGCTACTTTACCAGGTATTGTGGTGAACCTCAACTGAACTTGCTGTCAAGTGACCCTAAACCCCTCTCCTAATAAAGTTCTTCAGCAATAAATCCTAAAAAGACATCCCCTAGATTAGGAGTGTCAAGCTCAATTTCATCACGGGACGCATCAGCATTATGGTTGCCCTCAAAAGGGCCAGTTGTATCTGTAAAGCCTCGTACACACGATCAGTCCATCCGATGAGAACGGTCCGAAGGTTAACCGATGAAGCTGACTGATGGTCTGTCACGCCTACACACCATCGGTTAAAAAAACGATCGTGTCAGAACGCGGTGACGTAAAACACAACGACGTGCTGAAAAAAACGAAGTTCAATGCTTCCAAGCATGCGTCGACTTGATTCTGAGCATGCGTGGATTTTGAACCGATGGTTGTGCCTACTAACGATCAGTTTTGACCTATCAGTTACCAATCCATTAGTTAAATTTAAAGCAAGTTGGCTTTATTTTAACCGATGGTTAAATAACCTATGGGGCCCACACACGATCGGTTTTGACCGATGAAAACGGTCCATCAGACCGCTGTCCTCTGTTTAACCTATCGTGTGTATAAGGTCTAAGATTAGATGTCCAGAGCACTTTCCCACTCCTTACATCAGATGTCAAGACCATCAGGAGACCAGAGTCCTCCACCCTCCCTCATATCACATGTGCTGCTGCCGGGAAGAAGCTGGGTGTGGAAATGGGAAGCAGGAATTGTAGGGTCTAGAGGAGGACCAGAGGAGCGCTGAAATCAGCTGCCAGAGTCTACTGAATGCTGAGACCAAGGGAGACAGGGACAAGGGTGTGCTGTGGCTGCACAGGATCTGTAGAAGGCAGTTCCGTCCTCATCTCTGCTGCTGATTGTTGAGACAGGAGGATGGCAGAGATGAGCCTCTCCACAGCTGCATGGGGAAGCACAGGATCTATAGGAGGAGTTCTGTCCTCCTCTCTGCTGCTGACTGCTGAGACAAGGTGGGGACAGAGATGAAGGGGGTTCCGCAGCTGCAGAAGAGGTGTGAGGGCCACATGGAATGGCTTGGCAGGCCGCATTCAGCCTTGTGTTTGTCACGTGTACCCTAGATTAAGCCTGAATTGCAGTGGGTTGTGTGACTGCCAGCCTCAGTTCTATACTGTAGACCTGGGTACACAATTAGGCGCCACTTTGAGTGTAAGCTCTATATAAACACATAGAAGGACCTATTTAAGCAAGTTCCATTGTGCTTTCATGTTTTGATGCAGAATCATTTTTAAATTAAAATAAAATGTAAAATATGAAAGGCAGCTGGGGTGTAACTGTATGCTACATGTTATTCTGTGACATGCAGTATTTCACATGATGAATCACATTAGTGCTCTAAAGTTTCTTTCTATTTCCAGTAAAAGGCGTTGTCTAAAGATACAAATCCAGGATAGAAAACAAACAGAAGAGTTCCGGTATGGAGGAAAGGAAACTAAAACTGCTGGATGACGTCCACGTATCTGACGTGTAATGGAATGCAGATGACCAGACTGCGTAAAGTGAGTTTTTAGCCAGTGCTATGTCAAGGGGGATTTCCAGACGTGAAAACAATCCCAATTTAATACACAGATGTTTTCATATGTATTGTGAAGAATAATTTTTAACCGCTTCTCATCTGGCTGCTTTCAATATGGGAGGTCAAAAATATATCCTGCATCGGCTGCTAGTGCATGGGTTTTAGAGTAGGCAGTGGCATGCCCTGTTATCGTTGTGTCTCTTGGACATAGTGGATCACAGGGCCTGTACCATGTGCTTGCTGTGTCCAATCACAGCAATCACAAATGCAAACAAAGGCTGCACGATGCAGCTATCGGCTCTCTCTCCTCAGAGGAGAGGAGACCGATGGTGTGTTCTCAGTACAGAGGAACACCGATCTGTCCCAGCTCCCTACAGTTAGTATCACTCCCTAGGATACACATTTAACCCCATGATCACCCCCTAGTGTTAACCCCTTCCCTGCCAGTCACATTTATACAGTAACCAGTGCATTTTTATTGCACTGATCGCTGTATAAATGTTAATGGTCCCAAAATAGTGTCAAAAGTGTCCGCTGCAATGTCCCAGTCGCAATAAAAACCGCAGATCGCCGCCATTACTTGTAAAAAATAACAAAAAAATGCCATAAATATAGCCCCTATTTTGTACTCTATAACTTTTGCGCAAACCAATCAATATACCCTGTAATTTGGGTACAGTGTTACATGACTGCGCAATTGTCATTCAAAGTGCGACAGCGCTGAAAACTAAAAATTGGCCTGGGCGGTGATCAGCGACTTATAGCGGGACTGCGATATTGCGTCAGACAAATCTGACACTAACTGACACTTTTTGGTGACCAGTGACACTAATACAGTGATCAGTGCTAAACAATATGCACTGTCACTGTACTAATGACACTGGCTGGGAATGGGTTAACATTGGGGGGTGATCAAAGGGTTAAATGCATGCCTAGGTTGCGCTTACTTACTGTGGGGGAGGTGCTTTGACTGGGGGGAAGGCAAAGATCCAAGTTCCTGCTTTGCAGAAACACAGGATCAATACTTTCCCCGCTGACAGAACGACAATCTGCCTTGTTTACATAGGCAGATCGTCGTTCTGTCTGTGTCCTGTGTAATCAATGGGCACTGGCGGACGTCAAGTCCGCAGTACCTGCCCCTGGACTCCTGCTGTGTATAATCACAGCGCGCGCCCCAGACCCGGACGTGTCAGATCACGTACTATGTACATGGTCTGGCACAGAGCGTCGTCCTGCCGCAGTAAATGTACGTGGGGCAGTCCGCAAGCAGTTAAACAAGTTCATTGTGATTTCATGTTTTGAAGCAGAACACCTGTAATAAAACAGAATGTAAAATATGAAAGGCATGCAGTATTTCACATGACAAATACTTTGCATTGGATGAAGTGTGTAAAAAGGTCACATGAACACTCTAAATTTTCTTTGTATTGTTAGTGAAAGGGCATCGTCTAAAAATACAAACAGCCACGATCCAGGAAAGGAAACTAAAACCGCCGGATGAGGTCCACTTTAAATGAAATGCAGATAACCAGATTGCAGACTGAATAAATCAGGTTCCTTTTTTTTCTAGTCTGTGGTATGTGAAGGGGGATTTCCAAATGTGAACATTTAGTATATAATGTGATAAGTCTTTTTTAAAGAGGACACATTGCTCTAAGCTAGGTAAAAGAACAGGAAATGCATGGACTTTGTATTACAATAAAACAACATACACCAGAAGCCCAGTGGTGTAGCGTGGGTTGTCAGCACCCGGGGCAAGGCAAGTAATTTGCGCCCCCTAACTCGAGGACTTTTAGCACTCCCAAGTCCTTGTCCCTTCCCTTCCTACAATAGTATTGACCAGCCTACCTTGACCACTACACTAACCTACCCGATTACTATACTGACCACTACACTAACCATTATACTGCACTGACCACCACAATACTCTGACCTACCTGATTCCTATACTGACCACTACACTAACCACTATACTGACCACTATACTACACTACACTACACTGACCACTATACTACACTACACTGACCACTATACTACACTACACTATACTGACCACTACACTACACGGACCACTACAAGGATCTTTGCCACAAATAGGCGAAACCTAATTTTGACACCCCCCTGCCCCTGACTATACGGTGTAGGTGGTGGGGGTGGAGATTTTTGTGGCACCTTCCAATGACTCCCCCCGCCTTGTAGTGGAGGTGTGCTGTGCGGTGTAGTGGAGGTGCGCTGTGCGAGGTAGTGGAGGTGTGCTGTGCGGGGTAGTGGAGGTGTGCTGTGCGGTGTAGTGGAGGTGTGCTGTGCGAGGTAGTGGAGGTGTGCTGTGCGGGGTAGTGGAGGTGTGCTGTGCGAGGTAGTGGAGGTGTGCTGTGCGGTGTAGTGGAGGTGTGCTGTGCTGGGTAGTGGAGGTGTGCTGTGCGGGGTAGTGGAGGTGTGCTGTGCGAGGTAGTGGAGGTGTGCTGTGCGAGGTAGTGGAGGTGTGCTGTGCGGGGTAGTGGAGGTGTGCTGTGCGAGGTAGTGGAGGTGTGCTGTGCGGGGTAGTGGAGGTGTGCTGTGCTGGGTAGTGGAGGTGTGCTGTGCTGGGTAGTGGAGGTGTGCTGTGCTGGGTAGTGGAGGTGTGCTGTGCTGGGTAGTGGAGGTGTGCTGTGCGGGGTAGTGGAGGTGTGCTGTGCAGTGCAGTGAAGGTGTGCTGTGGTCATAACTGTATGACAGGTGGGGGGAGTGGGCTGGTGTGTGGAAGTCCTGCGGATCCAATGTCATTGTTCATAGAACACACAGTAAGTGTCGTTAAAACTTCCAAAAGCACAGACCTGCTTCACTAACGCCACTTGCTCCTCCAGGCGCCACTTTCACTTTTTTTTTCCCACGCTTCGCCATCTTCAGACTCCGGCACCCTGTGATTGGGTGTGTGGGGGTCATGTGCGGCGGCAGGGCTGGCCTGTTTACGATCGCGGTTGCTCCTGAAGTCTCGCCTTCTCCCAATCACAGGGTGCAGGAGACTAAACAAGGGTGGAGGCAGGACTCCAGGATCTAACGCGATTGTGGACAGGCCAGCCCCGCCGCTGCTCATGACCCCATACGCCCAATCACAGGGCGCCTGAGACTGAACATGGCGGCAGAGCACCGGGACACAGTAAAGTACATTTATGAGGAAGCAGCCACTGTGACACATACTGGCGGGCGCCCCCTAAATGTTGTGCCTGGTGCCACGCCCCCCCGCTACGCTGCACTCTATTCAATACTTTAAAGTGGTAGTAAAGTCCACTTTTTTTATTTATACCTACAGGAAAGGCTATAATAAATCTCACCTGTAGGTACAGTAAATATCTCCCAAACATGCACCATTTAGGCCAGTCAAGTTCCTCCACCCCAAACTCGCTCATCTACGTCTTTATGGACCTTGCTTTGTGCACTGATGCACAGTCATGTTGGAACAGGAAGGGGCCGTCCTCTAAACTGTTCCTACAAAGTTGGAAGCATGAAATTGTCCAAAATGTCTTGGTATACTGACCCCTTAAGGGGCCAAGCCCAAACCCTGAAAAACGACCCCACACCATAATCCCCCCTCCACCAACCTGGACCAGTTCCTCCACCCCAAACTCGCTGATCCATGTCTTTATGGACCTTGCTTTGTGCACTGGTCCAAATCATTTGGTGAAGGGGGGATTATGGCGTGGGTTTTGTTTCAGGGGTTGGGCTTGGCCCCTTAGTTCCAGTGAAGGGAACCCTTAAGTCAGCATACAAAGACATTTTGGACAATTTCATGCTCCAAACTTTGTGGGAACCGTTTGGGGATGGCCCCTTCTTGTTCAAACATGACTGCACACCAATGCACAAAGCAAGGTCCATAAAGACATGGATGAGTGAGTTTGGGGTGGAGGAACATGACAGTCCTGACCTCAACCCAATACAAGACCTTTGGGATGAATTAGAGTGGAGACACTGTGAGCCAGGCCTTCTCGTCCACATCATGAGCTTCTGGAAGAATGGTCAAACATTCTCATAGACACACTCCTAAACTCAATATTGAACCCTACGGACTAAGACTGGGATGTCATTACAGTTCATGTGTGTGTAAAGCCTCATACACATGATCGGACTTCCATCGGACTTTTCTGTGGATTTTTGTTTGAAGGGGCGTTGGCCGTGAATTTGGTATGCATACACACGGCAGAACTTTTTCAGCTAACATTTACCAAATCACATGGTTTTTCAGCTCTTTACCGCCACCCTTTGGGCAACTTCTGCTATTGTTGTTTGATGTTAGCATTGGTTCGGATTATGCTTGTTTGTACTTTGGACTTTAGTCCGATGGACTTGTGTACACACAAATGGATGATCCTCCATCGGACATTTGTTGTCGGAAAGTTTGAGAGCATGCACAGTGAACATTTATTTGTTGAAAAAACGACAATTGTCCGATGGAGCATACAGACGGTCGGATTGTCCGCTAAAACGCGTCCGTTGTTGTCGGAAAGTCCGATCGTGTGTATGGGCCTTGAAGGCGTTGTAAAGAAAAAAAATGTTTCACCTTAATGCAATCTATGCATTAAGGTGAAAAAACATTTGATGCTGCCCCCCCCCCGAGCCCCTGTTATACTCACATGATCCGTCGAAAGTCCCGCACTTGGTCCCGAGATCCTCTTCGCCGCTCAGCCTGGCCGCTGATTGGCTAGAGCGGATGGATTGAGAGCAGCGCAGCCATTGGCTGGCGCTGCTGTCAATCACATCCAGTGACGCGTCGTGCCGAGAGGCGGAGCCGAGTGATACAGTGAGCGGCTATGGCCGCTCGCTGTATCACGGGAGCGCGCCTGCAATTACTCACCACCATGCAAGCTCTCTCGCATGACTGTGGTCAGTACTTGCGGGGAGGACCAGAGACAGCCGCCGAGGGACCCCAGAAGATGAGGATCGGGGCCACTCTGTGCAAAACGAACTGCACAGTGGAGGTAAGTATGACATGTTTGTTATTTTAAAGGACATTTTTTTTTTCTTTTACTAACCCTTTAAGAGCAGGTGTCCCAATACTTTTGGTAATATAGTGCATGTAATGTATTTACTTCCACCGACCACCAAACCTAAGGCATAGTTTATTCCTAGAATCCAGGAAATTTTCTACCCTCTCCGGCCACAATCTGGCCCCCCCAGAGTCCGAAGGCCATTTGTTTAGAAAGTTTGGAGACCCCCGTTGTAGCCAATAGGTACCCAAAACTGACTGGCTACAAGATACATTTTTTGCTGTTTCCATTCATCTTCTTATATGTGCTATTTATTAAAAGATAACCAAGTAATTTATTACTGTGTTTCCTTTAAGAAAAAAAAAAGGTGCTTTAAAAACATATAACACGACAGATGTAGAAATGGAAACTGAAACAAATCAAAGACCGTATAAAAGTCAGAGACATCTGGAAAGTATGCATACGTGAGAGTCCTCAACCGCCTGGTAAGTTCCTACTCGGAGCAACTTGAGTTAGAGACTTTTTGAGAATAATTTTTTTCAGATTTGTGTGATTGTGAGAAAATATTTGATCCCATTGTATACATTACTTTCTGTTATTTAGCTATTTACAGACTTTCTCTTAATTTTCATATACAATGGAACTTATCCTGTTAATTCTTAATGTTCCATAAATGTCCTACAGCAGTTCCCTGGCGGGCACATGCCCATGGCTATAAATACAGGGATCTCTGTGAAACAGAACCATTTTTTTTTTTGCAATGATTGCTGTAATAATGTAATGGTGTTAAAAAAAAAGGTAAATTGTACTTAGTGAACTTTTTTTTACTCAGCCTTGTACAAAGCATTTACAGTCGTGTAGAGTTTATATTGGTTTACACTTCTTTTTTCATCCATTTTGTACATGTCTGTTTTTTTTTAGTTGTAGAAGAAACGAGTCATAGGTGACAAAAATATCAATAAAATATATGTTTTTTGCCTAAAAAACTTACAGGTAAATGGAGCAAACTTTTATGTCCACAAAAATTGAAAAGGATGCAAACTAGGGTGACCACGTGTCCCGGATTGCCCGGGACAGTCCCGCATTTAGCAGGTCTGTCCCAGGTCCCGGGCACCTTCATTTCAGGACAGTACAGTGTCCCGGAATGAAACTGACACAGCCACCCGATGAGAGAGCGGGGCTGGGAAGCCAGCGTCCCTAACAACTGATGAGTCTTCAGCTGTCAATGGGCTTTCCCGCTGACAGCTAAATAAAAAATAAAGCTGGCAGTAAAAAAAAGTAAAAAAAAAAAAACACGGCGTGGGGTCCCCCTCCCCTAGTTCATTCCAGATCCTTTGAGTCCTTTGGGGGCTTCCAGATTCTGATAACCCCCTTTCCTGCATTCCACCACAACCACCAGCCAGGGTAAGATGGGGACGTGATGCTTTGGGGTGGGGGGTAGAGCCCATGGGTGCTGGTATGGACTGGGGGGGCACTAGTTTTTTTTTTTGCTTTTTATTTTTTTCAATAGCCGGGTGCCAGCAATTGTAACCATGAGTCAATTTAAATGTGATTTTTTCTTTAGAAATTTCATTTTTGCTGCAGCATGTTCTATACATGGTACACATGCCCCACTTTACAGGCAGACTAAGGGGACCCCCCAGGCACTATATTTAGAGGAATTGTTCGTTTTCATTGTTGCACTTTAAGCATAATTAGAATCACTGCTCCTGAAAAACTTTAAAATTGGTACATTTTTGTGAAGGAGGGGGGTGTCCCTGAATGGCAGTTTGGAAATGTGGTCACCCTGATGCAAACCTCTTCCATATTTTATCTGACTCAGATGTGAAAGGACTTACATCCGTTTACATCTCCTCGTCCATAGAGATACATGATGGTTCAGTCTGGATCCATCTGAAAAACTGATTGACGGATCCAGATTCAACGCTCGTGAAAGGGATCTGATTAGTGATAAAAGGATTTCAGAGTTGTCCACTGATTAGTCCTTACTAGACCTAAATAACCTCTCCTTCTCTGTTTCTCTGTTCTCTCTCTAGTTTATTTTACCAAAAGTATTGCTTTATTATACCGTTTGTATATTTTTTATGTTTTTTGTTCATTAAAGGTGTTGTAAATATTTGTTTTTTATTTTCTAAATAGGTTCCTTTAAGCTAGTGCATTGTTGGTTCACCTACCTTTTCCTTCCATTTCCCTTCTAAATGTTTTTTTTCTTTGTCTGGATTTCTCACTTCCTGTTCCTCCCCAGTAAGCTTGCCATTCTGGCTGGGGGTTAGTCAGCGTGCTCGCCCCCTACCATGGGACTACATCCCTGCATCGGGACGCACGCAAGGATGTAGTCCCAGGGGGGGGCGGGGGGCGAGCACGCTGACTAACCCCCAGCCAGAACAGCTCCGATGATGGGGGCAAGCTTACTGGGGAGGAACAGGAAGTGAGAAATTCATACAAAGAAATAAAACATTTAGAATTGAAATCGAAAAAGGAAAAGGTAAGTGAACCAACAATGCACTAGCTTAAAGGAACCTATTTAGAAAATAAAAAACAAACCTTTACAACCCCTTTAAGGGCCGGTCCACACCAGATGCAATCCAGTGCGTTTTTTTTTCTGTGTCAAAAACGCATGGATGGTGGGTTATATTGGTTCCAATGGCATGGTTCACACAGTGTACACAGTGCAGTAAAAAGATATTAGAACATGCATTTTTTCTTCACTGAACTGCACTGGAACCCATTAAAACACATCAAAAATTTACTGCAATGCATCAAAAACACACTACAGGGAAAAAAGGGAAAGAAGGGGAAAAGAAGCGGGGAAAAAGGGGGAACATGGAAAATGCATCAAAAACGCACCGCAATGCAGCAAAAACACATCTGAAATGAATCCAGACTGCATTTCTGTAGTGTGAACCAGCCCTTAAAGTGGTTTTAAAGGCTGACGTTTTTTTACCTTTAGCCTTCAGTATTCAGCTCCCTCCAGCCCTCCTTTTACTTACCTCCCTATACACACTTGCCCAATCTCAATCCAGCAGTCAATGTGCACGAAAGTATTTCTCCCTCCTCATTGGCTCGGAGACAGCAGAGAGAGCCATTGGCTCCTGTTACTGTCAATCACAGTCAGTAAGGAGGGAGTGGGGGCGGAGCTGAGCCATGCTTTGTGTGTCTACGGACACACAGAGCCAGCTCAGGAGCGAGCATGCATAAGTGCCCCCATAGGAAGTGGCTTGCTATGGGGGCACTCGGCAGGGTAAAGGAGCCAGGAGTGCCGGCGGGGGAAGAAGAGGAGGATCGGTGCTGCTCTGTGCAAAACCATTTCACAGAGCAGGTAAGTATGACATGTCTGTAATTGTTCAACTAAAAAAAAAAACAATGGCCCAGATTCAGGTACATTTGCGCTTTATTTGCGGAGGCACAGGGCAACGATTTTGCCCTGCGCCCCCGCAAATATTTTGCGCTGCCCTCGATTCACGGAGCAGTAGCTCCGTAAATTGCGAGGGCGCGCCGGCAAAATTGCCCTGCGTAAGCGCGGGAATCATTTAAATTAGGCGCGCTCCCGCGCCGAGCGTAGAGCGCATGCTCCGTCGGGAAACTTTCCCGACGTGCATTGCGGCAAATGACGTCGCAAGGACGTCATTTGCTTCAAAGTGAACGTGAATGGCGTCCAGCGCCATTCACGATTCACTTACGCAAACGACGTAGCTTTTAAATATAGCGACGCGGGAACGTGGGTATCTTATAGCATTGGCTGCGCCTGCTATTAGGATGTGTAACCTTACGCGAAACCCGACGTACGCAAACTACATAATTTGCGTACGCAGGGCTCGCGCAACGTTGTGAATCGGTGTTAGCATGCAATTTGCATACTATACACAGATCACAATGGGAGTGCCCCCTAGCGGCCAACGCAAGAATGCAGCCTAAAATCTGCGTGGCATCAGGAGCATTCGCTACGCCGGAGCACGTAAGCAATTGCGCTGTGTAACCTATGGTTACACAGGCGCAATTGCTTCTTTAATCTGGCCCAATCACTTTAATCTGTTCATTATTTGCAGTGGGAGCATTACAGGTTGTATTGTTTTTTTTTTATATGTGTATTTGTTTTTTATATTGTTTCGAGAAAATTCCCTTTGATTTTGGAAAAAAATAACTAAGGGACATTTCCAAAAACTATTACATAACAGCTCAATAAATTCTTCTTCACAGAGCAATATCCACAGACAAATGCAAATGACAGATTAGTATCACTTTCAATTATAGGTGGAGCACATCAAGCCGAGCCGTTCTCTTGTTTAATACCTTGGCTACTCTAAGTTATCCCTGGCATAGTTCTAGAATTAACTTGGACATCTGGGTGTTTCTTCACCCACTTTGCCTTTTCTAGAATCTACTGCCGCATTCTTTGTAATACAAAATAGTATAGTAATAGTTGCAGTGTAAATTCAGCATTAACCACTTAAGGACCTGAAGGATTTGCCCCCTTATTGACCAGGCCATTTTTTGCGATACGGCACTGGGCCGGTTTAACTGACAACTGCGTGGTGACAACATTTTTGTCCTTTTTTTTCACCCCAAATAGTGTTTTCTTTAGGTGGTATTTATTCACCTCTGCGTTTTTTGTTTTTTTTTGCGCTATAAACAATAAAATTAGCAACAATTTAAAAAAATATATATATTTTTTACTTTTTGCCCCCCACCCCAAAAAAGTTTTTTTTCCCCTTAATTTAGGCCAATATGTATTCTTCTAGATATTTTTGGTAAAACAAATTGCAATAAGTGTATATTGATTGGTTTGCACAAAAGTTATCGCGTCTACAAAACAGGGGATAGATTTATGGCATTTTTATTATTATTTCTTTGCTTACTAGTAATGGCGGTGATCTGCGATTTTTAGTGGGACTGCGACATTGCAGCAATAAGATTGGACTCTTCTGACACTTTTTTGGGACTAGACATTCATACAGCGATCAGAGCTAGAAATAACCACTAATTACTCTATAAATGTCACTGGCAGGGAAGGGGTTAACACTAGGGGCGATCAAAGGGGTTAAGTGTCCCCCAGGGAGGTGTTTCTAACTGTATGGGGGCTGGGCTGACTGGAGGAAGTGAGAGATCACTGTTCCTAATCACTAGGAACGACAGATCTCACTCTACTCCCCTGTCAGAATGGGGATCTGTTTGTTTACACTGACAGATCCCCGTTCTGGCTCTCTGTGGAACGATCGCGGGTGGCCCGATGTACAATGACGGCGATTCGCGCAGGGGAGCCAACCTCCTGCAGGACAACTGTGACGACTGGTCCGTAACTAGTTAAAGAGATATGTTGCAATAGAGGGCCAGTTTCATTTAAAAATATGGTTATACCGTGTTCCCCCGAAAATAAGACCTAGCGTTATTTTCCAGGGGGGTTGCAATATAAGCCCTACCCCAAAAATAAGACCTAGTTTAAAATGCTTGTAAAATCCTATAATCCACTCTATTACAGTAGTATAAAATGTACAATGTGTGTGTTTCTGTAATATAATTGCGGAGAAGAAAGCTCTGGCGGGTCACAGAAGCGTAGAGCGGCGCTATAATGAAGGTATTTGGCACAATTATATTACAGAAACACACACAATGTACATTTATATAATACTGTAATATAGTAAATTATAGGATTTTACAAGCATTTTAACTTGGTTCACCCTGGGGATTCCTGACAGGCAGGGAGGGAGAGGTGGAGAGAAGACAGCACATTACATGGTAAGACCTACCCCAAAAATAAGCCCTACTGTGTCCTTTGTTGCCAAAATTAATATAAGACCTGGGCTTATTTTCGGAGAAACACGGTAGGTGTTTATACTACTACTACTAATATTTATAATAATAATAATAATGTTTTACTTGAACACTTACAATACTATCATATCAACATTTTATAAGAGGATAACAATTGGTGGTAATGGCTGCAAAGCACGCGGTTTTGATTAGCTTGCTGCTGTATTTGTTATTCCCCAGTGTAAAGACAGACAAATTACAGAATAAAGGATAACTTTTTAATAATAATATAATAATAATGTTTAAGTTTAAGTTTACGCAACCCTGAACATAAGGACATGATCTCATTCTATAGTGGCTTTCTGGCCATCTCCTCTGGTCTTATATGTGAGTACTACCCATTTCCTGCAGAGGAGGATGTGGTGGAGGAGATGAAAGAGTAATGGTAGATGTGTTTTGTATGCTATGCATCAGTACAATAAGACAAATTATTGTTAACGGGGCAAAAAAAAAAAAAAAAAAAAATCCAAAAAAACGCCATTCAGCGTTGCCTCCTTAAAACAAGAAGTATTTATTGTACAGCATTGCTTTTTTTAAAAAAATAGGTGTTGTCATCACATTCGTCCCACATACAGGGAGATTATTTTCAATTAAAAAGGGACTTCGGACCAAAGTTATGAACTGAACGGAAATCGCATTCAATGTTATCTTCCTATTAAGCTATCTTGTTCTTGTGTTTAGATACACTTTAACCTCCTAACCTAACTATTAAAATAAACTTTCCAGTCCTTAAATCTTAATGTTCTCTGTAACACCTCCAAAAGCGATATACGTACCTTATTGATGTAAAAAATATCGGGTTGAGCAAAAAACAGTCAAAATGTTTTTTTAAACTGGGCTCTACTAACACCAATGCATTTAAAAAATACAAATATGAGTAATGTAGCAGCTATCCTAAAACACATCTGAATAACAGACTGTAGATCATACAGTAAATTATATCAATTAACCTCTTGCCGACCAGCCGCCGTCATTATACTGCGGCAGGTCGGCACGATCCCGTGAATCGTTGTAGCTGTACGTTGGCTCCTTTAGGCGGGATAGCAGGCGCGCACGCACCCGCTGCAGTGTGGGGGTGCCG